>NW_026067898.1:8136190-8348059 GCF_014885135.2 Alexandromys fortis
GGGGGGGGGGGGGGGAGAGAGAGAGAGAGAGAGAGAGAGAGAGAGAGAGAGAGAGAGAGAAGGAAAGGATTAGGAAAAGGACTGGGCTGAGGGAACAAGGCACAGACAAAGGTGTATCTGCCTAGACCCAAGTAAGCAAGGGGAAGACAGTGAGAGATGAGCCCAGAGAAGCAGTAGTCAGTGCACGGGGCTAACAGGCCTTTGCATGGATTTGTTGGTAGACATACGCTAATAGATGTTTTCAAGCACGATTCTGAAAGTATTTCTTTTTCAGGTATCATTTCCAAAATAACACAATTCTGTTGCTCAGGCAACCCACACCCTAGGCCAAGCATCCTGTAGGTAGCCACACCATGGGTCAAATCTCCTGTTGTAACCTTAAAGGAGCAAGAATAGGCCTGAATCCTCTGACCTTTGGTCAAGGTGGAATGAGTTCAGTTCTGTGGGCACCCATGAGGCGTTGGCATAGTGACACGCGCATCTATAAGGCCAGTGTAAGAGGATCAGTTCAGTGCCAGAGTCTGTCTCAAATTCTTAAAAAAATCAAAATAGTTTAGAAATCATTTGTTGATTCATGAGGAATTAAGAGAGGTGCCACATGGTGGTTGTAGCTCTTACCATCCCCTGCCTTCTCCCCCCTCTTTCCTCTCTAGACTCACTCCGTCATAAACAGCCAGAGGAAGGACCTGAGTCTTGCATTCTGGTCCCATCTTTAACTTACTCAGGGCTTCGCACTATGAGGCAGCCTCCCTTAAAAGGTCTGATTCCCACCTACTTGTCAAACAATAGATTTCCCCATTCGCAAGGACCATTTTAGATAGCATCTAAAAGACCGCCAGAGAACTCTCAAAAACCTATCTAGAGAGCAGAAATTGTCTTAGTAAATTTCAGTGCGGTGACATTTGAAATACTTAAAGTCAGAATCAATAAAATT
This sequence comes from Alexandromys fortis, assembly GCF_014885135.2. NCBI lineage: Eukaryota > Metazoa > Chordata > Mammalia > Rodentia > Cricetidae > Alexandromys > Alexandromys fortis. Next base: position 8,137,125 of record NW_026067898.1, read on the forward strand.
ACGAGTTTTCAGCATCCTCGGAACCATTGTAAGTTCCAAAGAAGGAAAATGCTTTTCCTGGGATTTGCATAAGTTAGCCAACATCTGGAAAGCATATGTAGCTTGATGACTACGGTGCATAGACACTTCAAAAATCCACTTGAGTTTCAATGGTTCATAATTAGTGGATGTGGGCCAAGTAAGAGCTCACTTAACTATATTAGAAGCACAACTGTCTCTCGAGCCCATACAAAACTCCTAAGGTTAAAAACCAGGATGTGATTTTTTTTTAGTAGTCTGAAAAAAATTTTACATCTTGCTTTTGGTAGCTTCACCACTATAAAAACCTTTAGCAAAAGTCAGAGAAAAGATCAGAAGCCACTCAAATGACAGACGGTGATTTTGTCACCCAGTAACATCTACCATCAGAAATAGCTGGGAGTGAAATACCTGGATTCAAGAGCTGACCAAGAAAGATCCTCTTGTTGGGGAAAAAATCACAGGCTAAACAAATTTACCAGACAAAAGTTACCGGTGATCTGAACCAGACCAGAATCGGCTTACTAAGGACAAGTGACTTCTTTGAATTCTTTGTTCTTATGTGGGAAAGAAGCCATCCCTAAATGTAGAAACTTCTATGCAGACATACAGTGAGTGCCCTTACTTGATGAGTATTTAACATTTTGTATTATAAGACCCTTTTTCAAAATACATTATGACACAACATTCTTGTGCATCTGGCATGTGTGTGGACCCTAGACACACAGCAATTGTTAATTCTCTATTTTCTCTTCAATCCACTGAATAGAGCTGAAATGCTCCTTTCAATTAGACTTGTGCTAGATCTAAAGATCTGGCTTATATACTCATTACAATGGGCAATGCAGGAGAACAATACCGTTCCTGGTGGCCCTGGCTACCCAGACAGAAGGGAGCGAAGTCTTTAGAACAAGTTTCAAATTGAATCTTTGTATGAGTGAATTCAATCCCTTTGATGGAGACAGAATCGGACATCAAAATTCAATAAAAGGAACCTCTGCGCATAAAAACTCGTTAGTTGTGAAATATTTAACAAAAGCCAAGTATTGAATTTGGCTGTGGAATGGGCTCCAATTGTGACCTGTTGGAGGTGACATGGAGTGCCAGGATTTTAACTGAGCCGGAAAAGAGAAGGTGGAGGTGAGATTAACTTCTTTTGGACTGTGGGTGAGAGAAAGGCAAAAAGCCTGGGGGAAGCGGTTTCATTCTCAGAACAATTCGTCTTATTTAATTGTCCTGAGGGTCATAAACTGCACAGGTAAGATCCGGCAAATCTACAGAGCAATGTCTACAACGGCAGAGGGGACATCCAGGTTTGGACTAACCTTAGGCACATTTTCTTACTAAACTTCACAGATAATTGAACATGAGCAGTATTTAAAAGTTATCCTTCGAAGACCCCAACTAGGTCTCCCAAATTTAGCAAATAACACAAGAACATCTTCAGACTGGTAGGGGTGGTATTTCTAGAGTGCAATGTTTAGAGTAAGTACAATGTTAGCTCAAATGTTTTAAAAGCTCAATTTTCTTAACAAAATATTGAGATTAGGGGATACGCTAATTAGCTTGATTTAACTACTCCATTTTACATAACATGATGTCACTTTTGACTTTAAAAAAAAAACTTTATTTTAATGTGCATTGGTATGAAGGTGTCAGATCTCCTGAAACTGGAGTTTACAAACAGTTGTGAGCTACCATGTGGGTGCTGGGAATTGAACCAGGGTTCTCTGGAAGAGCAGCCAGTGCTATTAACCACTGAGTCATGTATATGTGTGTGTGTGTGTGTGTGTGTGTGTGTGTATTATAATTTGTCTGTAATAAAATTTCTATTTTACTCAGGGAGTTAGGAGAAATTGGGAAGACTATGATAAAAAAAACATAGAATGCAATTCTCAAAGACTTAATTTTCAAAAGAGAAAATTGTTTTCAATAAAAAAAGAATTATAGCTGCTCGGTGGTGTCGCAGGCCTTTAATCCCAGCACTTGGTAGGCAGAGGCAGGTGGATCTCTGTGAGTTCAAGGCCAGCCTGGTCTACAAAGTGAAGTCCAGGATAGCCAGAGCTGTTACACAGAGAAATCTTATCTCAACAAAACAAAACAAGATTATAAAACATAAATATACAGAATATCAGTTAAATATGAATTTCATGTGCATGGTTATATAATTTTGAGTTAGTACATTTGTGTAATATCTGGGACATGCTTATATTAAAAATATATTATTATTTATCTGAAATTCAGGTTGAACTGGGCTTCTTGCAATCCAGAAATACGATCAGCTCTCCACCTGCTGTCTACACCCGACTCCATAGATAAGAAACTGGATTCCCGTTAATTTATCTATTTGCTGTCCCCTGGAGACAGCAGTAGGTCCCGCCCACAGAGAAAGCCTCAGTGGCTCCGTAGCGGCCCCTACATTTGTGGTTATGCATTTGCCTTTGCTATATTCCCTTGAGTTAACAGAAATGCAAAGCCATTGCATTTTGGTGTAGCCTCTGCAAAGCAGCAAGCTCACCCCTGTGAGAGCTTGTGCGCCTTTCTAACGGGCTGCACCGACAGAAAAGAGATCCACACATCTGTCTAACAAACAGAGAAAAGACGCTGCTGCTAAGGCCCGTAGACTGCCAAGGGCAGATTCGGGGTGGTCACATTTGTTGTGCATGGCTTGATATGTCGGCACAAATGTGTTTTAAAGTTTCACCCCCCACAAAAGGGTACATCTCAGAACGACAGGCAATACCGCGCTCATTTTACTTTTTTGAAGGTAATCATAAAACTACACATATTTTGGCCTAATGCAGACTATTTTCATAGATAAGGACATACAAAGGACACAGGACATCTCTGACAGTGAAGGCCCAACATAACTCAAGATCATATCCACATAATTTATTTCAAAATGCATGGGTCTCTGAGGAAATTGTCTATTTCTACCTATGGCATTTCTTGTGTATTCTGAGGGTTGCTTTTTTAAAATTATTATTCACAGAATCCTATTGTTTCCTATTATACATCAGGCAATGAGCAACTGCTTCTAAGAAAACCTGAAACTTAAATTCTTTAAATTAGACATTGCCCCTCCCTGCCCCCACTCCCTGCTCCCGCCCCCACTCCCCGCCTGGTCATGCTGGTCATGCTGGTCAGTGCCAGGAATGAGCCAAGAGGCCCTGCTTGGCGAAGATTCACAGGCCGGGTAAGAAAACGCATTAACGTTTTAGCTTGCGTTTTCATGCATCATTTTGAAGTAAAAGGTTTATATCGTTTGAATCTCAGAAGACTGAGATTGGCCTCTGACTTGGCTTGAGACTCCAGCTCGAAGGTCTCCACCTGGCTGAGGTTTTCTCTGCAGCCTGGAAGACCACGGATCTTTCAGGATTGATTCGACTTTTCCAGCAAACTCCCCCTCAAAAGGAGCAAGGGTCCCAGCTGCCGCCTTCCCCAGACTGGTTACAAATACTGTTCTTTCAAAGAAATAAACACATTTCTTTCTCTGTAACATTCTAACTCCAAACAGAACGACATGCAAATTAAATATAAGTTACTTCACTCGTGCAGCGTGGAGAAAGCCGAGATCCCAGTTCCAGGGTGCATTGTTGGTATTCTACAGGGAAGGGTGACACCAACGCCTTAACAAGAGAAGAAGCAGATGAGGAGACACTGGAGTTTACAAGAGAAGAAGCAGATGAGGAGACACTGGAGTTTACTAGTTAAGCAGCCCAGCAGCTATGAGGGAGCCACTAGGATGCTCCCTACAAACGCGGAAACCCACTTCCGCAAGACCCACAGCTAGGAAGCAGGAATGCTAAGATTCGAACCCAGACCTGATTGACTCCAAAGGCTCAGGCTCTGCCAATGCTGAGTGATTCTCCCAGCACTTTCCTCTGACTGGTCCAAGAGCAGGTGGCTTTCAGCAGGCCATCACTGCCAGGGGCTAGCCATTCTGTGCACACAGGCCAGATGGGTCTTGTCTTTGAAGGGCGGCAGACAATCCCGCCCTTTTAGGTGATGGGAAACGCAGAAATCAGAACAGGTCATTTTCTTTAGAAACGGCGTGGGACACAGAGTTAGGCTTGTACAGAAGCAATAAGGTATGCTGTTGCTTTGGTTGTTACGTTCCAACTTCTCTTCTCCGGGTTTTTCTCACTTGCTAAGCTAAACATCAAGGTTAATGTCTCAGTCAGGTTCCCGCTTCTCAAATGACCTTTATCCCAATTACCCCTCAGTGCAACACCTGCTTCAAAAAAATTAACCTTCAAAATGCTCCTCAAATGGGACTTTTCGCTATAGATCCCTATCTGCCAAGTAGCAAGTGCCTCCCACTCATTCCCACTCCTGTCTACAGGTTGGCTATGAAGTTAATTTGAAATAACAAATGAACCGGTAACAGCCAGGAAAACACAGAGCTAACGAACAAAATCGCAAATATCAAATAGCAGGGTTTTGGTACCCTAATAAGCGGAACAATAAAATTATTAAGAAAGCCTGAATTAGACTCAACTGCATGGAAGGAATTTTGTATTTAATAAATATTTAAATCAGCGAGAGAAAATTGACTTTTTTAATAAGAAGCATTAGGTTACCTGGAGAGTTATATGCCAGAAAGATAAAACCAGATGCATTCGTCATAGCGCTTACTAGAACATGTGCCGAGTAACAGATTTCAATGAACTCTTCTCTACATGAAACTACACAAGAACTAGATGAAAACGGATGGCTTCCTCCACACTTTGGGTGGTTTCAATTATTAAGTGTTTCTATCTGAAAATAAAGACACAAACACAGCAGGAAATTAGCAACGTATTTCGCAGAGTTAATACCCGGATTTTTACACACATACACAAGCATGTGCTTATGAATTATGTGGACACATGGTGTGTGTCCATGCACACATATATAGAGGAAGAGAAACGGGGAGAGGAACGGGGGGGGGGATCCCAGAAGATCATAGACAAATGGGCTAACAGAAAAAAGGCTGGCTGTCCTGAGCAATCTTTAAAGTGTCCAAACTCAAAGTAAAGGGAGAAAAAGGCTTCTTGCTTCTGACAGTGAGACCCATCTTCCCACTTTAAATACTTAGAAAATTTAACAAAGGTAGAACACAACTTTTTTCTTTCAGTTTGACAACAATGAGAGTCATCAATGAGCTATGAGATTCAAATCACCCAAGTCCACTCGTTCAGCATTTCCATCATGTCCTGTGAGTATAGTGTTTCATTGTGGCTTCCCTTTGCATGTGTATACTGGCGGTGACATTGGGCATCTCTCAGGGCTTATTGCATGTCTTTTGTAAAGACACAGAGGGATTATAGAAATTCTGTATGTGTTGATTTGGGTGACAGTCACACAGTTGTTGTACTTCTATGAGCCTGAATATTGTACACTTCAAATTTTTCATCTATTAAATGTAATTTACATAGCAATGGAATTTATTTCTAAAATTAAATTGAGGTATTATTTCTTATCTATGAGATAAAAATCAAATCACTAGAATTTAGTTTCCAAAACATCACATGGGGTCATTTCATTGAGTGTGAGAATCACAGAGATTGTGGGAACAGAAAAGGGTTTCTGAAGGTGCAACAACCAAATAATCAATTCAGCTTCCAGAGTACAGGAGGTCACGGGGTTTGGGCAGTGCTGGACTGCACCAGGAGACGTCACTGTAGACTGTGTGGACACACAGCATGAGCACTTGGTACCACACACAGCACCAGACCAGAAAACACCGACAGACACCGCCAGAAACCTTCCTTATACAGTCACTAGGTTTAACTAAGGGAAGATCCTGTAATAGTTTCCTAACGCTATTCCTCATGTGTACTGACCGAGTCAATCCGTCTTAGGACTGTATTGTGATAGGAAGCTTAGATTTTAAAATGCTGTTTGGGTTGCTGATGTGTTTCATTTGACAGAATACAGACAATTTTCCCACACCACAACAGAATAGTATGGACCTTATTTGGATTTTATTTGAACAAATATAAATCAATCTTTCCTTCCTTCCTTCCTTCCTTCCTTCCTTCCTTCCTTCCTTCTTACCTTCCTTCCTTTCTTGACCCATGGTCTCTCTATATAACTCTGGTTATCTTGAAACTCAATATGTAGAAAAATCTTGCCTTGAACTAAAAGAGATCTGCCTCCTCTGCCTCTCGAAAGGTGGGATTAAAAGCATGTGCCACCACACTCAGCCTGAACAAATACAATTTCAAAACTACAGTTATGAAACAACCAAGAAACCTGAACTTTGATTGCATATTAAAAGAGAGTAAGGCAATTAATTTTGCCATCATGATGGTATTTCTTAAGGCTTTAAGAGATTTGTTAAGTACATTCTTTATTTGAATATGATGTTTGTTATCTCATATCTTATTCAAATCAAAGGAGCACAGGGGAATAGTTGTCTTGAAGAAGTAAGATTGTCCTCAGAGCCATTATTGCTAAAGCCAAGTGGTAATGAGGGCAGGGAACTAACTCATTATACCACCCTCTGTGTGGCTGGGTATGTTGACTTTTTTTCATAATAGTTTTTAAAGTATTTACTATGTGTAAACAATTGACAGAAAAAGAGAAATCTAGACCTGAACATGTGAGACCTACAAGTAGATGTTAAGAGGTCAGAGTTTGTGAGAGCCACAGCCTTAAGATTACAAGTGACAGTGGAACAGAGTGGTGCACACCTTTAATCCCAGCACATGGGAGGCAGAAGCAAGGAGGTGTCTGTAAGTTCGAGGCCAGCCTGGCCTACTAAGTCCCAGGACAGTCAGGGCTACATAGAGGGACCCTGTCTCAAACAAAAGAAAAGAATCACAGATAAAATTAAAAAGAAAACCCCACAACGGATAGCATGAAAATAATATTTGGCGATTCTTGCTGGTGAGGAAAAAAATAAGAACATTTGAGAGGCCCAGGAGTCCCCTGGAACGGAAGAAGAAACACTCAGACCTTGAGGAAGCAAGTGCTCAACTAGGCCAGGGCAGAACAGGCACCTCCTTCTGGAAGGAAGGGCTGTTGAGTAAGCAGAGGGACGACAGGGTCTGAAGCAGGAAGGGAGCAGGGGAATGAGGATGAGGTGGTGACTTCACGGCCACTGCAGACAACACAGGACAATGCTGAGCAGAAGAACAAGTCGCTGAAAAGTACTGACTGAGCAGCTGGTACCCAACATGGTCTCAGAGACCTAGCAGACAAATGAAAATGAAAAAGACCTGACTACGGCATAACTACGTCTCATAACAGAAATGAGCATGACGGTTCCGGGCCAGAAAGGAACAGTGGAGTAGGTGGCACGATCACTGAGTTGGGGGACATAACGCAAGGACGTGTTTAGAAGGGGCTTGTGGGACTGGAGGCGCTTGCCGGGCATCCGCTGGACAAGCGCGCTAGGAGGTACGCTCAGAAGCGCAGCCCTGCAGCCAGCAACCTGGCAGCCCCGCACAAAACAATGACTCTGTTAAGTTTGCTGGAAGAAATAAAAATTCTATCCTTTCAGTATAATGTTTGATTGTATTGGCATCTTCATCAAGCTTAAATTTTTGGTTTAAATTTTTCCTGAGTGCTAAGTATCCCAATTTAATGCTACTGTAAAGATTTTCTGAAATCATCTGAACTCAATGTCAAATCCCCTGATGTATCATTTAAATGCACCGTTTAAGGTAGGTTAAAATAATTTGTCTGTGAATGCACGTCTCGGTGCACTTCTCAGGATGGCGATAATTATGATAGCATACTGACTGGCTACCTGCCACACGAATAAATATTATTTCAAAGATGGAAATGCAATAAATCTTTTTTAAGGGCCACGTAATGAGAGACAGCAGATGCAGCTTTGTTGACATAGCAGAGTGGAAGTAACTTTGCCAAATAAAACAAATCATATTTCTCTTGAAAATTTTGTACTTGAGCTCCGAATGCCATGTTTTAGAATTTATAGTTTTCTTATAAACTCTGGGAAATTGAGAAACTCTCTCCAAAGGTCATTTATCAACCGGTCCAAATGTGTGTGATACAGCAATGGCTCAGATGCACTTCAAACATTTGCTCCGTATGGTTACACTGCAAAATGCAGTTCTCAACACCAATTGGCATCAACCGCTCAATAAGTAAAACATGCCATATGGCATTAAGTGCATACAATAGAAACAGGGACAACACAGTCTGCTGTTTAATCACTATTCACAGTTACAGTCGTAGGCTGAGAACATACGCAGTGACGCCATAGACGAGACTAATTGGGGGTTATGACACAATCATTGGATATTTGCAAACCAACTTTGTGAATTCGAAAATAGAGTTAAGAAATATCCTTGCGATGGACCATTTTCAATTCTGTGCATTCTGGAGCACTTGGTAAATAGGAAGTTAACATTCCCATAAATAACCTCACTGACCTGAGAAATGAACTAAAGTCGAGTGATGGTATCGATGGGGGAGCGGGGGCTAATTTGGGCACCCCCTCACAGCGACAGGAAATGGAAGAGTCTGCCTCAAGACGCCCATTGCATGGAATGTGTGCTTTCGTTTTTATCTAAGCAATGTGCATGATACACTACATGCCTAAACACAATCCGTTATGATTGGTGTTGCCGTGGATCTGCGAAGAACAAATCTATAAAATCACGGCGTGTGAAAGCTTTAACACAGTGATATAAAATGGCAGTGGCATGGTTCATATCTTCAACTGACAGACTGATGGTGATTATTGCAAGGACAATGCCCTGCATATGTCAAGCGATTTGCAAATAATTTATGTCACCTTCCGTTCCATTATTGTTTTTGCGGAGGACATAAACTGTGTCACCAATATTAAACTGTCTGCAAAAAGAGCCGAGCTCAGCTTTCTCCTTTCTGGGAACACAGAGCCATCTGCACGCAGACAAACATGCATATGGCCATCATTTGTCCAACACCTTACACAGTGTGAAGGTTTTTTACTTGAAATGCCAACCTAGGTGGCAGATGATGTATGTGTTTCCTCAGTCCTGTGATTACCGGGCCCGCGCCGCGGTGCAGCGCGCTCACCTCATCAGTTCCACAAGCCGCACTCCTAGGTGTGTGAGGCATTTGCAGCAATATGGCTTCTGACACGCGGGGACGTGGAAGCGTTCCGCTGTGGATATCTGACTCCAGATTTCGCTCCAATCAGGGTCAGAGTCTGACCCGCAGATATTAGTGCGGGTAGAGATTTAGGACTCAAAAACAGCAATTTGAAAACTGGAATGAATATATTTTGATAAAGGGGAAAGCTTGTTGGCCCTGCTTGACTGCTGTGCCAAATGCTTTCGAAATGACCCGCATTTTGTTCCTCGGGAAGGGAAGGTACGGGGCGGGGCGTATTTGTTATCACCAGCTGTAAGCAGAGCAGGCTGCGGCTGCACCTAGCAGATGCCATTCATTTTAAGAGTTTGCTATCACTAGAGACCTGTTTCTTCCCTTTGAAGCGCCGCGTCGAGGGAGCACCTCTGCAGGCCACTGTAGTTCCGGGAATACGTCAACAGAATTTTCGTCTTTATGTGCGTCACATCTGTGCACTACCATGAACACACACATGAGCGCGTGAGCACACACACACTAAATAGTTTTGAGTTGTAAATACATTTAAACTATTGAGATTGCAAGTTTTCTTTTTCCTTTTAAGGAATAGATCTATTTTCCTTTTAAATCCAGACATTCAAAGCAAACAAAGCCCAGCCTTTCTCCTCCCACATTATTGGTCTCCAACTCTATCAGGGTAAGAAAGGGAGTGATAGAGGTAGCTAACTAAGAATTAAAGACTGTCCCAAAGGAATCTGTATGGACACCGAATAATCCCACACAATCATTTTTATGGGTGGAGGGTAAATTAATCTGAAACAGGTTGGATTTATTTTCCTATAAAATTTACATGGACAAATGTATCTATCTCCCTAGAAGAAGATGTGTGGCATTTTATTCTCCTCCACCACTGAACATTAAAAGCTTCCAAATATGAATTTCGAAGATTGGTCCAAGTCTCTAGTCTTAATTCAAAAATAAGTTCTAAAATGAACCTGCCCCCCCCCCCAGCTCTTGACGCAGTGAATATGGCGGCAAATGCAGACACTTTCTGAGTGTTCAGCATGCTTAGAATAAATTACGGCACAGTGCTCAGCCCTGAACAGGACATTTTTACCACCCGCTCTACAGGACTGCTCAGGGAACACTGGGAAAGAGGGAGGACGGAATGTAAGAGCCAATAGACAGGGAGAAGAATCTCTGAGCACAGTACAGCCACGGCAAAGCATGATCACACAGCGGCGTAATCTGTCTACACTGGACCTGCGCCAGACTAGCCTGTCAAACAGGTAATCGTGATGGGGAGAGGCTCGTGCGGTCCTACCCCTCCCTAATAAACTACTGGCAACTGATGGATTCTAGGGGAGGGGCAATCATTGCTTTCAGTTGTAGAACAGCCCATCAGGCTCCAATGGATGGTTTCAGACACCCAGAACATCCTGGTTAAAAGCAGAGGGTCAGAAAACAAACTAAGAAGACAGGGGTGTAAAAGAAAAGCGGGGGATCTGTAGGGAAGACGCGAGATAGCAAGGACGGGAGAGAGGTTAGAGAAGGGGGATGAGAATGGGCTATGGACTTCCATGGAACACGGAAGGAGATAGAGGGAGACTAAGGAGGGTCTGGAGGGAAGAAATGGAAGGGGGAAAGTGATGCAATTATATTCTTAATAGATTTTATAAAAATAGAAAAAAGGATAAGCAACTCACTACATATGTATGAAATTGTCAACAAATTTAATTAAAAAAAACACTTAAGTATTCTAAAAACAAACATCACATATAAGACCAGTTGTTTTGGGATCCAAAGCCATCAAAACTGTGTTGGTGGTGCTTCAACATGTCCAGAAATTAAACACAATTGAAAATAACAGGTGATGGGGGCAGGCTGTAGCTGGATGGTAGGATGTCTGTCGCACATAGAGAACAGAGTTCAATTAACAGTATTTTTTTTAAGGCAGTTAAAATTTCCATCATTTGTCACTTGTGATGACCTGCTACTCTTTCAACTAACAGCAAGATGAGGAAAACAGAGCATACATATGCTAACATTAAGTTTAGAAGAAAAACGAGAGTGATGGATTTAGGGAATTTACGTTTAAGGAGTCTGGAAGATGTGGCCAGCAACACCCTGGGATCTTATTCTGACAAGTTCAATTTCCTTGTTGTAAAATGAGCATGGTCAAGGCTCTGTTTCTAGACCATTTGTTCTCTTACCGCCTTAATATACCAACTACATGGCCACTGAATATCTCTTATGTTGCCAAAGAATCCTGGGCAGTTTCTTAACTATGGAAATCAATGCTGTTTAAAACTGTCTAGTGGAGACTTTCCCATTGCATATCCATCTCAACACACCCAAAGCTGGTCTCCCAACTCCTAATCTCTCCAGAATGCCGTTCAGTTTTCTAACACTGAGGCTCTGAGCCCACTTTACTTCATCACATCCAATGACCTATTGTCTCTGTTAGCTTTTCCATTCAGAATTTTCTCAAAACTGGTCTTCTGTGTCCTTTTTCTTTACATCTTCCTAACTCAGGTTCTTTGCTACACAAGCTTAAGCTAATGACCGCCGTGTTTGTTTGTTTAAATCCCTTGGTTATGGGTGGTTTTAGGACAGTCAGTGCTGTTACACAGAGAAACCCTGTTTCGAAAAACAAAAAAAGTATTTTCATTCATTCATTCATCCATTCATTGGTGCTGGGAATCAAGCTCAGGGTCCAAGGCACGCCTAGATGAACTCTACCACTGAGCTATATTCCTGGCCCTGGCCCCATTTTTGTCTTATCTATATGTAGAGATTGGGACTTGTCTGGTTTTGCCTGTCCTTCAAAATTCAACAAATAAAATAATGGGCACTACTATTCCATTTCCAATCTTGCAGCTGCAGCGCTGTGGCCATATTCTTTCATTTCCCGCTCAATCCCACTCTGATTCCCGTCCTTTCCCTAAAAGTCCCCCTTCTATTTTTCACACCCTCCTCCCAACACCCCACAGGTATTTATTTGTCTTCTGAGTCTGGCTTATTTTAACTGGATGATCTCCAGTTCAATCCATTTTCCACAAGCAACATAATTTTTTCCTTGTTTACAGCTGATTTACAGTAATCCTCCATTATATGTTTGCCACGCCTCCCTGGCTGGTTCTGTAACTTGGTCCTTGCTAAGAGTGCGGTAGCAAACACAGATGTGCGGTATCTCTATTATAGCCTGACTTGGATTCCTTCGGTGATACACCTCAGAAAGGCAGAAATGGATCGCACGGCAGTTCAATCTCCAGCTTTTGGAAGTGCTGGCTTAGTTGTCAGTGGTGACTTTCATATTTGTGGTTTCCAACCTGGCAGTGTAACAGGAGACCGAGTACAGATACCCTTGACTACCCTTCTATTAAAGATGCTTTCAATTTATTTTTAAAAGTTAGTTACTTTAAGTGCTATATGTAATCCTCCTTATTAATCATTGTCAAAGTAGCTTAAAATAAAGTCACCCTTTTTCCTCAACTATTTCAGGAGTGAATTTCTCATTTGATACATTGTATTCAGATTAGGTGTACATGGAGATGTTCTTTACTATTAAAGAAAGTAGAAATGTGTTATTAACCTACAGTAATTATCAGATACATTATAAACCTTTGACAAAAATCCCAAAAAGGAAATTGTTTATTCCTACACACACACACATAACCTAAGACTATAAACATCACAAGATAATTTCTAATGCAACAATAACGTTTAGCAACTCAATCTGTCATGCAAGATTATTTTCTTCTCATTTGAAAATGCTATTTTTCAATACTTTTAATACTTGTTGAAATGCATTTTCTGAAAAGCAAACAATACAATCCTGTGTGTGTGTGTATATATATATATACACACACACACACACATACACACACTGGAGACGTATATATATGCCCTTAGCACATTTTCAAAGCCTGCTGTCTAGAATGTGTTAATAGCCCTTCCCGTCTCCCTTCCTAACCATCTGAAGTATGATCACTACATGCACACCTTTGTCTCATTCTTTCCGAGAGCCATTTCTAGGCCTATTTCTACCAATTGATTTTTCTACTACTTTCCTTGTACTTCTTGCCTTTTCTCACTGAATTCCAGACAGTGACTTTTACATTATTGGGTGCTAGAGATTTTTTTGTTTCTTAACTAATTCAACGCTTTGTTTTAAAATGTTACTTAGGATCTATTCCTTTCTCTCAAAGTTTTTCTCTTTAGTAGAGGCCTGATTTGGCCCTAACCTCCGTGACCTGCACAGCTTTGGGACTGACCTGGAATGCCAGGGAATGAATGAATGGACACACACAGAGAAGTTGGGAGTGGCTGGGCCGTGGGCTCTGAGAGAGCCAATAACAACCGGGAAACTCGGAGCATTAGCTGAACCAATTATCTAGTCTCAGCAGAAGGTGTGTAAGGGAACAGTCTCGGGTTGCAGCTGTCTGGGAAGGTGAAGTTGTGGTTGATAGTTTCTGCACACACTGGTTTTAGCTCTTAACCTCTAGTAACATCTGTGTTTGCCATTCTTCTTAACCTGACCTGGGGAAGACTTTGCCACCCTCCTGGGTCTGAGGCACTGGGGTCCTTGATATGTAATACACATTCACTCAGGATTCACTCAGGACTTCACCCTCCACATGGGCACTAAGGCACGCAATATTCTTCTGAGCCATCTATCTGATGCCGTGTGTGTAGGTGGCCTTTCTACTCTCTAGCAAGGACTAAACCGTGAGCAGCCTTCTATCAGAGCAGTTATTTCGCGGTTCTTTCTCGGGCCCAAGGGGCTTTCTCTGTAAGCACAGCAGAGCCAACACTGGAAGACTAGACCTAGATCTCCAGAGTTCCCTATGCAGGTGTCTTCCCTCAGCACTCCACTGACTTCTCTACCAAGGAGACTGCTGGCTTCCACTTGGGTTCTCATCTTCTTTGGGTAGCCTGGAGATACTCTTCTCTTCAGACAAGGCTCACTGTCCTTTATCTTGTCCCACATCTGAATCCACCATTCCATGTATTTCATCTGGTTTCAGCTATTTAAGACAGGATGAGCCTGGTTATTATTCTACCATGAATAATATCCTTATTATTCCTATCATGAATGGGGGGCAAAGTTCTTAATGTCACAATAAAATATAATAAAACTTGAGGAATCAGAGTGAAACAAACTTCCTTATTTTGAAATTGTCAGAGAAAAAGACCCACAAATGAAAACGGACCCTTTTTGAAGTAAGCCCTTCATCAACAGAACCCGGCAGAAATGCTGAAGATGCTGGTATTTTTACTTGACTGGACCTGGTGGCAGATGCCTGTAATACCAGTCATGTAGGATGTGAGGCAGGAAGGTAGTAAGTTTAAAAACAGCCTGGACTACACAGAGAGTTCAAGGCCATCCTGGGCAACTTATGAGCCCATGTCAAGACAAAACAAGCAAGCTGAAGACATAGCTGAGTGGGAGAGACCTTGCCTACAATGCAGAAAGTCCCAAGTTCAAGCCCCGGGAATGGGGCAAGGGATGATTTATACGCATCTGAGGTCACTAAACATTCTAAAGGTGATTTACCTTTCCTATTTCAAAAATCATTTTAATATCTTAAAAGTTACAAAAATCATCATTTCAGGCCAGTTGTGGTGGTATACAACTCTCATCCCAGCAGAGGTGAGTGGATTCTATGAGGTCAAGGTTAGCCTTGTTTACACAGAGGTCTTGGCCAACTAAAGATACACAGTGGAAAAAACAAAACTTGTTTCAATCACCATTTTAATATTTTCTAATATAATTTTAAAACGAGCTATTTTTCCAGGTCTCTGTGCTTTGGTAACAAGGAAAAGCAAAACAATGGTGTGGCTGCACAATTCTGGAGAGAGGATCAGAAGGGAAAAGAAAGCAAACAGACAAAAACTGGCCTGAGCAAGCTGGCCCGCTCTCTCTTCCGGGCCCACTTTGTGCGGGTGAGACCAGACAGTGAGCAGCACTTTTCCTGTTAACAATTCATTAATCAGAGAAATGATCCTTGCTAGTGTTTAGATGTTTTACTTAATTTGGTACCTCTGGCCTGCTGCCCCACTCGTGCCAAAATTATTATTTCTCACCCAGCAGGTGATAAATAACAGCTTCACTCGTGATTAATACCGTGAATCCTTCAACCTGACTAATGCAAGGGGAAGAAAGCAACATGAGGCCTGCAGAACAAGTGGGGGATGATTGTGAGGACTGTGGGAGCGAGCGCTGCTTCACTCGTGGGGGGACGACCACAGGAAATGAGGCGTCCGCCAACAGTCCAGCTGATCCTTCGAGGCTTCATTAAGCCCGTGGCAGCGAGACGTGCCTCTGCAGGCCCAGCGCTGGTGTTTTCACTCCTAACACTAAGTCCTAAGTACCTTCAAAGAAAAGAAACCCCCAACTCACTTCTGCCTGCATTTAAATATATATTAAATGGATGACTGACCAAACAACAAATGAGAAAATGGAATTCTTACCCAAGTATTAGACACTGTAACATGGGTCATTTGAGAGCTACATACAGTCTCTGGTGAGTTCTGAAATACTGCAATCATGCACAAACCCACAGCAAAGTTAACATTTGCTGCTGGAGAAAAGGAAAGCTGTTTGCAATGGCCACTAACTAAAGCCACACGATGCCGTCAACTTTACTTCTGTTGGTTAGCACTGGACACCAAGCAAGTACCAGTGGTCTTTAGCTAGGCAAGGGTAAGGAGGCTGCACTGCAGAGGAAGCTCCCTTGCCTCCTCAATAACCCCCTTTACATAGTACATAGACTATATGTGCATATACACACTAACAAACCTGGATGACCTTGAACTCACAGAGATCTGTCTGCTTCTGCCTCCTGGATGTTGGAATTAAAAGCATGCACACCATGGCCTCTGGTACTTCAGAGTTCAAGTCCCAAGTCAAGTCAATGGGCTCCTGAAGGGAGTTAGCGGAATGTGGCGGACTAGCAGTTCTATTGTACCCTTTATTTTAATGCTATTACACAGACGGTGTATGCACAGAGGGTGCATGCGAGCACGGCACAGCTCACAGCTCGCACCACCGACACCTGTCTCACTCTCCCATCACTGGTCACCTTTCTGAGCAGCCTGTGGCTGCTGGCTAAACGGAGAGACAGGCAGCGGTGACAACCAAGCATGAAATAACTTGAATAGAGAAATATGACCGTAAGCAGAGTCTCAAGAATCAGAGACTAAGTATCGACGCCTGCAACTAAAAAATGTTTTACCTCTCTTAGCTAAAGCAGTGTGGGGTATAGCATCCAATCACTTTAAAACTGCACGGTGGAACAAAAGACAAGGAAACAGAATAGGGGACTGAAACCCAGCCTGATATCAGACTTAACCAGAAACTAAAACAAGAATCACCTCTCTTATCAGCCAGGTATGGAGTAAAAGCCCAACGAAGTGAATAACGTCAGTATAGAGCTGACTTTCCAGACTCTTTCCTTACCTAGGAGGAAATACAGGGCCTAGACTATAACCAAATGTAAACCGGTACTCAAAAATCCAAAAATCTCAATGCAGGAGACCAGCTGAGTTCAAGTTCAAGGCCAGGCTGGACTACTTCCCAAAGCTAGTGACTTTTAAATGAAAGTCTCTGCTTCTTATGATGAAGAGAAGAGGAAGGGGAGAGGGAAGGGAGACAGGGGAATTATCAAATTTATTTAAACAAACTTTATTGGGCTGTAATTTACATACAATAAAATACAGTTTGATAAACATACATACCTTATAAACATTAGAATCAAAGTAATTTCCCATTACCCTTCAAAAAATGCCCCTCTACATATAGTCCATCAAGAATAAAAAATCTGACTCCAGAGCTGGGCGGTGGTGGTGCACACCTTTATCCCAGCACTCGGGAGGCAGGGGCAGGTGGATCTCAGTGAGCTAGTTCCAGGGCAGACTCCAAAGCTACAGAGAAACCCTGTCTTGAAAAACCAAATACGTGAATAAATAAATAATCTTACTCCAGGCAACTACTCAACTGTTACTATGGACTTAATTTGATCTAAATTTCACATACACACGCCACTCTCTTCGAGTACTCACTTTATACAACCCTGGCTGTTGAACGAATTAAAATAAGCACTTTAGGGGCTGAACTAAGCAGTTAAGAGTACTTGCTGTTCCCAGATTCAGATTCTAGCACACGCAGTGAGCTCACAACTGTCTGTAGCTTCAGTTCCTGGGGATTTGGCCCGTAAAGGCACCAGGTATACACTTGGTACACACAGAGAAGTATTCACATATACAGAATTTTTAAAACCTTTAAACAGAAAAGTGGCAGCAAACACCTACAATCCAGTACTCTCTTCTCTCTCTCTCTCTCTCTCTCTCTCTCTCTCTCTCTCTCTCTCTCTCTCTCTCTCTCTCTCTCTCTCTCTCTCTCTCTCTCTCTCAGCACTCTATGGAATAGAAAAATGAAACTAAATTCCCCTTTGAAAGCCTGAAGCCTGGCAGTTGTGACACACACCTTTAATCCAAGCATTCAGGAGGCAAAAACAGGCAGATCTGAGTTCAGGGCCAGTCTGGTCTACAGAGCGATTTCCAGGACAGCTAGGATTACATAGAAACCCTATGCAGAAAGGGAGAAAGGTGTTAGCTTGGAGATGAAATACAAACGAAGCAAGAAAGACTATGTGGTCATGGAGCGGGGAAGGGCTCCCCCCAATGGCCCGCTCATCTCGAGAAGCCCATGGCAGTCAATGACTGAGGAGAAAGGGAGAGAGACTTCTCTCTGAGGAGGGGGAAGCCATTGGTAGGCTGACCCACAACCCACACTGAATGACCTCACAAACATGAATAATTTGACTTAAGTTGCAAAAAAACCTTTCTATTATTTTAAAGACAGGAAGTTATGGGGAGATGGGATATATGTGGGGGAAGGGGAAGTACTGGAGGGAGTGGGGGATGCAGATGACTAAACTATTTGTACACATATATGAATATTTTAGAAGACTGTGACTCCATTTCCTCTTTTGTAAACTGGTGATGATTATCATTAAGTGTTCTGTGAAACGAACTGAGTTGGAAATGTCTGGTAAAGAATAAAAAGGTAGTATCAAATAACTATCACTCTCGACGTTAACAGATTTACATCTCCTTCTTTACAGCACCACTACTATGAGGGATGATGATAGATAATCCTTAGTTTTGTATATGAATTCCCATCCCTACTCCTATAAAAACTACCCCCTCACCAAAATAAAAGAATAAAAAAAAATCAATAAGTTCTCATCCTCATAAAATAGTTCTTTCAATTCATCCTGCCCTAATGAAACGTTACTTCACTTTAATTCAGGAATGAAGACTGTTCAATGCGTGCCTCACTGGACGACCAACAGTCACCCCGCTTTCTGGGCACACTGGGAGAGAATACTTTCCCAGGGCCACTTTCACCATGTGCTCCGTAGTCTCACTGCACACATCAGGTGCTTTCCTTAGAGAACTGTTTATTCCACGTGAGTAAGTTCAGTGAGTAGCCAAAGACAGTAAATGAAACAACCACAGTGCTTGAGGTTTATTTTTATATGCTCATAAAGAAATAAAATGTCAAGATATAGAATACAGTGTAACAAATCAAACAACTCAAAATGAAGGTAGACACAGACAGCACAAAAGAACATGTATATGACATTGTGCAAATTTCTGAGGTTTCAAAAAAGTGGTTTTGGTTTTGAAATTCTGAAACTTTTATTATACTGTTCAAGTAATTCATATTTCAAAAGTTAGATTTTTTTATAACTAATTGACATACAACTCTACGACAACCTGCCTTTACCCCGGTCTTCAAAATAGTGCTGTTCAATCCTTCTACAGAACGCAAGGAGGTTGCTATAGTTTTTCACCTTCTCAGAAAGTTCATCACTGGTCAGCTGTGTGGTGAGAATGGTGTACAAATGGCCAAACACCAAAGCATCAAGTTCAGTAGGTCTAAAAAAATAATGATGAGAAAAGCTAAGGCACCTCATTTTTACATTAGAAAGCATTCTTTTTTAAAGAACATTTTATTCATCAATTTGAAAAGAAAAAGTCACAGAAATAAATCCTACCACAACTTGATGGAAATTTTTTTCATTTACAGAACATGAAAAAGAGAACATTAATTGCATTCATTTTTAATTTATTTTTATTTCATGAACTTTGGTTCTTGCATGAATGTCTGTATGAGGGTGTCCAATCTCCTGGAAGTGGAGTTATAGGTGGTTGTGAGCTGCCATGTAGGTGCTGGGAATTGAACACAGGTCCTCTGGAAGAGCAGCCAGTGCTCTTCACCTCTGAGCCATCGCCCTAGTCCTAAATTCATTATTTTAATCATGAAATAAATATAGTATGCTTCCAGTGTGGCAGAAACTATGCTAGAGATTAAAAAAAAGATATTCTAAGACATGGAAAACAAGTGTGAACGTGTGCACTTGCACATGTGTGCAAACACACACACACACACACACACAGAGCAGGTTCTCCACATGCCCATTACAAAAGTCAATAAAAAGGCGATATGTGTCTTACACCGCAGTAAAGCTGCACTCACTGAACTGTTTCCCTCCCCAGGGTCTGCAGTCTCCGGGTTGGCTGAGTACATGAAGGCAGGAAGGTAAGTACACTGTAGGATGTGAGATGTACAACCTGGCACCTGCCTCTAACTGCAGTACTCAGGCCTAGTCAGTAACATTGTAAATTGAAGGTAATCTTGGGTTATACACCAATTTCTGTCTAAAAATAAAATGAAATGGAAGTGTGTATTCTGTGCTCACATTTAAGTAGGTAGTCAAAGGGTAGCATTTCTTTTTAAATAAGAAGAGACCTTGGATTTAATAGCACCATAATTTTTTCATCATAAGTGAAGAAATCAATAACAAGCAGATCCTTACAAAGAGCCAAGAACACGAGGAGATAAATGCAGAGTTAAGGTCTTCACTAGAGTAATATAAACACTAACTGTCCTATATCCCTAATATGTCTTAAAAAGAGATATCTATCTTACAAGTGGGGACTGGTTTTCTTAATACACATTTATGTCAATCATCCCTCACTTCTTATATGGCTGGGCATTCTTTATCAATAAACGAAGGCTCTGAATAAGGTCAACAGTGAATCTGTGCTCAAGTTAAGGTGGGTCAGAAGTACTCAAATGCTAAAAGTATATACTCATATATGGAGTTATATATGGATATAAATTTATATATAAAAATAAGCATACAAAAACTGTTACATAAGACAGTTACTTAAAGTTGCTTTTGAAAACCATTGGGAAGTAGGATACAACAGCTGAACCAAACAAAGCACATACATTATCAAAACACATTTTTTATAATCCATAAAATTTAAGACAATGTGTACTTGTATGGTCCTGGCTGGCCCAGAATTTTCTATATAAACCAGTTCATCCTCAAACTCACAAATCCACCTGCCTCTACCTCCCAAATACTAAGATTAAAGGCATTCTCTGCAATCCTTACAAATTTCAGTGACTCATGTTAACTGATTCTGACTTTTACAAATTATCAATTCCCACAATTCCTTCCTTTTAAAAAGTACTTGTGAGGCTGGAAAGAAGGCTCAGCAGGGTAAGGCACTTGCTGCCCAGCTTGATGGCCTGAGTTCTATCCCAGGAACTCACATGGTAGAAGGAGAACACCAGCTTCTTCAAGTTGTCCTCTGCCCTCCACCAACACATGCATAAATAATTGAAGTTTTGTAAAATAAAGTACACTTGTGGTTATGCGACAATATATGTAATTCTTAAAACTCAAAACCATGCTCATAAAAGTACCAATTTTACAAAATGTAAATTATGCCAAAAGAAAAAAGATAAGCAACCAATTCAGAAAAACCTACAGCTCTTATGAAAGACAAGGACAAACCAACAACAACTGAATTACACCAGCCATCGAGAAGGCTCAGCAGGTAAAGGCACTGGCTTCCTGATAATACAATCTCAGTCCCTGGGCCCACATTGTAGGAAAGAACCAACTCCCAGAAGCTCCACCCATGTGTCATAGTACACATGATCCCTGTACACACATGAAATAGTGAGCTTTAAACTGCTACTAAAGTATGAAACTCAAGGCCCTTTCTGTCTTTTTTCTCAATTACTGTTCTTGTTACAAAACTTTTTTCCTCTTTTCCATTTGGTTTCTTTTAAAAGTTTTTTCTCAATATCTCCAGTAGGTAAGTAACAACCAAAGTTGGTTTTAATTTTAGGAAGTAAAAGTAGGATACAAAGGAAAAGAGAATCTGTCACTGTTTAGTATACGTGAGAGCCAAGGGTACAATTCAAGGCGTCTAATTAGAATCTAACCTATGTATCTTAAGCCAGTACCTTACTAGTTAAGAAACCATGTCTCATGAAAAAATGACTTCTGCCACAGAAAAATTAAAAAAAGTTTTGCCACAGCAAAATAAAAGTACAAGTTACCTTTTCCTAAATGTAGATTCTTTCCATTTAATACTGATTAAATGAAGGGCAGATAGACATGTGGCATACACCTGTAATCCTAGCACTTGGGAGGCTAAGCAAGTGAGCGGAGGTTTGAGGTCAGCCTGAGCTACATAGCAAATTCCAGGACTACACAGTAATAGCTTTATCTCCAAAAATTAAATAAAAAGGATAGGCAAAATTATATTCTTCAATCTAATTATTAATAAAAAAATTTATCTGCCTAAGCATCACATTAGGTAAAATTTTTGAATGCTTATATCTTAAATGCCAATTAAATATCAAAAGCAGGTCTTCTGTTTTACAACTGTCTAAATTTCATTTTCTTTTGTAAGTTTAAATACAACTTAACAAAAGTAGTATCTTTTTCTCTAAATCACATGCCAAAAGGTCTATAGTTATCAATGCACTGACAAGGACTTTAACTAAAAATTATTCTCCTGCCCGCCCATGTATGTATAATATGTATGTGTAACAAAAATCACTCATTGGTAAACAAGAATAATGTACTTCAAACAATGAAACATAGCCCCTCTCAATTTTAGCACTAGTAAGAATTCAATACCAAAAAGAAAAAGAACTACATAATACTAACATCTGGGTATATGTCTTTGCGTTAGGGACTAAAGAACAGAAAGACAACATAGCTGTAAAAGCTGTAACTTCCAGGATCTGATGAATCCTGTAGGCTTTTTGCTTCAGAGATTAACAAGTCCCAATTTTTCATTTTAAAATAATTTTATAGAACCTGAGATGTATATGTTATATATGTAGTTTTAGATTACTTCTGTTACAAAATGACTTAGTTGAAGTATTTCTAAATTGTCATATTCATTTTCAATATAAAGTATGCTGGTGTGGCTACAGAAGACGATGTCTATGAAGAGTAGCAATCACAGCAAATAAAGCCCGGGGAGGACTTGTGTTTGACCCCAGCACCCATGTCACAGCTCATAATCACCACCCACATGTACAAACCCAATCATATACACAGAATTTAAAATAGAATAGAACAATTTTTTTAAAAATTATTGGAGCTGGAGAGATGGCTCAGTGGTTTAGAGCACTGACTGCTCTTTCAAAGGACCTGGGTTTGGTTCCCAGCACCCACATCACAGCTCGTAGTTGCCCTTACACTCCAGCTCCATGGGTCCAATGGCCTCTTCTGGCTCTGCAGGAACCAGCCCTATCAACAGGCTTTGGATTTGATAATAGACCTTACAGACTCTTCTTCAAAAGAATAAAGCAATCTAGGAAGTTCCTGACATCAACCTCAGGCTTCCACAGGCACACACCTATCCATGCATGTACAGTCATATACACATTTACATATGGGAGCACACACATGCATGCATACCATACACATGAAAAAGTATTACCAACCTAAAATACAGTGTTTCTAATAATAAGCCAAGAAAAAAAATAGCCTTAAGAAAGTCATTGAAAGCCGGGCGGTGGTGGCGCAAGCCTTTAATCCCAGCACTCTGAAGGCAGAGGCAGGCGGATCTCTGTGAGTTCGAGGCCAGCCTGGTCTACAAGAGCTAGTTCCAGGACAGGAACCAAAAAAGCTACGGAGAAACCCTGTCTCGAAAAATCAAAAAGAAAAAAAAAGGCATTGAGATGAAAATACTAATTTAAACTCATCTACACTGTATCACATAATTGAACAATCACTTTCAATATATGAAAATTATTATTTTTGCCAGGCAGTGATGACACATGCCTTTAATCACAGCACTCAGGAGATTGAGGCAGCTGGATCTGAGTTAAAAGCCAGTCTGGTCTACAGAATAAGTTCCAGGACAGTCAGGGATACACAGGAAACACTGTCTTAAACCTCCTCCCTAGTTATAATTTTTAATAAAGAAAAATCTTTGCCCTTTTAATGAACCTTATTAATTAAAAATGTAATTAGCATTAAAATGTTAAACTCTTGTTAATAAAATATGCATTACTCAATTTACATATATACATATATTTTATCTATACTCCTTAATATCTGTATTTATGATATTTTCATTTTAAAAGGATAAACACCTCTTGCCCTTCTGACAGTATTCTGCTTGTTATTAATGACTCTCCTGGTCTTCAAGCATCTTACACTACAGATTGGAGCTATATTAGCAGCATATTTATGTTGTTGTACTTGAAAGTTTGAGATTTTAATATTTTGTACTTCTTCCAGCACTTTAAACTATATCAAAATCTTTGTCAAATCATACAAAAACTGACTGATTTACATGACTGATCTTAAGAAAACTCAATGACAAGGACTAGACTTTAGAAATCTTAGTTCTATGTTAAGCAGCACTGTGCCTCACAGTCAAGAGGGGAATAAATGTTTAATGAGTACAAAAATGAATTTTAAAAAACAAGTCTTTTCTATATATTTATATATTATATACACATATACTATACATTATATGCATATTACCATATACATTACATATATAGTATATGTTACTGTATATCTATATCTCTCTCTATATATAGTAATGTATCTTGCTACTTGAAAATAAAATCTGTGGACAGAAAGCTGCAACATCAATGCCATGACCACATGGGGCTGGACCCTTTCCTGTACGTAACAAGAAGAACAGAGTTATATGTCCTTCTTGAAAAGAAGAAGAGCTCTGTGATGAAAGACATCTGAAACCTCTATGTCAAGCAAAGCCATTCCCACAAGAAGAATACGTCTTACTGCTTATTGAAGAAGTAAGGTTGTGTTCCCAGTCTTTGGGAAAGGGCTTGACAGCACAGGTCCACATCTTCTAAGACCTATGCAGGCAGTGAACCAAAGAGAAAAGTAGCCAAGTTAGCAAAACCATAAAAGTATGTGAGACTCTATATCCCAGTTCATAACAAAAACAGACTCAGTTTAAATTTTTAAGACCATAGACCTTATACATGACATAAGTAATGTTTTTGATATTAATGGGAATTAGTGAAACGCCATTAAATACAACTTAAGTTACTGATAAAGATCACTGTTTAACAAAAAGTTTTTCTCTCAAAATTTAATTCTCTAAACAATGTTTTCCTGAGACCATATATTCAATGATTTTGCTTATATTTTAAGGGGTGAAGGGAGTCTACTCCATAAAAATGACATACTAGAAAGTGCTAGAGACTGACCTCACTCACTCTATCCAGTTACTTGCTAACTCCCTGTAGCACACATCAGTATGATGTCTAGCTAGGAATCAGGGAGAGAAAAAAAAAAATCACCAGTTAGCTTAAATGACTGATGTTCAACCTCAAGACCTTGAAAATTACACTTTTAAATTTTTTGTTACTTTAGTAAACTTAAGACAACCCCCTTCAAGTGAAGCCAGTTAAGTACTGTACTTAATAAAGCTTTATTAAGATCTGATGCTGCAGATCTATTTATTGACAAAAGATTGCAATAATATGCTGTTTTAGAAGGAGAAAAAAATCAAGTTATAGAACAGCAGGCAAAATATGATCCCATTTGAGGACAGTATTACTTAGACATCTAGAAAATATTCTGCAAACGAAGAGGAGCAAGTCTGAGGTGGCAGAATCTCAGAAATTACTTGTCATTTAGGCCTCATAGGCATAGGCAACTTTCATAAGAGAAGTATAACTATGTAACGAGAGAGAAAGGATATCAAGTATTTTGCTGTTTATGTTACAATATTACACTGAGATTATTCTTTAAACTAAGGCCATTTTAATGCATAGGAATAGATCCTTTTGTTAATTTCGATCTGTACTGACCTGGTCCAGAGTCTTGTTACCCCATCCGATAGCTTTCATCTTACGTTTGACTTCCCACTGCTTCTGATAGGCCAAAATGTGGTTCAGGGGCCAAGGGTAAGGGGAGCCATACCTAGCATGAGTGATCTAAAGCAAAAAAACTTTGTGAAACACAGAATCCTTCCTACAAAACAATGCATTTTTGCAAACAGAATTCTAAAATGTATCCCCGGAGTGCATACATAAAGCAATCTTGAAAAAAATATATATAGCTTACAACATAAAAAATTAAAATTTTAAACCATTCCCTTTAAAAATATATAAACTTTTATGTACTTCACAACCAGTTCTATCAAACAATGACACATGGCTTCCCTAAAATGTATGTGCAAGCAAAATTAAAGTAAGTGAAAAACTGTATCACTAATGGTATAAACCACAATGTTTCATTTATGAGCAGGGACTTGCGATTCTGAGCAGAAGTGTTTTCTCATTAAATTTTAATTAAGATAAATGCTGCAGAACCACTCACCTCCCCGGCTGTAGCTTCATCACACCACTGGAGATACAGCTAGGAACAAAACAAGAGTCACTGAAACTACCAAAAAGAAAAGGGTCAAACTTATTTCTTGCCACAGTAATTCCTAATAAGACAACTTTGTAAATCAAATATATGAGCTTTTTCCTTCTTGGCTAATTCACTGGACAGAATTATCAAATTTACCAGCAGTCTTTACAGAAAACATTTCTTATGTACAGAACATATGTTTGTACATATGTACAGCAGTATTGTATGGGTATTATTAAAGTAAACTGCAAAAGGCTAACGTGAAACAGTGAGTAGACAAGACTCACTGCTTCTAAGAGCAACAGCAGAGCTGAAGATATCTGGAAACTTGTTTATAGATAATGACCCCCAGCCTGACCAGCTTCTCAAGGGCTTTACAGTAGACCGTAAGGAAAGTTTATACGAGAAGGCAAATTATACAAGACTCCTTTATTTCAAGCATTATAATCTTATACCTCTGCAGTCAACAGCATATTGTTGACTAATTCCATGTAAGCTTTCATTTCTACTTTTTGGACTTCATCCAACCCATCACTAAGAGAATGACCCTAAAGGGAATTTAAAAAAATTTTAAAAGAGCATCATATTAAAATACAAAAATCTTTCAGTTATCTTTCTATCACAAGTAATATAGTGTATAAATGTCCAATGGATTAATTTCCAAAATGCTTTCTAAAACAAAATTATTATGTATAAAAATATACCTAATATTCAGTCACTACTAAGTAGTTTTAATTTGAAATACAAAAGATGTATTTTCAATAGACAAAATTACAGAATGAATTATTTCATAAAAGAGGAAAACAAAATGGTTAGTAGTAAACCTTGTATTTTTCAGGCATAAACCTTAAAAACAAAATAAATGTTAAACATGTACTACTTATAAAATGGGCAAAGATAAAGGAAAATAGCTAACGATATGGGGACAAAGACAAAGTCAAAAGTAACACTGGAGAGACATAAAACAGAATAGCTCCTAGCTCAATGTGATGATCTGTTCTAATTATTAAAAGATATATGTCAAAGCATCCTAATAACACTTTCAGGAATTTATCTTTTTGTTTGCTTTGTCTGGGACAGAGTCTTAATATGTAGCCCTGGCTGGTCTGGAACTCACTCTGTAGACCAAGCTGGCCTCAAACTCACAGAGACCCTCCTGCCTCTGCCTTCAGAGTGCTGGGATTAAAGGTGTGCATCACCACGCCTGCCTTAGAAATTTATCTTAATGAAACAAGTATACAGAGTTTTCTGCAAAAGAAAATTCATTTTAATACTTATAAATAGCAATATAAAAGATCAATGTCCAAATGCTCATTTAAAAACTATATAATGCATAAAACACAACAGAAAACCATGCAACCATTTTTAAGATATGTATCTGTGTATAGTCATTAATATGGAATCATTTTAAAGGATAAAACAACACATAATAGTATGATCTGGTTTTCTGTCTATATAAAGGTCTGCAAGAATGCTGCCCTAAGAATGAAAGTGCTGCTTTTTTGTTATTGTTCCTACAAATTTCTCTGTAGCTTTGGTTCCTGTCCTGGAACTAGCTCTTAGACCAGGCTAGCCTTGAACTCACAGAGATCCTGCCTCTGCTTCCTGAGTGCTGGGATTAAAGGTGTGCGACACCACTGCCTGGCTAATAACAGTGTTTCTTAACGGTTAAAATCCAAATTAAACAAATGAACAGAACTATTGACTGCCAAGTAAGAAACTTAATACTTTCAACTTCAAAAACATATCCTATATCTATCTTCCTTCTCAAAGTTCTTAAGAACTTAAAAGGTTCATTTAAGACAGAAATTCTCATTTCCCTATATTAGAAAAAAAATCAACCTACATCTTTGCTATTGATTCATATTATGAAACAGCACCCAACTTATAGTTCAAAAATATTTTCTAATAATTTACATCAGCATTTCATTAAGCTAGGTTCAAATCAATGAAAATGGTCACATGCATTTTCTATTTTTTCCATTACCTTGGCTTTAACGAACTGGACTATAGGACCAAGTTCTGACACTACTTGATTTCCCACATGAATAAAAGGTACTTTTCCTGTTGAGGAGGAGAAAAGATGTAAGAAAACAGTTTCAGTAAATTAAAGTTTGTGCTAGTAAAAAAAAAAAAAAAGTTAACAAGAAACTCAGGTTTGTTTTAGTCATAAAGAAATGTTATAAAATTGTAATTTTCCAAATGACAGCCACAAGCATCTGCTAAAGTCTACAAATTTTAAGCAACGATTGCCAATAAATTTTAAAATAAAGGAGCCAAAAAAAAAAAAAAAAAGAGCCAAGTATAAGCAGCACATGCTGAAATCCCAGAACTCAGGAAGCCGAGGCAGGATTTGAAGATCAAACACAGCCCCCAAAGTAAAACTCACAGAAATCAAATTACTACAAAGGAGGGAGGGAAAGAACAAGCAGATTCATTTTCAGAGTTCTTGCCTAGATATATCAACTAGTCATCACGTTCTCATTTCAGAACACTAAATAAGATTAATAATAAATCCCATGGCCCAAGCCAGGACACTAGTTCAAGATCACTGAAAACTTCCAAAGAAATATAACTGGGATTTCTCTTCGGGGTACAGCACAAAACCTAAATCTATACTGAAAAGTGTTTTTTGTGGTGGTGGTGGGTTTTTTGTTTTTGTTTGTTTTCTGAAACAGGGTCTCAGTGTGTGTAATCTTGGCTGACCTGAAACTCACTTTGAAGACTATGCTGGTTTCAAACGCCCAGAGATTCACCTGTCTCTGCCTCCTGAGTGCTGGGAAAGGCAGTCTTCAAATGTTTTCTTTTATGCTTTCTAATTTTAAATCCAATACTCACTGAAGTCAGTATTCTTAGTGAGCAGTGATGATGAATAAATGGTGTGGACTCAAAGAATGTACCACCTTGGAGGGTGTTCTACTTTGAGTTATGTTCCCAACACACAAGAGGAAAAGAACAAAACAGTAAGCTCTTCAAATGGTAACGCTAAGAGACATATCTCAACTTATAGCTCCAGTGCTTGAACAGCATGAGGCTGTGGGTTCACACCTCAGTAGGGAAAGTAAGGGAAAGAGAGAGAGAAGAAGAAACTGATGTCTTTAAATAAATGCCACATTAGAGAGTAATATTCCATTTAATAAACATTAATGCTTAATAAAACTATGAGAGATAAAGGAAACCAGTCTCTGAATAGCAAGCTTGCCCACTCCAAGTGTGAAAGGATGATTTAGTTCAAGCAGAGTTCACACTAACAGCAGGCCTCTGCCTACTACTTTTCCCTTTATTCACTTCTAATTCAGTCAGCCTGAGGGTAATGGATGAGGTGCCTGGCACCAATAAAAGCTTCATCTGCATCTGTGGGATAACACTACAAAGAAAAGAGAGCCTTTGGGAACACAACACTCAAGAGATGTATTTTTATTTCCCTACTAGCAATGGTGCATTCCTTTTACTGCTTTATAAATCTCAAAAAACAAACAAGCTAAACTGGATAAACATTAGGTTATATTGTTATTTGGTTTTAACTTGGAAAAAAAACTTTATTACAGTAAATACAGGTCATCTGAGATTTTGAAAAAAAAAACTGTTTCATGCCTAGACATGAAATATAGATATGAAATATGACATTTAAGATTTTATTTGATTGGGCTGGAGAGATGGCTCAGTGGTTAAGAGCATTGCTTGCTCTTCCAAATGTCCTGAGTTCAATTCCCGGCAACCACATGGTGGCTCACAACCATCTGTAATGAGGTCTGGTGCCCTCTTCTGACCTGCAGACATACACACAGACAGAATATTGTATACATAATAAATAAATATTAAAAAAAGATTTTATTTGATGTGTGTGAGGTAACTCCAGTTCCGTGTGCACGTGTGCACTCTCACACAAGAGCTCTGTTCCTTAGCGCTAAATGAAGGAAACACAAAGATCCCGGGGGCTGGCTACTTAGTCTAGCCAAATGGTGAACTACTGGTTCAGAGAGATCTTATTTCAAAAGGAAATAAACCAACAAAAAGGTGGAAAGCCACAAAGAAAGACATATTAACTTCTGGCCTCTGCGTGTGATACACCACACCTACTCCCCCCACACACACAAATTAAGCATTGTAGGTAATAAGCATAGAAATAATGTGGCTAGTCAGCTGAATATGCAAATACATTCAATAAAGAGATAGAGTAAGATGAAGCAGCAGTGAGGAGTGATCCCTTCCTTCTCACCAGGTTAACTAGTCACTGTGCAGTCTTTACTGCAGCTATCAGGCAAACAATTCTCTGCGTCAAATAGAACTGTGTGTTCTGATTCTCATTTTAAACAGAAGTTACTCCAGATCATATTTTTTATCTATGTGTGTGTGTGTGTGTGTGTGTGTGTGCGCGCGCACGCGCACTCGTGCACACATGTGTACAGGTGCATTCACCCATGCAGGTATGGGTATGCGGCAGCAAGAAGTTGATATGACATTAGTGTCCTTTGTCATTCTTCCATCAGTCTGTCTCCATCTTACTTTGATTTTGGAAACAGAGTCTCTTACTGGTCTTAGAACTCAAGGATTAGGTAGACTGCACGTCTGTTTCCTAGCCCTGGGACTGCAGGCATGTAGCGCACTACGCCTGTCCGTGCTCTATGCACCACCATACAGTTTGTGAGCTGGGCAAGGGGCTGGAGATTGAAACACACAAAGACTCACAGACAGAGACACGGGTCATCCTTGAAGCCAGAATGCCCCAAGAATGCCCCCTTTATTGTTTTCAGGGGGCAGCTTATATAGGGATAGCCACGCCCCAGCCAAACGCACCAGAAACCATTCCCCTGCCATCAGGAACTCCTGAGGGTCTCATGCTCAGAGCAGCTGTAGGCACTCAGATCAGGGGAAAACAAGTTGTTTACAAGAAATTCAGGATCTGGGGGTTCACAGCTCCCAACACAGGCAGATACTGGCATGCTCAGATTTTTGTGTGGGTGCTAAAGATCTGAACACTGGGCCTCATGCGTGGACTGTAAATAGAGAACCATCTCCCTAGCCCTAATTTTCTTTCAGAGACTGTCAGCTAGAAACTTAGATGTCATCTTGTCTGAGCAGCTCATGTAAAAAAGTTAAAAGAAGAGAAGTAGTACTGCCCAAGGAAACAGTTAGTAACAAAGGAACAGGACTAATGACTTCCTAACTATTAGCCAAAATGTTTTCTAACTGTCCTATGTTCTGTTTCAGAAACCCATTACAAGCTGAGTACGGCGGCACATTCTTTTAATCCCAGCACTCAGAAGGCAGAGACAGGTTCTATGAGTTCATGGCCAGCCTGGTCTACATAGAGAGTGCCAGAACAGCCAAAGAAATATAGCGAGTATGGTGGTTTGAATGAAAATGGGCTTTAATGAAGGAAGTGTGTCCCTGGGGATGAGCTTTGAGGTTTCAGCTGGGCAAGCCAAGCCTAGCGGCTCACTGCCTCTTCCTGCTACCTATATATCCAAATGTAGAACTCTGCCAGGTACGCCACCATGTCCTGCCATGATGATAATGGATAAATCTCTGAAATTGCAAGCCAGCCCCAATAAAAGTTTTCCTTTATAAGAGTTGCCATGGTCATGCTGTCTCTTCATAGCAATAGAAACCCTAAAACAGTGAGCCCTTGTCTCAAAAAAAATTATAATTTTAAGTAGGCAGATTTTTAAGGAAATTTTGCACTTATCACTCCCAATCATGATAAAGGAAATACTAATTTAAGACAAGATTAAGTATAAATATCTTAGTAAGAAGGCCAGAGAGCATGGCAATAAATGTATAAAATGAAGCTAATCCATAATTATATAAGCACAACAAACTACATCACTTCTTGCCACTTATCCTAACTTCAGTGTTAAATTACTAATCATTTTATAAGTAGGTGTGTTAGTTTGGATGCAATTGGCCCCCAAAAGCTCATAGCGAATGGCACTATTAGGAAGTGTGGTTTTGCCGGTGTTGGAGTGGCCTTCAAAGGGAGAAAGTGTATCGCTGTGGTGTGGGCTCTGAGGTCTCAGATATGCTCAAGCCATGTGCAGTGTCTCAGATAACTTCCTGCTGCCTGCTGATCAAGAAACACCTCCTTCTCAGCACCTCCAGCACCATGCCTGCATGCCATCATGTCCCACCATGATGATAATGGACTAAACCTCTGAAACTTAAGTCACCCAATTAAATGTTTCCCTTTATAAGAGTTGCTATGATCACGGAGTCTCTTCACAGCCAGAGAAACCCTAAGACAGTAGGTATAAACCAAATTCCTTATATGACAAAGAAAAAGACAGTGAAGATACAATGTATTTCAACAGAATTCCATAGTTTACATTAGCATCTGAGCCAGCTAGTTTTTATGTCAACTTGTCGCAAGCTAGAATGATATGAGATAAGAGAATCTCAACTGAGAAACTGAATGCATAACAGTGGTTTCTCAACCTTCCTCAACTGCAACCCTTTAATATAGTAGTTCTTCGTGTTGTGGTGACCACCAACCATAAAATTACTTTTGTTTCTACTTCACAACTGCAATTTTGCTATTTTATGAATTGTAATATAAATTACCTGTGTTTTCTGTGAAAGGGTTGTTTGATTTCCCACGAAAGGGGTCATGACACTCAGGGTTAAGATTGCTCCGAAAGATTGGGCTATAGACAAGCCTGCAGGGCATTTTCTTAATTAGTGACTGATGTGGAAGGGCCAAGTACATTTATGGATGATGCAACCCCTGAGGGCTGGTGGTCCTATAAGAAAGCAGGCTGAGCAAGCTATGAGGA
Organism: Alexandromys fortis; assembly: GCF_014885135.2. Lineage (NCBI taxonomy): Eukaryota > Metazoa > Chordata > Mammalia > Rodentia > Cricetidae > Alexandromys > Alexandromys fortis. Next base: position 8,169,697 of record NW_026067898.1, read on the forward strand.
GAAAACTAGTAAGCAGTGTTTCTCCATGGTCTGCATCAGCTCCTGCCTCCAGGTTCCTGTCCAGTTTGAGTTACTACCTTGGTTTCCCTTAGTGGACTGAGATTCAGAACTATGTAAGCAAAATAAACTTTTTCCTCCCCAAGTTGCTTCTGGTCATGGTGTTTCATCACAGCAATAGCAACCTCTAAAAATCCAAAATATATTTGATTTCTAAGTCTAGAAAATTTTTCTTAGAAATGTTTTCTAAGTTTATTCAGAAATCCAATAAATGTACATTTGTATGGAATTTTCAGTGTTATGGGATGGGTATCTACAGATAGTCTAACAATTATTATCACCCTTAAAAACTTAAGGGTGAAAATAAAATGCTAAACACAGCTAATTGCTAAATAATCACCATATCAAAATGAAGAGATTAACAAATTTTTATATGCATAAAAAGCTATATAGCATACCTACACTAATCAATTATACATAATCATTTATTCATGAAAGAATGATTCTGTGTAGTTATTGCTTTAGCAAAACCAAAATGAAAATAATCTGTGACACTATATTTAACATTTAATTAGCTTTGAGACATTTGAATGAATTATTTGAATCTCATTGATTTAAGACTAGTTAGATCTATTGGCATCTAACATACAAATCATCCTCATCACTAAATCCACTAGCATGTAACACAGATCACTGTCATCATTCAGAAGAGCCAAAGTGAAGCTTTACTAAAAGTACTTTAAAATACTAAAAAAAGAAAGTTGATGATTTAATTATTTCACGTGCTTTTTTCTTCTACCTATTCTATAGGAAATATAACTCAGGGATGCTGAAAAATTCATTAACATTAAAATTTGCTTTCAGGTAAGGAAAGCCCTATATAGATAAGACTGGGGAAACGTGATACCACATATGTACTGAACATCCAGTTAAAAATCTCAGACCAGAGGTGACATAAATAGACATAGGCCTTCATGATTAAGCTTATAACTGCTACTTTAAAAAGATAAGTCTTCAAAGGGGGAAAAATAAACTAAGGATTTGATAACGGGGGCTAGAAATACGGCCAGTAGTAAGGAACTGACCTAGCAGGTTCAAGGCCTTAGGTTCAATCCTCAGTACAAAAGAATAAACAGCATTAACAGAAAACACACACTTACCAGATGGAGACATGTATTCTGCATTTGCCCTACACACCACTTTGACAGGCAGATTACACATTTGCAGAAAGGCCTGTAAATGAAGAGAAACATAATAAGCCTGGTAAGAATACACACATATTTGAAAAGAACTCTTCCTTCTTCATTTCTTTCCTAAATAGTCCATACAATAATACTCCACTGGAAAATGATGAGCAGTTTAAAGCTTCCAAGCAAAATTATCATTTTACTTAAAAAAAAATCTGTCATTAGTAAATATATAAACTTAAGACAATTATATATATATTCTTAAGAAAAAAATTTATTCACATTTATATTACTTTATGTAAGTAAGCAATATTACATATTGCTTTAACTTTCTTTAATGGATGACTAATGTCAAAATTTTATTAAGATACTGATAGTTTAATATTTTTATTCACTGAAAGACTGCCACCTTTCTTCTCATACTGGAAAATTCAAAATGTTATTTCTGCTACTCAATGTTTTTCTCAGTAATCCTCAAAATCCTGACATGTGGTTTTTATGTTAACTAATTCATCATTTAAGATTTAAATTGGGCTAGTTAGTGGTGGTGCACATCTTTAATCCCAGCACTCAGGAGGCAGAGGCAGGCAGATCTCTGAGTTCTAGGCCAGCCTGGCCTACAGAGCTAGTTCCAGGACAGCCAAGGCTACACAACAAAAACCTGTTTCAAAAAATCTTTTAAAAAAAAAAATTCAAATTGGGAGCCAGAGCCCAGTAAATAAAGGTGTTTGTCTCCAATCCTGACAACCTGAGTTTGAGTACCCTCCAAAACCCACATGGTGAAAAGAACCGGCTCCCAAAAGTTGTTCTCTGTCTTCTATACACATATGGTGACACACATGCTCATGCTTGTGAGCACGCTCGCTCTCTCTCTCTCTCTCTCTCACACACACACACACACACACACACAGCACAACTCATAAATAAACATAAGATTAAATAAAATTTTAAAGAGACAAATGATTTTCCCCTGGTTTACAGAAGGATTAAATGTCTACCAATAAAAGAGTAGGTAGACGATATAGTATATCCAAAACCAGAATGTTCTACAGCTGTTTTCTCTTAAAAGCTTATGCTTTGGAAGAATTTTTTATGATTAAAAAATATATAAACTGGGTGTGGTGGCACACGCCTTTAGTTCCAGTACTTGGCGGGCAGGTGGATCTCTGAGTTTGAGGCCAGCATGGTCTATATGGTGAGTTCCAAAACAGTCAGGTTACATAGAGACCCTGTCTCAAGTGGGGGGGGGGGGAGAAGAAGAACAAGAAGAAAGAAACAGAAAAAATATTCATATATACAAAATTCTACCTAACCTACTATTTCCTAGGGCACTCCAGATTTGCGCCCCTGTCCTCTTTCATGACTTTGTGACTCCTCCTCTTACAGTTTTCCAATGTTCTTTCTACACGATAATTCATTACATTGGGAAACCTTAAGTTACTGTAGTTCTAATTCCCATACACACTTTAGAATCGGGAAAAACTTTTCTTATTTTCACAAGTTGACAAATTATAATAAAAATAGTCAAATGTAAGTTGCCATAAATCACTTCGTTAGCAAGGCTATTTCTATCATATATTGAAATTAAGGCTAGAACAGCCAGCTTATACACAACACAAATTTCTCAAGAGCTGTTTCCTAGGCTTCCTTTTCCATTTTGGATTGAAAATCAATACTAAACATGAACAACTTTCTAAACAAATCTCTGATTTACCCATTTGTAAAACTAAGTTAAGACTGTTCCAGGACACTCTGGGTTACATCACAAGAGCCTATCTTGTTACAAGACCCTGTCTCAATAAAATAAAAATAAAACTCTGTATTTTAATTTAAAAGTATGTCAATTAAGCGCGAGTAAAGTTTTGTAATTTATGTATATCTGATCTCCCCAAGCAAAAGAAATGCTTTAGAAAGCCAAAGAAAATAATTTTGCTTTTTTTGTATTTCTGCTGGTCTCCTTACAATCTCCTTCATTTTCCCTACAACTGACTTATAATATTGTAGTATTTGATGCCAAGCGCTCGATGTTGTTTATTTTGCAATGTTATCTGGGTACTCCAATCAAAGTGGGCAAGTTACTGTGGCAGATACCGTTATCTGCCCTACCCTCACCCATCCATATTCCCCCTCTCCTGGAAGCGGGAGAAGTCTCAGCAGCAGATACTAAGTGCAAGTTCCGGGACTCCACACAGTAGACGGAAACAGGCATAATCAGAAGAAACAGAAAAGGTGGAGAGGAGCACCTATCAGCAACCCTTCACACTGTAATCCAAAGAAGGGAGAGATCAATGATGGTGACTGCAAACTGATTTCAGGAACAGGAAAAAGACTAGGGTCAAGAGACAGCTCAAACTTGAGGGCCTGATGTGGGATGCGGGGGATCCACATAAAAAGCCATGCAGAGGGTAACTCCACCTCAGGGCAGGAGGAAGAGGGAAAGCAGAGCCCTTGAACTTCCTGGCCACTGGTCCAGCCACTCACTGAGTTTCAGGTTCAGTGAGAAACCCTCTCTCAAAAAAATAAGGTGGAGATGGCCACAGTGGCCCATGATTTTAATTTCAGAACTCAAGATGCAGAAGTATCTCTGAATTTAAGATCAGCCTAGTCTACGCAAGACATTTCAGGCTTGCTAGGAATACTACAGTGAGCCCCTGAATCAAAATAAAATAAAATAAAATAAAAACATGGAAAGTGACACCTGACATCAACCTCTGATCTTCACACACATGCACACATACATGAACATGTAAACACACAAAAAAAACACAAGAAAATGAGAACGTACTCATATTAACTGTGAAATATGAAGAGAAATTTATTGAGAACAAAAGTCTAGGAGAGACTAAGGCCTTCAACAAAGCAAGAGTTTGAAATAATTTAGTTCTTTTCAAAGACCTGAATAATATTCAACTGTTAATTAGCAACCACCAATACCATACAAAATGGTACATATATTATGAAATTGTACTACATACATAGTAGAATTATATATATAGTAGAATCAACATTCCATAGAACTTTAGTTCACTTTTTTTAAAAGGCAGAATATATTGTTGTACAATCAGAACCATACTTCAAATTTTTGCTTCTTTTTAATAAAAAAACTGCATTAATTTTGACCAATTTAATGACACTCAAGATACAAACCTCAACTGAGGGCATGATTCTTCTTAGACAAAGATTAATTTTCTAACATAAACACATTTATTCTTCATCACTAGCTCAGAAGTAATTTCTGAATTCATCTGGAGTTTACAAAGAAGCTTGATATTACAGAGAACTTCCACTCAAATATTAAAAATGTAAAAACAAAGCATTACCATGATTATCTTCAACATGTAAAAACTTCAAAGGGAAAGGAAACTCTGACTTAGTAATTCTTTTGTATTCTCTCTGTAAAATGGAAGGGAACTGATGTTCCAAAACAGTACTTTCGCCTTCTACATTTCTATAATATGTTTAATGGGGTGAGGGGCAGTGCACACGTGTGAGGGTACCCATGGAAGTCAGAGGTTATAGATCCAGATCCCAATAGCGCTTGAGTCACAGGTAGCTGTGAACCATCCAACACTAAGAACTTAACTAAAAGAATAGCATGAGTTCTTAACCACACAAACATCTCCAGCCCCTCATTTTTATTTTTAATCTAAAACTCCAAATAATAGTTATGAAACATCAACCAAAAACACATTGTTTTTTATTTGAAGTAGAAATATTTATCTTTATCCTTAGCTGAGAAAAATTTGGTATTGGTTATAACAATGAATAAACAAACTTAACCTCTTATTCTTCAGTTGGACACTTAATTCCAAAGCAACTCAAAGCACAACATGAAACAACTTCCTTAACATATCCTATGCCAATGTTTTATAATCAGGCTGTCCAATATGGTAATCACTAGTGACAAGTTGCTAATTAGGTTAAATTTAATAATATTGTACAAAATTTTAAAATCAGTTTCTCAGGCAATCTAGTCTTTTTTTCATATTCAAGAGGCACCTGTGCCTTAGGTCTATTTACTACATTTATTATACAGCACAAACATCACACTTCTGTGGGATAGAGTAATGGGTGCTGGAGATCTACTAGATAGCATGAGTTTATAACAACATGGGTAGCCAGTACATAAGAGAATGAGGCACGAAAAGCTGACATTATCTGGAAGTAATTAACATTATAAAGACAACCTACAAAACTGGGAGAGATGCCTCAGCAGCATCCCAGATAATATGTACATCACATTTCAAGTCTTTATTGCCAAAAATACTAGCAATATTCCAGAAGGGAATATGAGAAAAAAATGGTTAAATTTAAAACCACTGGGCTGTAGTGGTGCACACCTTTAGTCCCAGCACTCAGGGAGGCAGAGGTAGGCAGATCTCTGTGAGTTCAAGGTCAGTCTGATCTACAGAATTAGCCTTTTTCTATGTTTCACTGCTTTATACTTCTTTTGCTTAATTTTCCCCTAAGGTTTGTTTTCACCTATATGTAATTTTAATAGGCAAATGCTGTGTCTTTTTCTATTCTAATTTTGATTGCTTTTATAAAGAATCTAATTTTTCAAAGCTCTCAGATGTTGATGTATCTAAAGTTGAGCTAAATATTCCAGTAATAGTTTTTATGAGAGTGTGTACTAAGGATGGTTCTATTCTCTCATGTAATCTGTCTTCATAAGTGCTCTTAAATGTCATTTCCATGCTTTGGTAACAGATTTGCTCTATATAAAGGATATTTCTTATTATATTTTATTATTTGCTTATTGAGTTATGATTTCTGATTACAAATAGCTAACTTTTCTGTTTGTTTTCTAAACCAATGCCTGCTTATTAATAGATATAAGTATTGATTTCTTAAAACACTAATTAATAGGTGGGTTTACTTAAAGCACTGAACTTTGGATTCATAAAACTAAAAGATGCTAATCCTTATTGTAGATTGCCAGTACTTTTCAAGAACTTACTGTATGTAAAGGATAGGTAGTAAAGACAGTCATGGTCTGAAGGTACTGACGGAACTTACACTCTGAAGGGAGAGGTCTTTTATCTGCATGATTTTGATAAATTATGAAGTAAAAATTTGTCAGTACTGTATGCTTATTTACTTGTTTTTGTTTTGTTAGAAAAGAATATATAGTACTGTGTGTTGAAAAATCAATCATTCCCTTTCTCCTTCAGCTCGTTACCAGTATTAGTATTTTAGACAAACTGTGTCCAAGGACTCACTTCTGCTGAGGTGTCCCTGGGGTCAAGATCCACAATGACTTCTTGGGACAGAAGAAGGCAAAAGTTGATGAATTCCCATTTTGTGGCCGCATAGTGTCAGATGAATATGAGCACCACTCTTCCACAGCCCCAGAGGCTGCCTGTATTTGTGCCAACAAATACTTGGTAAAGAGTTGTGGTGAGGGAGGATGGCTTTCATATGCGAGGGAGGCCCGCCCTTTACTTGTCATCCAAATGAACAAGATGTTGTCCTGTCCCGGTCTGACTGGCTCCGGCCAGGTATGCATAGTGCCTTGGGAAGTCCCAGGTCAGTGACCAGGGTTCACCTTGGCCCCGTCATCATGTCCATTTGCACCAGGCTACAGAATAAGGACACAGGTGACTGAGGCTCTGCCAAGTTTACGTTCCCTGGCTGCCAGAAGATCCACATCTTAGAGATGTGGGGCTTCACCAAGCTTAATGCAGTGAGTTTGAAGACATGGTTGCTGAGAAGCAGCCAAGTGACAGGAAAATGTTAAAGTAATCCAAAATTTTAAATAATTTTCTTTAATTAAACTTTTAAGATTGAGGACAGCTTAATATGACTTTTTCCATCACACAGAGCACATTAACAGTGGTGCTCAATGACAGCGATCACAGCCTGCACTGCCCACCTCAGGACCAAACTTCTCTTCAGGTCATAATTACATCTGAAACACTTCACGTGAAAACTCTATAAAGCTTATTCTCAATCATGCAATGCCGCTTTCGGGCACAAAGTGAAAATAATTGATTTTAATTTCTATCCTGTTTCACCAGAACACAAAGGAAAATCAGTGCCGACAACTGAAGAATTATTTTCCACTTTACTGAAGAGGGATGTTTTAAAATTAAAAACCATGAAGAAATCTACCCACAAAATAATTCGTTTTACATCAAACAGCTGCAGACCCCATAATTGAAATAATGTATCTAAGGTTAAAAATGAGAAGTGTTAGGTATCATTCTTAAAGAGACATATTAAATTCCTAATACAGTTACAGTAATAGCGCTATTTGTAGTTTAACATAAATTAAGACCGTAATTATATTTGTGACTATTTTAAACAAAATAACAAATTCCTTTGTACCTGTGAATGTAATTTATAGCAAAGCCAAGTTCATTTTCCAAACCAATCTATTTCACACTGCAGAGGTACTCTGGTATAACAGTATAATGTAATTCTTGTGGAATGTTGAAAGAGTAGATTCACTAAAAGCACAGAAGAGGTTTGAAGATAAATGAAGATGCTATTCATTCAAGGGTAATTTCATCTTAGAACTGTATGAAAGATGTTTCACTCACACTGGATAGTGTATGGTCTCAATTTTAAGTGTGTTTTCAGCTCAAACACAATACTGCTAGATCGATTATGCTGATACTGTACATCTAATAATGAAGAATGCTAGCATTTTTCTACTAAAAAAATAGATTGTCTTCTTCTTACCACTATGTCTTCATTGTTCTATTTAACTGCAACAAATGTTAACATACAGTTTGCTATTTACCTTTTAACGAAACAAGCAAAAAAGTGATATTTTAAACTTAAAATTTCTCAGAGACTTATAGCAACATGGACTTTTAATAGGTTAAATAAATATTTGCATTAGAAAATATTAGCTGGTATAAACTACTTCACAAATTACTAAAAATGACAACTTACCCACCTACTTTATTTTGAATATGCAATACTTCATGGCTGCAAATCCTACAAGAGTAGTTCAGATGTTTTACACATCATATCATTCATATGCTAAAGAACTAATATGATATCGAAATTGTTTCACTCTGTTAAGTTCTGTTTACTATATAAATTCAGTTTTATTTTAGAAACATTTTATACTTATTCATACTTTATATTTATACTTCACAATTCATGCCAGGTATTTTAAGTGTAACTTACCATAATCATCTAATTAATGTAATATAAAACAACAAATCTGAAAAAATTAAATTCAAGGAAACACCTACAGCCTTCATCTTGTTCATCTTGGAATACTGAAAGGGACAGCTGTAGCTATGTTCTCTTCCTTAGTTGTTACTGCCTTCTCCTAACTCTGAAAGTAAATACAAAACCTCATTTTACAGAGTATGATCAAAGTGAGGACAGACTTTGACATCTTTAAATTCATATTTTATGAAACTCTAAAGCAGCTTTAATTTCTAAATATTTTCCATAAATAGTATTTTATTCGTTCTCTATTAAAATACATCAAATGCCAGCATCCTAGCAGTATTCCATCATGTTTAAGTTGGCACTTCATACCAAATATAACAACTTGTTTAAAACAAAAATGTATGCAACCCAATCAAATACTCAAGATTATTTCACCTAAAATTCTGCAGGCAAGCTGTCTGCCCTTGCCATTTATCTAAATGACTTGACAAGGAGCTATTTTCATACATTTTCCAATTCAACAACTGACTTGCAATCCAAAGAAAAAAGGTACTTACTCCTCACTGCTCAACCCCCAAGATTACATCAGGATATGACCGTTAATCACTAATAAATACTTCCACCTACAAAGCTTCTTTTGTTAAAAGGCAAAAGCAAGGGTCAGTTTAAGTAAATATCAGTCCATCTGATATGTTAGTGTTCACAGCATTAATGATACCTATAAAAACTTTGAATTTTTTGACAATATAATCAACAGAAAAAATAGTTTTTGTTATTATTTTTATTTTCTCATTTTTAGAGTTATTTACTCACAAAACCCAAGGAAAATAAAAAGATTAAATGAAACACAGACATTCTCTTTAATCTGAGCTTAAATGTCATTCTTAATGTTTAAGTGCTACTTTTTCATGCAGAATCCTAATAAAGATTATTTGTCTGTGACACTAAAAAATTCCAATTTTATAGACTCTATATTCAGACACACAAAAAAAGAAAAGCTAGGTTGTTTACATTGGCTTCATATATATTAAATGAAATTATATCTAAACCTCACCAAAAAGTATTATCTTATTTTATTTATATATGTGTGTATACACTTATATATATGAAGATATTCTCAAAACAAGTATATAAATCCTTAAAGTCAAAACAGGCATTAATTCTCTGCCCAACGTCTTCTATTTCCATAGCTTCAATTTTTTCAAAAGAACTTTTCACTACATAAGAAGCTTAATAATAACATAAGAATGCCTTTGCTACATTTCCAAATCCCAAAAACTGAGACGTTTATCTTTTATAACTTAATGTAAATTGTAATATGCTAAGAAATGTCAGAAATAATGTATAATTAAAAACTCACTTACTGTGGGGCAGTGGTAGTGCATGCCTTTAATCTTAGCACTTGGGCTGCGGCAGCAGGCGGATCTCAGTGAGTTTGAGGCTAGCCTGGTCTACAGAGTGAGTTCCAGGACAGTCAGGACTGTTACATAGAGAAACTCTTGTCTCAAAAAACAAAGCACAAATTCACTTACTAGCAGGGCAGTGGTAGCACATGCCTTTAATTCCAGCACTCAGGAGGCAAAGGCAGGTGGATATCTTGAGTTCGAGGGCCAGTTTGGTCTACAGAGTGAGTTCCAGGACAGCCAGCGCTACTGGGGGATGAGGGGGCCATGTATTATTAGGCCAACAGCTGAACCTCTCTGCCTCACCACTCTTCTCTGTGGGGAAGTAGAAATTGTTTTTGTTTTTGTTTTTTTCGAGACAGGGTTTCTCTGTGGCTTTGGGGCCTGTCCTGGAACTTGCTCTGTAGACCAGGCTGGTCTGGAACTCACAGAGATCTGCCTGCCTCTACCTCCCGAGTGCTGGGATTAAAGGCGTGCGCCACCATCGCCCAACGGGAAGTAGAAATTGTAATGATACCAACTCCACGGGATTGCTAAGGAGAGGGTCCCTTTTGACATGTAACTCACACAGCACTGGCCTCATAGAAGGATTAAACTAATAAAAGCAATGTGCTCAGCACAATGTCGCCCACACACAGAACTTAACCAATATGGATGGAGGCTTTCTGTTTTCCTCCATAATTGGTGGGCTCTGTGTCTTTAGAAAGACCAGCTCTGAACTTTAAAGACGTCTACTTTTTGTGTTGTTTTCCGGCTTTGTTGTTGGTCGCTTTAAGACTAGGTCTCATATATAGCCTAGGTTAGTCTGAAACTCATCTAGCCACAGCTGGGCTTGAATTATGATGATCCTTCTGCCTCAGTTTCCAAAATGCTAGGATTATGGCCATGTGCCACATCTTGATTTGTTTGTTTCTTTTTTTTATGTGTGTGGGTGTTTTGCATGTATATCTTTGCACCATGTGATGCATGGAACTACAGCTACAGCTGTGAGCCACCATGTGGATGCTGGCAACTGAGAGCAGCCAGTGCTCTGAACCTCTAAGACATCTCTCTAGTACCACATTTTTAAAAAGGGTAATAGCAGCACCCTGCATTGGGCTATGTAAGAACTGATCAGAATACTTTACATAAAAGCTTTCGTAGAGTTGGTTATACACAATCATATTTAATATTAAATTTTAAAACAAATCTGAATATTCTTAAATAATATTAGGTTTATGCATTGAATATCAACATATTTGGCATAGCATGAAAACATGCTCCAGTGCACAGCTTCATGCCCATAAATATACAGGCAGAAGAAACTGGACTGGGTGGATAGCAAAAAGAAGACAAAAAGACAAGAGGTTGGGAAAGTGTGAAGATGGGAAATGGATCTAGAAGAAGGTTGGGGAAGGAGTAAACATGAAAATCCATGTATGAAATTATCAAAGAATTCATAAAATCCTGTATTTAAAGTGGTTATAAAAACTATTGATGTTAATGTTCCCTTTAAAACCTTATATATAATATTTATTCCCAGTGGTGTTCTTTAGGCATTATCAAGCTTGTACGCTTCTAATTATCTTGTTGAAACTGATTAAATGTATTTCTGCCAAGAATCAGAAAAAAAGGAAATAACATCCCCTGCATATTTATAACACTCCAAGTATCTTTCTAAATGTTTTAAATATGTTAATCCATCCGATTCCCATTTGCCAAAGGGACAGTAACTACGTTATATCTATTTCACAAAGGAAGAAACTTGAAACAGAGTTCTTAAAGCATACCGTCCTTGGAATAGGGATAAACTGCCCATTTCTCTTTGTGGAATTTGTTATAAAACAATATATATTACATATAAATATCTATATCTACTGTTTCTAACTGAAACAGCACAGACGTTGAGACAGGGTCTACGTAGCCCTGACAGTCCTGGAACTCACCATGTAGCCCAGACTGCCTCAGACAAGATATGCCCGCCTCTGCCCACTGAGTGCTAAGAATAAAGGGATAAAGTGCACACCCAGAACTTCTTACTTTTAAAAAGCAGGGTTTTTCTTTTGTGAAAAGCTTAAGAATTCCTATGTATTCATAGTCACTTGTTCATGGTGTATTTCTAAACTAGCACTGTACAAGAGCCAGCACTCACATGTGCCTGAGCATATGACTAGCACCAACAGACATAGTCTAGGTGTACACATCAGATTTTGAATATAATTTGAAGAAAGTAAAACATTACTAAAATTAATTACTTTTTAAATGAGGCTACTAGGAATTTTGAATTACTTAGTAGCTAGCAGTATATTATTTACTAGATAGTTGGTCTAAGTTTAGAGAGTAAGAGACAATAGTAACGGAATTATCAGGTTTGTTTTACGAATCACTATACGCCTAAATCCCTCAAAGAAGCACTGTAAAATGAGAACTGTGTCTACATGTGTGTGTACAGTGTTACATAAACACTGAGCCCATGAGAATATATCAGGCTAACTTTTCACCACAGTCAGCAATCAAGAGCACATTACGACCAAGCAGCACTCAGGTGAGCCTAAACTTGTAGCCAGATGATACAGAGACAGCAAATCACAGGGGAACGATCACCGGGAGGAAAATTATTTTCTTTTAAACTGAAGTCATAAAGGTGCCTACCATTAAAAATAGTCAAGAAGTTAGCTTTCAGAATATAATAAACACCTGCCTATGTGATTAAGTAAATTTGAATTTCCTGATGGCATAATTGGTGGACTATTAAAATGTTTAATGTTTTATATCTGGTATCTTCTAGAAAATAAACAGTTTATAGATACTTGTCACGTTGTTTTGATCAATTTTATACATCAGACATAAAGCCCTTAGCGCGTTCTTCTAAACAGATGCTGTTGCTCTATACAGAAGAAAATTACTCCATAAAGTTTATATCAGATATGTGAGAAAGTCGCATTTATAGTCATGGCTACTATCAGCTGTCAAGTCAAAGAATATTGAAGAAAACCAAGAATTTTTAATATATGCTGGTTAATTTATCATCTAAGTGACATATGTAGGATAAACATTTGAAATGGTTAAGCAAAATTCAATTATTTTAAAAGGTCTTTTTTGGTGTTATTTTCAGCTGCAACTGTGATTTGAAAAACTATGGTGAGAAAACAAATTAAAAGGAAACAATAACAACAATAATATTTACCAAGCTGGGTCTTTTTATCTCCCCTTCCAAGGAAAACTTAAACATCAATTTTTAAAATGGTAATATTCTGCTATTTTGCTTTGTATAGAAACTGATTAAACCACCTAGACTTTGGCTGTTCAAGTCTGGCACCCTTTATATCTGGAACTGGGGAGCTCATGGTAGAACTGACCTATCCACTGTGGAACAGCAAGTGTGCGGCAGATCTGGAGTCCACCAAATAGGGACATCCAATGGATTCATCCAACAGCTCTGACAACCCACGTGCTTAACACTGTCATGTCTTCAAGGAGCCAAACTCTCCCTAGCTGAGAATCATTAGTCTATTCCTACCCAAAATTCTGTCCTATTTGTTCAAAATTAATTACTGCAGTAGTCTCTACGATATTATTTCATCCTAAGGGCTCTTTGTAAGGGATCCCTAGATGACTTCAGTAAGGAGTAAACATACTGAAATACACACAGAATAGCCTGGGCACATTTCTTTTTCTGCATGCACTGGGAGATTTTTCTGAGGAAAGAATGTTAATTAGCTTTGTTAAATCCTTAAAGTGCTACTGCCCAAACAGCAATTAAAAGGGGTCAAGAAATAGTGCTTCAACTAAAATATTCACTATGCTGAGGCTATCTTTTCAAAGATATAAAGACTGAAAATATTATTTTATATACAGCAAATAATTTATTTGTGCAGTCATTTATCAGGCAAGATTGCTTCACCACACTAAGAAACTATTTACACAATATACATCTATTGGGTGCATTCTCTATTCCAGGCAGCTATGTTTTGTGTGTGTTTGTGTGTGTGTGTCTGTGTGTATATGCAAAATGTTAAATTCCATGTATCTCACAAAAGCTGTACAAAGGCTGTATGTATTACACATAACTGAAAATTTATTCATCAAAAGTTAAGATAAAAATAAATAAAAATTAGTTAAATAGAATTTAAAGACAAAATAAAGGCAAAAATTATAATTTATATTCTTGGTAAAAGATAGATATAAGACAAATGTAAAAGAAACATAATAGATCCACCAACTAATAAATTTCTGTCCAAGCACATTTCTTCCCATCTTTTCTTTCCTTCTCTGCCTTAAAACAAAGATGAACTGAATACCATACCATCTACAGCCTCACTGAATGACAATACCAGACAGTGGTATTAAACCCAGTGGTTATCAAATTAAATAAAAAATATAAATGAGATGACCTAAAATTAAATGCTTAGCATTATGCCTCCACTACGACAAGAGCTTGATACTTTCTCTCCTTCCTTTCTCTGTCCTCCAGGAGCCCACAGTCTCACCTCCAATAAACGTCACACATTACAGACCCCTTTACATGCTGTACAGTCAGTCAATCTCCTTTGTGCTGCAAACTACAGAAGCTAAGCACCTCAGCAGCTAAATATATAAAATATTTATTTAATTTTATAACCTACAGAAACATTTACTTTTTTCAAGTAAACAATTCTCCACGTATTCCATAGCACAGTTTTAAGTTCACACTGCCAAATATCTTTTTTGGATTATACAACGTAACATTAAATTTAAAAAGCAATTGCACTCAATAAGTGGACTGGGAATAATAAACACACATACAATCAATAAATATATGAGGAATAGCTAGAAAGAATCTATCTGCTTCAAAACTGACAGAATTAAGTTAGCATGTGTATAACAAGCAGAATGATGATTAAAATATGTAGCGAATAACTCTTTACAAATAACTTAGAAAATAATTCTGAGTATGTAAGTAAAATTATTACCCCAAATAAAATAGTGTATCTAACCAAAAACAAAACAACTGCTAAGATTGAATGTGTCTTCCTCTTAAAAGTAATTTTGCTTAAAGGAATGGATAATGAAGTGTATTTTACATACTGACAACTGAAAATACTGTATAAAATTATACTTCACAGAAGAGTAAGATTATACTAATAATGATTAAGTCATACAGAAAAACTCTAAACATACAATACCAGACTTTCAGTAGGGGGTGGAGTGCAACTCAAAATGATATACATCCTCTAGCACAAAGAACAAAATTACATTATTTACATATTTACCTGCACAGCAAGAGATGCTGCATTGTCAGAAAGCAAAATTTGCTCCCCTGTGGAAACATAAAGAAAGGTCTGAGTCCAAAGTTTAACTGCTAAATAAGCAAAATATATTAAATATTATAAAAGTTATTTCTATTTTAAAAAAGGATATCCGACACTAAAGCAATTATGAAGCTTTATATCAATGCTGCCATGTAACAGTTTCAATTAAATTATCATGTGTAA
This sequence comes from Alexandromys fortis, assembly GCF_014885135.2. Lineage (NCBI taxonomy): Eukaryota > Metazoa > Chordata > Mammalia > Rodentia > Cricetidae > Alexandromys > Alexandromys fortis. The sequence goes on from NW_026067898.1 coordinate 8,184,874, forward strand.
GTTATGATAAAATAGGGACGTTCTAAAATTATCTGATCATTTATCTCATTTTTTCAGCAATTAAAATTGCTTATTTAGAAACACCCATTTTTACAATTTAAAAAAGTATTTTTTTCTTTTCATTAAAATGAACTAAAATAGTATCTGTTCAAATCTCTCTAGTTTAAAGTAAAAGTATTCACAACCACATAAACCAGCTTACAGTTAATATTGCTCTGTGTGTCTAGGTCTGTCACACAAAAGAAAGATGACAAGTTCGCTGCAATAAAAATTCCATGCTTAGAAGACGGGGGCTGCTGCCTATTAGTCTTCATTACTTTGCAGTCTTCTGACAACTGTAGCAGGCTGCTGAGCCCCAAATGGGGTCCATAATGTGATCTGATGATATATGAAGAGCTGCTAAAGGGAGCCTGAACCATCCTAGCCTATACATTTTAACAGTTCCTTTTTACTGAGAGCCCACTTTACCACAGGACTTGGAAAAAATCTGCTGTCTCAGCTATTGGTGCAGTAAATCTGCCAAGTGCTCCTGCAACCACATCATTTTACACTGCCTATAGCAGCCAATATAACGAGTCAATAATAAACTAAGGACCTTATAGGCTATGAATAGTTGGTTTACCTGGCAGATATAAGTCTAGGCAAAACCTCATAGACAAATTATACAAGGGAATCCTTCTTTGTATTTTACATTCTCATTGCAAAAAATTGGATTAGTACATTTGGGGGATGCAGCGAGTTTCATTTGTTTATTTGGCTGGTCAGCTGGTTCAGTTTAGCTTGGGGGTTTATTGTTGGTTATAAGTATATTTTAACACAAAGCCATTTTAATTGTGAATAAGAACCTACCTCTCAGTTGCTGATATAAGGTGGCATTTTCAGGCCAAGGTTCTGTGGCTGCAGAAACAAGGCAACGATAATCAGGCACATGGGCAAAAGCATATCAATACTCAGCAAATCCATCAGTGTGTACACTGGAAAGCATTTCAAAGCTAAGGTGACACTTAACTACAGCAATGAATCATACTACCTTAGACCATAGGATAGCCTACTTAAGAAGGCTAGACTGTTTTAATGTTTATTGTGTGGTGATAAGGTTTTTCATAGAAAAAGAGGGAATATCTTGGCCAATTAACATAAAATTAGCTTCCTTAAAAATAGCTATATGCAAAATAATGTTTATACACACAAAATACTGGTATTTTATTTATTCAGCACAAAAAATAATGCTGAGAACATTTTACTGTAAGCTTTTCAAAAAGTAAACTTTCCCTCACTAGATGAAAGAAAACACACATCTGTTAACAACCTGTCCACCTTTCCTTTTTTTAAAAGTAGTACTGCACAAAACACAGGAATCCCAGTGAATATCAGAAGGCTCCACTGCCTTGACTCCAGGACCACCACCCTACAAAATGATAAGCATTAATGCATCAGGCGCACTAAGAATTACAAGGTGAAACAAAGTCAGTAAAACTAATTTTAAGCCTGATAATGAAGCTTGACCTTGACCCTGACTCCCAGTCTACACAAGACTGCAGTTGTAAGGAGAAGCTAGCTATAAATCCACCAGCGCTAAGGAAAAGCAGAGTCTAAAAGGACTCTGATCAACTGTGCTTAAGAAGCAAAATGATTTTTGCCCTGTGGTGGTGGCTGTGCCTGCCTTTAATCCCAGCACTCAGGAGGCACAGGCAGGAGACTGTGGATTCCAGGCTAGCCTGATCTACAAAAGCAAGTTCCTGGACAACCAAAACTACACAGAGAAACCCTGTCTTGGGAAAGGAAAACACACATGCACACATACACACAACAAAACAAACAAACAGAAGAAGCAAAAACAGAAGAGTGGACCTGGGGGAGAGGAGAGGTGGAAATGGAAGGAGTGGAGGGAGGAGAAACTTCGCACCAGACGTACTGAAAACAAAAACTTTTAAAAAAATTTTTAAAAATAAAAAGTAAAAAAGAAGCAATAGTTGCATTAACAGAATATACAGGATTATCAAGATCTCATTTACTAACTTCACCTCTGTAAAGGACATAAAGCATAAACTAATCCTATAAAGCAACTATAATTGCTATTAGCAAGAAAGTGGGTTATAGTGGTTAATAAATGATAAGTCTTCTAACTGTTTATGTTAATATAGTCTCTGACACAGCAACAAATCATTTTAATATGTAATTATAGTTGATTTTTAAAAGAAACTTATATATGTAATTCATTTTAAGATGAATCATTTAAGAGGCAATAGGTAAAAAACACTTAAATTTCTTACACTTTAGAATGATTATAAAAAACATAGTATTATCAAAAAGGGCAAATGTTACATTTAACCTAATTAATATACATAAAATTAAGTAGACACTGATAATACTAGGAAATAATTAAGCATATAACGGACCAGGAATAGTTTTCTATACTGTTAGCTACAATATTGTGTATATATGTAAAGGCTACTGGCCTTCAGCACACATACCAAAAAATGTAGTGATGCTAAATATTTATATTTTACTGTAAACATTTTAACAAAGTAAAACTTCAGTAAGAACCCAATTAGCCTACATAGTACAATTCTTAAAAACCAAAGCAACAAAAGTAAGCTGCCATTAGCAAATTACTCAAAAGTAACTTTTTAGGATAGATTATATAGTCAACATACCTATACTATTAACTTCTCTAAGCAACACAATGAGACTCATTTATTATAAGGTCCATAATCATCAAATATTTAATTTTATGCACCACATAAAATGTGGCTAAAGCAATAGTACCAAAATAACATTTATAAAATTTCCAAAAGATAAATAAATATTACTCAGTTCCTGAGAGAATACATGTGTTCTATACCTTTCTGTGAGCCATAATGTACATATCTTGCATACAGTTGCTACTCATTGTAAGTAAAAGAGAAAATGAACATTTAATTAAAATCTATCATACTTCATTCTTTAAAAATGGATAAGCAACTTAATATTATTGTAGTGGGTTGTTATGAAATATTTTGGTAATTTCAATTTGTTTAGCTATTTTGTCTCTATACTAGACATAGACTGCAAATTTTCAAAACAATTTATCATTAAATATATGCTATCTGCAGTGTGTTTATTGATAAATTAGAAGTTACTCTATTGGTTTATGATATGAGCTATAATGTGAACATTAACTCAAGCTTCAGTAATTCCAGTAGCTCAGGGCAGAGTGCTCACCTAGCAAACATAAAGCACTGGGTTCAAATTCAACACACACACACACACACACACACACAGAGTTAATTTATCACCACCTCCACTATGATGGATTCTCCAGACCTAATTCAATAGAGTATATAAAAGCAATAGAATTTTTGCAACATTCTACCTGAGTGAAAGTAAGCTACCTATAAATCTGGTATGAAAAACCTACAGCTGGAAACTAAGGTAGAAGGGGGTAATGTTTCGCTTACATTACATTACATGGTACAATATATAAATTATATTTCAGCTCATAAGTTATTGAAAATAAAGTCTCAGGAAGAAACTACCAAACATTTGATACTTTCTTCACAAATAGAACACACCAATTTTAAAAAGGCAAGTAGACTGATGAAACTCTATAGCAATTTTATTTTAGCACCTGAGAACTCAGTGCCATGGATAAGAAACTGTATGCAGAAAATGAGCTGCTACCTAATCCACCCCTGAGCATCTCAGAGCATATAAACAACACTAATTTTTTTGGCATAGTCTACGTGGCCTAGTTTAAACAATTATAATGTGGAAAAAGAAATCACTAGTGCTATTCTATAAGTGTGCCAAAAGAGAAAACCCCATGTTGGGGGGGGGGGCATGTTGCTAGATCTCTAACCCACGGAGGTGCCAGTCTATCCAAGTCAGCAGTCGCAAGCTGTGAGTCTCAAACATCTCAGACATTTACATTACAATTCCTAACAGCAGCAAAATTACAGTTATGAAGTAGCAATGAAATAACTTTAGAGTTGGGGGTCACAATATGAGGAACTGTATTAAAGGTCACATAAGGAAGGATGAGAAACACTGATCTAAGTAGACCCAAGAATCAGAACAATTATCTCCCACACATGGCAAAATATAAAGATTATTTCTTGTTGTGAATAACAATAATTGTGGACACCTGACTAAAGGGGCCATCCAAAAGGACAACATTTTCTCTTTCCGAATGTTGAGCAAACCAATACCCACTCCACCATTTGCTATGTACCAAATAAAGGGAAGTGAATGCTTTTAAAGCGCAGTGATGACAATAAACATAATACCTGCAGCATTTTAAAATTATTTTTAAAACAATAAAAGAGCCGGGTGTTGGTGGCACACGCCTTTAATCCCAGCACTCAGGAGGAAGTGGCAGGTGGATCTCTGTAAGTTCGAGGCTAGCCTGGTCTACAAAATGAATTCCAGGACAGCCAGAGCTGTTACACGAAGAGACCCTGTCTTGAAAACCCGATAAATAAATAAATAGCCTATTCAGTTTTAAATAACTATTCTTCAGCTGACTGCAATGTTTTAGATAATAAAAGTACTTCAGTAGGAAATATTTCATATCACTTACCCCTATGTACTTTTTTTTAAAAATATTTATTGTTTTATTATGACAATATTCTGTCTGTGTCTATGCCTGCAGGCCAGAAGAGGGCACCAGTTCTCATTACAGATGGTTGTGAGCCACCATGTGGTTGCTGGGAATTGAACTCAGGACCTTTGGAAGAGCAGACAATGCTCTTAACCTCTGAGCCGTCTCTCCAGCCCCCGCCCCGCTATGTACTTTCAACTTAAACTAAGTCACTCCCAGTATGTATGAAAGGCCATTTTAAACATCCTTAGAGAAGTAGCGGCCTCAGAATAACTAGAAAAGTTAAAACTAAAAGTTTTCTTAAAAGGGGGTTGGTAAAAACCGGAAATTGTGAGAAAGGGTTGTTCAAAACTGTCAAGTTATTTATGCCTAAACCAAACCGAGAGTTTCATGTAGTACTTGGAATGAAGACCCAAACCCTCAACATGATGTCCCAGATCCTTCTTGGCCTTTGGAAAGTTAGCTTCCCAGTCTGCACTTCATCCAGTTTCTCCCGCCCCAGCCTCTCCTGTGTTGTTTCCTCCACCTAGAATGCTCTCTTGTGTCATCACATCTCAGGTAGTCTGGTGTGTGAACTTATGACCCCTGCAGCTGAACAGAGATGGCACTCAGCACTCTGCTGCCCCAGTCCCGGAGTCTTTACAGTCTGTAGCAAGAGCCTCACATTTTCATTTTGTATCCTACAAATGCTGAAGATGAACTTTATCCTCAGCAAGTCTTTATTGATCTCCCTAAACTGCTCAAACGCTCCCTTATACAGTTTATACCACTTATCACAGTCGATATTTTCACAATCTGAGTGTTTAGTTATGTCTCCAAGCAGAAAACAAACTGTGACTCTAGAATTCAGGTCATCTTTAGAACCTAACACATAAGAAATATTTCACTGGATAATGTTGTGTTTTATTATTATCACTTCTTTTATTATTACTGTGGATCATTTTATGCTAATAAGAGCTGCAGGAAAAATACAGGAACTATATCATGTAGAAAAACATTTTTAAAAATTCACCCAGACAACTACAAGACCATACAACCCAAGTCCAATAATATTATTTGCCTGAAAACAGCTGGATCTCCAATTTCAACTTACTTTTTTAACTCTTCCTACTTTCATCCTTAGTATAAACTTTTTATGTGTCTGATATCTATTAAAAGAATAAACAAACATGATTACTAAATCTATTTGGGCCTGCATGTTGTATTAAAATGGGACTCCCCTCTGAATGCTGTGACTATGTTTTATTACCATTGGTTAATAAAGAAGCTGTTTTGGCCCATGGCATGGCAGAATATAGCTAGGTAGGAAATCCAAACAGATACTGGGAAAAAAGAAGGCAAAGTTGCAGAGATGCCAGCACCTGCAGGAGGAATAAGATACCAGAGCATTACGGGGCACATGGCGATATACAGATTATTAGAAATGTGCTAATTATATGGAGAGCTAACCAGCAAGAGCCTGAGCCATGGGCCAAACAATTATAATTAATATTAAGACTTCAAATGATTATTACATAATGGGGGGGGGGGAGACAGGCGGACAGGAGAGAAACCAGGCCAGTGGGATCAGAAGGCCAAGAGAAAAGAAAGACTTCCAGCTACACTGTATACTGCACTAAAGGGGATGTGAGATTTTCAAATGATGAACTCTGGTCTAAAGTCAGGATGCAGAAAGAATTAATAGTGAGACAGCATGCTACATTCTGGTCTTGACTATGAGGCTCAGGAAGTATAACATTTGTATCTGACTGTGATGATCTGAACATGAATTGCCCCCACACAAGCTCATGTGTTAAAAGGCTTGGTGAAGCTATTCTAAGAAACCCTACAAAGTTTAGGAGGTAAGGCCTGGTTAAAGGAAGTATATCATGGAGGATATGCCTTTGAAGGCCCATCCTTCCTGACCCAGTCCATTGTTACCCGGCTACCTGGACACCAGCAAATGAGTAGCTCACTTTGCCCTGCATTCTCTGAGATAAGTGTCTTGCCTCAGGCCCAAAGAAATGGGGCCAGCACACCAGGAATGGAAATCTCTGAAACCATAAATAAATCCTTGCTGCTTGTTTTTTTTCACAGGAATTCATCACAGCAACAAAGACACTGGATGAAAACTACATAGTTAATATAAAATATCAAATAGAAATTTTTAAGTTTTAGGGTTTGTATCTGGGTAAGAAATGCACAGTTAATTTACAGGAATTTTCTTCTGTACATTAAAGGATTCTCTTGCATAGCACAAGATATACACTCTAACCCCACATGGCAGATGTTGTTCTAACTATCCCCTGCTGTGGAATGATCCTTCTGTACACTGTGAGTCTGTGCTACTCTCATTGTTAATAAAAAACTGACAGGCTGGTAGCCAGGCAGGAAGTAAAGACAGGACAGCCAGATACAGAGGACTCAGGAAGGAGGAAGGGCAGAATCAGAAGAGACCACCAAGGAAGCAGCCAGCTGCCAAGGAAGTAGGATATGTAGAAAATGAGGTAACAAGCCATGCACCACGTGGTGAAGTATAGATAAGAAATATGAGTTAATTTAAGTGTAAGAGTTAGCTAATAACAAGCCTGAGTTATCAGCCAGGCATTTATAAGTAATATTAAGCCTCTGAGTAGTTATCTGGGAACAGGCAGGCAGGAGAGAAAGGTCTGACTACAAACTACTTATTTCAAATTTCACCAAAGAATTCAAATATTCCTAACCAAGAAAAAGTCCTCTTTCATGGTAAAAATCAGCTTTTTAGACTAAGAAAGGCTGAAGGAAGAACATACATGAATTAGTAGAGGAGTCCCTGTCTACCTGCCCACTTAACACTAACATCCTTGTCCAACTAGATAGAATATGCCAAATTTTTCCTGAACACTTAAAGCTTGCTTTTATGAATTTGCTCAAATTGTTTCCCTTCAATGTTTCTCTTTACTGACAAAACCCAAACAACTTCAAAGCCAAGTTTGTCACATTATTTCTTTTATATGTACTGTCCATGGAAGTTCATATTTACCTTATGTCACACATTATTTTCTACCGTATCTTACTGTGAAGTCAATAATGTACCTCTCATTTCCTACAAATAAATTCTTAGATACAAAAGTTTTTCTGTAGTTCTGAAGTTATTTGCTAAAATCTTGGATTCTCAACTGCTTCAAACAAATCACTGTAGTGCATGCCAAAAATAGTAAATTTGAGTTTATCAAGTTTTAATTTTTTGTCTAATTATCATTTAAAGCTAATACTTGTTGTAAGAATTCCAAAGTAAAACTACCTACTTTGGCAGCTAGAGATATGGGTCAGTTGGTAAAGTGTTTGCCACTCGAACATGAGAGCCTGAGTTTGACACCCAGCAACCACTGGAAAAGCTTGGTGCTCCAGCATATGCTTGGAATCACAATGCTGAAAAGGCAGAGAGGAGCTCCCTGGGCTTGCTGGCTGGCCAGTGAGCTGAATAAGTTCCATGCTCAGTGAGAGATCCCGTCTCAAAAATAAGGTAGAGAGTAACTGATGTCAACCACTGGCCTCACATATGTGCATGTATATGTGTGCTAAACACATTCATACAAAAAAACCTACTGCCTGATTTTGGAGAAATTAATTCATTCTAAGAAAGGAAATTACTATATGGTTCGGTGGGTAAAAGCTGACATAAATTCAATCCCCAGGACACACATGGTGTAAGGGGAAAACCAACTACCATGAGGAATTTCTGATTTCTCTGCTCATGTTACGGCATACCCCCCCCACACACACACACTGTCCCTTTCTAAATAAAACTGGGATACATTTTTTTTCTAAGATTAAAAAACTATTTCATCTTTTTCATGCTAAAACAGAGACACTCTTGGTGGTCTACTCTAACTTACATTCTAAAAATCAGAACTACTGGGATGGGGGCTGGAAAGATGGCTCAGTGCTTAGAGCTCTTGTTGCTCTTGCAGAGAACCAGCACCCACACAGTGGTTCACATCATAGCTTGCAACTTCTGTTCCAAGAGGCTGATGCCCTCTTCTGACCTCTGTAGGCTCCAGGCACATACATGGTGCACAGACATACTTACTGGCAAAAACCTCATTTACATAATAAAAGAAATCTTAAATTCAAAACAATAGATTGCTATGGTAACAGTATTTGGGTAAATTTCCTTCAATTTTATTATTTTTATAAAGAATTATGTTTCTATTTTGTAAATATAAAAAAAGAACTAGAAATGAATCAAAGCCCTCTTAGTGCACATCCCAATTAATTCTATTGAAAAGCTTGTCAGTCCTTTACCAACTTTCTATTTTGCCCTAGTCAGTACCCTGATTACTTCCTACTTTACCCAAATCTTCCTTTACCAACAGCGAAAGACACCTCTAGGTTTCAGTCTTTGGGGATAAAGATGAGTATTTTTATGCAACTGAGTATTTCTTAAACTTAAAATGGACCTTTCCCTATTCTTGCATGTATTTATGTTGAAGAAGACAAAACAAAATTTAAAAAGGACAGGCTCGAGGCAGGAGGCACACCCTATACTTATAGCACATGTGAGGTTGAGGCAGGGATAAGTACCAGGTTAGCATATGCGGCATATAGTCACTGTATCAATAAAAACAAAATGGATTTTAAATTTTAAAAATTAAAGACAACTCTTAAAATTTTAAGTTAAAATATAATGCGTAAATTGCTAGCAATATATATGATAAACTAACAAGACCAAACAAATATTTGCTCAACATTATTTTAATTGTACTTAAGCTATACTTAAGTTTTATCAATAAATATAATCAAAAATCAATGTTTTTACTAGTAGTAAACTATAATACTACTGAAATGACTGGTAGCAAATAAATCCACATATGTGTATCACAGGTATTTTAGAGAATTTACATATTACTTGATTGTTCTCAATGTCAAGTTAAGTGATAAGTTGTTCTGGTGGCAGATGGTTCCTCCATCCAAGGTTATTTCATACTATCAAAGTGATAACCTAATAAAAAAGTCTAGATTCTAAGGACCACTTCTTGAGCTAATCTAAGAGGACAAGAGACAAGCTATGAAAAGAGATGCCCTCTGCTGTTGGTGTCTCTTTTCTTAAATTCTGCATTTCTGATGCACAACATGACTCCTCTGGCATATGAACACAAGTGAAGATATAATTTGTAGAACAATAGGCACTAATATTTCACACTGCTTCAATTCTGTCATTTTTCCAATCCATCAAACTGATTAATGCTATAATAACTCCTCACAAACCTATGATTTGTGCACTAATGAAGTCAAACTCAGTTTCTCCTTAGGCAATTATATTCTAAAAGCTCAGATATGCCATTTCTTCAGCCCGGCAACACGATACAGTGTTACAGAAAAGGAGAAGGCATACGTGCAGTCTATCTCCAGATTCAGATGACTTTCTGACAAAGGTGTAAATTCAAATACTAGCAACGTAACAAAATGCTCGAAGCACTTAGACAATCTTAATCAAAAGTTACTATACAACATACAGAGAAAACAAGAAACAAACTTGCTAATTTGATATAGACACCAGACTGATGGCCCCAGTGATATCAACAAATACACTAAAAGTTTAAAACTCATCATCTGTCAGGCAAATGTAATTAGATGGGTTTTTTAAGATAATTAGACTTAAAATATAAGATTATCAAAATGGGAATTTAAGGAATGCTGTTTTAGATTATCAAATTCGATATTAATTCAACCTGCAAGCTTACAGAAAAGAAGGCAACGACAGATCCCAGCTAATAATTACAAGATTACTAAATAACATCCCCAAGGTGCAGGAGAAGAGATGACATTTAAAGACTTTACAATAAATGCATAAGCAGTGACTTCCCCCCACAGGAGTATGAAGCCGTTCTTCCAGGGCTGGAGACAGGGTTCCGTAGTTAAGTGTACACACTGCTCTTGTGGAGGACCCCAACTCGGACCCCAGCACCTACAATGGACAGCTCAGTCACCTGTACTCTAGCTCTAGGGAACCCAACGCCCGTGTCTGGCCTCCAAAGACACCAGCACTCACATGCATATATCACCATAGACACACACAATTAATAAAAATCAATCTTTTTAAAAAAAATTCTCCCAGCACCTTAACAGTTTGAGGGATCAGTTCATGCCAGAAAGTGGCTCGTGTTTTTAATTCAAAGGGAGAAGTGCAGGAGTCATTTTCAGAACCTAAAGCACAGGCAGCTGGCATTATGGAGCAGAGTGGTAAGGCAAGTTAGATTTAAAGCAAGAAGTGCATATACAAAGATTAAAGACTAACAGGTTTAAATAAGGACTGATACGAACTTGGAATGTGCCTCAGTTATAGAGTGCTTGCCTAGCATGCACAAAGAACCAGGCTCAACTCCAGTACCTACAAAGTACGGGGGCCGTGGCACATGCCTATAGTCTCAGTACTCAGAAAGTGAGAGCAGCAGAATCAGAGTTCAGAGTCCAAAACTAGCCGAGACTACATGAAATCCTGTCTCAAAAAAAGATTTTGTAACTCAAAGTGTCTTACAGAGTTATGGCCTTGGTTACAAGTTGCCTTAAGTCTGTAGAAAGAGGAAACCTGTTGACTGGTATCAGAGTCCTTGTTGTTTGTGGTATGTGAATACACAAACTGTACATAGCATTCATTTCAGAAACTACATTTAGCACGTCTACAATCAATTTTTTGTTCATTTAATACATACAATATATACATTGAAAGTCCTAGAGACACAAATGGCACTTAAGACTACATTCTTTCATCTCTTTCATTCATTTAGCTCAGATAAGGTGATACTGAGGACCTATGTAGATTAATTTAATTCAACAAAATTTTTGATCATCTTACTCTACTCAAGTCAGTATTTATGAATATGACTAAAATCTATGTATTAAAACATAAAAGATTTCCCCCAAAATAATATTTCAATTAGCCTTTTAAATGAACAAATAAGCTATTAAATGCCTAAAACATAAATTACTTTAATAAGAAAAAATGAATATAAAATTGCCATTGTACTCCAGAAGATTGAAGGAAAGGAAACCAGAGGGGAGAGACAGCAACCATTCACAGCAAAGTAAGTGAAAACAGGTGGTGTAAAGAAAAAGTTAGGCCTTGAAGTCAGGTAGAGTTTCCCAATTTTACAATGTATTGTCTAAGTAGCCTTGGCCAAGTTACTTAACCTATTCTGACCTCATTATCTTACTGTGGAAGGGGAAATACTAAGATTGTTGAGAGAATAAAATTAGATGAGTTATTAAGAATCCTAGTTCCCATTACACGGGAGGCACAGACAGAAATCTCTGGAGCGGGCTGGCTAGCCATACTAGCCATTATTCCTGAGCTTTGGGTTGACTGAGAGAAGCCCTGACTCAGTTATTAAGGTTGAACAGCAACCAGTGAAGACAACAGAAGAAGTCTAGAGCACACACTCACACACAGCTGATCTGCACAGCAGCTGCTACATTATTCAAAAAGAAAAACAAATAGACTCCAACTGCTTAACTAATTCAATTCATCTAACATAACTCAAATCTTACCAAATCTTTTTCTACAGGCAGACCAATAAAGTCAATATCTAGGGTACGAAAATAAAACAGTAAACTGAGATATAAATATTAGTCTTTAATCTGCAGTCCATGATTTCTAAAGCACAAATGCACGGCAAGGTGGAGAAATATTTTAGGAAATATAATTTTTAGGTATCAACTTGTTCGGATCAAGGACTATTCAAGGTGCTTTTTACAGGTGTGTTTGTGAGGGCTTTTACAGACAAGACCTGGAAAGAAGTACTACAATTTGGCATTAAGGCCAAGCCCATTGTGGGTGATGCCATCCCTGAGCAAATGGTCCTGGGCTGTATCAGAAAGCAGGGTGAGGAAGTCATGAGTAAAAGCCAATCCAAGGCTTTTCCGGAGGCCTTGATGGAAGGACAAATGGAACTTTAGCTCTGTGTCCTTGCCCAGAAACAGACTTGGCAAGGGCTGGTCTGGGAATAGAGATATGGTCTAGAACAATGTTTCAACTTTCCTAATGTTGCAACCTTTTAATACAATTCCTCAAGTTGTGGCAGCCCCCAACCATAAAATTATTTTCATTGCTACTTCATAACTGTATTTTTGCTATTATTATGAATTGTAACATAAATATCTGATATGCAAGATATTTGATATGCAACCCCTGCGAAAGGGTCATTCAACCGCCAAAGGGGTCACAACCAATGGGTTGAGAACGGCTGGCCTAGAAAGAATAATGGTTTCAGTTCCTGGGAATCTGGTTTTCCCCAATGAAGGCCTAAGGCAGCTGTGTCTCAGGCTGTGCTCTCTTGGTCAACATTGTTTGATTTAGCTGTCTGCTGACTTCAGCTCACTTCTCCCCTACAAACAGCATTTAAGATATGCTTTTTAATAAACTTCCATAAGCTGTTAGCTTATGCAAGACCTCATGATCCCAGTTTTCTGTCTTCTTTTTCTTCTCATCCCCGGCCCTCCCCCTCAACACCTGACCATTAGGGACCCTTATTCCTATGGGTTTGAGTCACAAGCCAGGAAGCATCATTCCTCATGACCTCTGCATCAGTTCCTGCCTCCTGGTTCCTACCTTGACTTTTCCCTTGACTTCCCCTGATGACAAACTATAAAGTGTAAGATGAAACAAACATTCCCCCTACCAATAAAAATAAGTGAATGAATGAATGAATGAAGCAGAAGAGAAGATTCATGTTCCCTTCCTCCCTCTTCCTTCTCTTGTTGGCTTCCTTTCCTCCCTGAGCAGGGTCCTCATCTCCTTCCCTGGGACAACAGAACTACAATCTCTGGACTCTTGAGACTTAACATCAGTCATTCCCTGGGTTCTCTCAGGCCTTCAGTCTTAGACTGAGACATCAGCTTCTCTGGCTCTGAGAACTTTAGATTGGGACTGAGGCCAGTTACCAGCATTCCAAAGTCTCCAAGTTATAGACAGCCTGTGTGGAACATCTCATCCTCCATAATCAAATAAGCAATTCCACAAATAAATTTTGTCTCACATAGTCATGTCTATACTTATGCCCTTTTGACTTTCCTCCTCTGTAGAAGCCTAATAAAGAGGAGGAGATATAAAGAACAATTCATAATTCCAATTGAAGAAGAAAAAAATCAATTACCAGTTAAATAGTTAGCATATTATAACTAGTTCTCATTACTAGCCAAATCAGAGTCTTAAACGAATAAACGACAATGGTTAAAACAATGAGAACATAACAACCCTTTAAATTAATAAGACAGGCAAGTCAAAAACATTTCTTGTAGTTCAAGATGTCCATACACTTTTGTTAGCATGGTTTTTTGCTTGTTTGTTTGTTTTTGTGGTGCTGAGGACTGAAACCAGGGCCTCAAGCACGCTAGGAAAGCACACTAGGCAATTCTACTGGGCTATGTTCCCATCCCCAAAACATTTTCATTTCCCGTAAAGATTGATAAGCAAACTAACAAATGGCCAGTAATGATGGCCTCTTAAAGCCTAACAGATGATAAAATTCATTTACATAAATTTCTAGTCAATGCTTAGGTTGACCACATAATGAAATTAATATATATGTGAAAAGAAATTCTCTTACAGTAAAGAATGCTGTATTCAATATATATCAGAAATCTTTTTAAATCCAAGGGCAGACTAAGTTATAAAAAAATTTCTGTAGTTTAGAAAAGTTCTTAGTGATTAAAAATAAGCAATTAGCACAAAAACACACAATGCAATGTATTTTATGGCTTCTATTTTGCTAACAGTTACAGTTAATGGAAATTGTCATGATAAAATGATTGTTTTTGTGAAAAGAGCCTTCATTACTACCCCATCAAATTTCATTTTTATTACTGATGTAAAAAAGTTCAAAACCATGATTCATTTATAGACTATACAAAAATAAGAGTTCAAGAATAGAGGGTCATTTACAAAGCAATAAAAAATTAAAGTATGCATTTTTCTTACTGGCAAGGCGAATACTTCTCTTCCACATGTAAATGAGTTTAGCTAAATTTACTGAATATTATAATTTCTGTCTTTAAAAAAAATGAAAAGTCTGAATTTTCAACATCTTATCTATCTGATTATCTTCAGCCTATCTAATAACTACTTCTCAAGAAATTTTTTAAATGTTTGAAAAATGTTAAGGGATCTGATGATGTTTTCTTTCAATTTCCACTCAAATGTGGAAAGCTTAAGCTAACATTAATAACTCAAAAGCCTTCACAGAGATAATAGTGACATATTTTACAGGGTACCCATCACCAAAATCTTTTAAGCTAATCATTAAAAATCATGAAGCTGTGAGTAAAGCTGAACGGCAGAATATTTGACTAACATACTAAAGGCAACGGGTTCCATCCCATACACATCTCAGAGAGAGGACATGCTATTTAAGAGTATCAAATTGTAATGGAACTTACAAGTAAATTAAAATTGACATTATTGCTCAACTGTGGACTACTTCAGTAAAGATGTTTTTCAAAAAACCATAGCAACATATTAAAGTTTTCAAAGGAAGCAAAGCACCTTGCCTTTTATAATCTGGTTTGCAATATATTCATTAATACAGTAAGATCAAATAATAGGCCATCCTCCTGTAAATCAACTATACATTGCCTCTCATCTGAAGTATAACCCTATGTTTGTTTGATTTCACCACCTGCCCCTTCAACATCAACTTCACATCTACTAACATGAGAAGTTCCACAATATAATACTATCCATGACCGATAATGAAAAAGAAAAAAAGATTATCTGAAATGCAACGGCCAGTTCAATAACTTCTCAAGAATTCCTTGGTGCCTTCTCAATACTACTAGGAAATCTTCAGAACACCACATTAAAAACAATTAAGAAAATATATTATTTCCAAGAGCAAAATAATTGAATGTATTGTCCTTAATACATTTTTTAAATGAATGCATTTCTTCAATTCTGTTGTAGTTTTCATCATTAAATACTCTGAGAGCTCAATATAGCCTTGTGAACAGCAGCAGCACTGCCCCTTCACACCAAAAAATAAAAATAAACAAAACCCACCCCACTTTTTTGGTGGTGCTGAAGATCAAACAGAGGACCCTGAATATGAAAACGTTCTTCCCCGGAACTATAGTCTACCTCTACCAATATCAAGGTTCTTTTAGCCTCTATTTTTCCATTTATTTCAGCCCCCTAGAACTTGTCTTGGTGCTTTATAAACTGACATTACCCGGTACTAATGTGGGGAAAACCAGAAGGAAGCATACTTTATTATCAGTATAAAAACATTTTTAAAACATGCCTTTTGGGGGGGGGGGCGGCGGGCGCACGTCTGTGTGATGCAAAGGATCAAAACCAGGGTCTCCCACGTGGTAAGTAAGAGTCTTACCATTGAGCTACATTCTCAACCAAAACATACTTGTCTTAACCCCACTTATTTTCAAGATACTTATGTCTAGGGACATATTCATGCTCAACTAACTAAAAATAAGGTCATAAACCAGAAGCTTATGTATTAGTAAAGCTACCATTTAAAAAAAAAAAACAATAAAAATTTAAAATACAGAGACAATCTATTTAAGTTTTTTAGACAATTCAATATCCATGACCATTTTTATCCTTTCAAAACTCCAAATCTAGCCTATAATCTAGAAAAACCAAACGGTTCATTTAAAGTCATAAATTGTTATTCTTCCCATATTACTTGGGTAAAAAAAAGTAATTCAAATTCTTCTTCCATTTTAAGAAATTTATCTCCCCCAAAAAACCATAAACATAAGCACCACTGCAAAGAGAAAAATCATATACACCTTCAATGGCTTTGACACAACAACTTGACCAAACTGACTTGCCAAATTCCCTTTCTGCTCGCAGTTAATATGGACTGCCAGACTATTACACAGAAAGTAGTAGGAATGCAAAACAAGACCACAGCCACTGTGAAGCATACAAAAACACCTTCACTTGGTTATTCTAATACTAATATAGATGTTGCTGTAAAGGAGTTTAACTGATACAATTAAAATTCATAGTCATATGACTTTTAAAAAGGAGATATGCTGGGGTAGCCTGGCTTAAAAACGTAGAAGTCTTTTGAAAGAGGGACTAAGTCTTGCCTGATATCAACCATTCCAAACATTAGTCCCAAATGCTTTCTTTCCTTCCTAGATCCCCTGTTCATGTCTGCTTTTCAAGTTTTCAATTTGTCTGGTCAGTCACATAATAGGAGCATGAGCTGGTGTGGATATTCCTATGTAGGCACAGAGCTCCTACTGCTGCCAATCTTTCGTTAAACTGATAAAATAGAGTAAATAATACTGATATAAATATTACTGATAAAATAGAGTAAAACTCCAGCATGCAGGAGGCAGAGGCAGGTGGAGCTCTAAGAGTCTGAGGCCAATCAGGCAAGGCTACATAATGAGACCCTGTCTCATAAAAACAGAACAAAACAAAACAAAACAAAAAAAACCTAAAACCCCATTAGAATATGATTTCACTAAGGCCAGGCGGTGGTGCACACACTTTTAATCCCAAAACTTGGGAGGCAGAGGCAGGCAGAGCTCTGTGAGTTTGAGGCCAGTATGATCTACAGAGTTGCAGGTCAGCTAGATCTACACAGAGAAACCCTGTATCAAAAAAACAAAAATCAAAAAACAAACAAACAAAAATGATCACAAGTAAATTATGGTTTCTTTACTACAATGATATACTACATAGCTATTCAAATATGAAAGCATATAATTTCATCATAGACACGAGAAGAGACCCATTATATCATGACAAAAGAAATGTGCCCTCTACATTATCTATGTCTGTATTTTTAATTTAAGGGAAATAAATTATAAGGAAATAAATGATAGATTTGGTTTTGAATATGAGATGGGATTTTTTTTAATCTTAATCTTGGCAGTAGGTTGTCAGGTGATTTTTCACTTTATTCCTACCGTTCTCTGGATTACTTTCACTCTATAATGACCATGGATCATTACTATTATTATATTTTAAAAAATATCATTGGACAAGGAAAAAATGTCAGGGCACTTACATATTCAAATGGTGTTCAGTCTTGAGAAGAGTCCAACCGGAAAGCTGTGCCCTCTGGTCAACATGGTCCCTTTCTACCTCTTCCCCACCCTACCCACCACCCACTGCCCCAGCCTCTGGTAATCACCTGTCTACTCGGTTTCTAGAAGATTAACACACAAGTGAGATCATACAGTATCTGTGACTCTATTCCTAGCTGGCGTCACTTGATAAGATCCTCTAGTTCTATCCACATCATCATGAAGGAAAGAATGACCTTCTTGCTACCGCTGTGCAGTATTCTTTTTGTATATATGCCCATCCTTTTGATCATTCATCCGCTGACAAATACCTAGTCTGCTTCCATGTCTTGGCTATTAAGAATAATATTAATAATGGAGTAAAGATATCATCTGACAACTCACTTATTTTAGGTACAAAATGAAATTGTTGGGTTGGTATATCAAAAATCTGACATACATCTGGAACACTTGTATTTTTTGCTATCAGAAATAATGCTATGCTAAAGATGACTATATAGTTCTTTTAAGAACTGGTCCTCAAATTTCTATCAGATAAATCTACATACAGATGATTTCTGGGTTAAAGTAAAACATTTTAGTAAATATTGCTGTGTTTGGCTCTTAAAGGGAGCCTAATTTACAGACCCACTAAGTGAGAAAGTAATGTGCCTATGCCCCTGCCAATCCTGAGATTATCATGTCCACTTTTCCCTAGCTACAAAGACAGTGAGCCAGTTATTCATGGAGCACATCTTCCCACCTGTCCGCTGTCTACGTCTATCTCTCCTTTTATGAAAGACCCATGTTGATTCTTTGCCTTTCTTTGAGGAGGTTTTTTTTTTTATTAATATGTACAACTTTATTTATGGTGGGGGTTTTCCCTGTTGTTGATGTTTGTTTTGTTTGAAACACGTTCCTTTAAAGCCCAGGCTAGCTAGCCTCAAGCCTGCAATCCTTGGGTCTCAGCCTCCCAAGTGTTTCTGATTACAGGCAAAAGCCACCACACCCAGCTATTCATGGTGTCTTTTATCATCAAAGGCTTTCAATACTTTCATACAACCAACTCTGCCAATATTTTCTATTATGGCGTGTATAGTCTGTGTTTTGCCAAGGAACCTCTTCTGCTATTCAATATTATTAAACTAATATCCTGCATTAGTCCTTGTAATTTTCTTCTAATTGCTTTATTATAAATTGGTTTGTGCTACATTTAAATCTTTAATTCATCTAAAATTTATTCATGCAGCTTTTGACTTAGGAGCTGTTCCAATGTATTTACTCAACTATCTAAATTGAAATGCTTCCTCGTACTACAACAGATTACTACAAACAGCTAAGACAACAGACAGAGATAACCGTTACTTGAAATCGCAGTATTCATCACCTACTCAAGTCAATGAGTATTTACCGAGAACCAAGTGACCGACAGGTACTAGGATACGAGAGGGGGAGGAGGCACACAAAACAAGAATTCCCCTGCTTTCATGAAGCTTACAATCTATCTAGCTTCTTCCCTCTCCTATAAAATGATATTTTAAAGGAAAAAAGAAACCTATGTTCAGGCAAATTCAATACAGTTGGCAAAGTTATGACACATTATACTTTTCATTTCCAAAACACTACTTTATGTCAAATGTTCCTAGTTTATCCTAGTGAGTATCTCCTTATGGTACTCATGTTGAAAACATTGCTGGAGTTAACGTTCATCCCGTTAACCTAAACCCTTCACTTTCTCCAAAATAAAAACCTCAGGAAGAAAAAAAAACTTTTGTGAATCTATTTACCAGTCAAGTTCGACCACCAAGTCAAAGGTGTGTACTTTCTTTAAACTTCATGCAAATTAAGACTAGTTCAAAAGATCCTACAGATTATGCAAATAGGCTGGGAGAAGCAAGAATTTCAACAACAGGTAAAGAAGGGGCGCTCATTAGTGACGGAGAACCCAGCACCCCAAGAGAGAGCCCCTTGGGGAGGGAAGGCCCTGTGGCCACGCCCCCACCGCAACCCCAACCCCCGGCCTCCTGCACCCACCCAAACCGCCGTGAAGCGGAACAAAGCGCCGCGGGGGCAGCGTGGACAGCACTTTGCCCCTGCAGGGTGACCTTGGCCACGCGTCCTCAGTTTCCTCGTCCGGAAAGTGAGGCCAGGCCTGCATGGCCGCCTCCACCCGGGCTGTGGGCTCGGGACTCTCGTGTTCCCCCCTCCCCCCAGTTACAGGGAAACTACGGCCCTCTCCGCACGCGGCTCCCCGCCGCTGCCCCGCGTCGCCTCCCCCGCCCGTCAGCGCCCACGCGGGCTACCTGCGATCTGGGAGACGAACGCTTCCGCCACCAGAGACATGGCGGCTGCGAGGCCCTGGACGCGCGCCTGCGCTCCGCGGCCCTCGGCTCCCTCCCGCGCGACCTCGGCGGCTCCCACGCAGTTCACGAGCCTCGCTGAGTCAACGCTCGGACACGCCGACACCACCTCACGGGACGTGGCCCAGCCCGCAAGGTTACCGCCAGGCCGGCCCAAGACTTCCGGCGTCGCTGACAGCGCGCGCCAGCACTTCCGGCTGCTCCGCCCCGCGCGCTCCGGACCCGCGTGAGCCCTGGAAGATCGATCAGCCTAGCTACGTGAATACACGTACACGTGTCGGCGCTTTGGAATTTTGTTGCATCCTTTCAGCAACCTACCAAGATGGGAACAAGCTGGAAGAGGTTAAAGTGCCTGGTCTGGTACTGCCGAGGCCCAGAAACTCAGAATTCCCTCATTTCCACCACCTGCGGGATTTGAGGTCCCTGGACAGATAGCAGTGTCGAGTATTTGTTCAAATGCTCTAGCCAGAAGGAGGTTTGATCAGCTCGTGAGCAGAAACTTTGTCTTTCAACTCCGTGTACTCAAACTGAAGCTTGGAGAATAAAACACTTCAATTTCTTGTTTCTGAGTGTAAAGGGGGCCAGGAAGGAAGGGCACTAGCTCCCAGGAGTCTTTTCTCTTAGCCTAATCGTGTTGTTTTTAATTATAGGTTATAATTGGGAAGTCATAAATATTACCGAATTAGAAACATGAAGTTACACTTGTAATAGACTTCAGAAGTCTCTGGATGAGCCAAAGTGTGTGTGTGTGTGTGTGTGTGTGTGTGTGTGTGTGTGTGGTTACAGAGAGCTGAGACAATTTTGGGATTCAGTGCTCTCCTTCTACTATGTACACTCGGGGAATCCAGCTCAAGTCATCAGGCTTGGCGGGCTAGCCCAGGCAAACACAAGCATCAGCTTGGGTAGGCCAGTGGTCAATGACTAAGTTCCTCTTGAGTTACTCTCCACCTCACTTTTTTCTTCTAGGATCTCTCACTGAGAATCAGGAGATCAAGGATTAGGCTGGCCAATAATAGTATTCGGAAAAGTCAGGCCTGAGCAGTTGACACACTAGTAAAGCTCTCACCTAGCTTGAGACCCTACTTCCTATTCTTAGTTCCACCACACACCCACAAAACACACACACACACATAGCTTATGAAATTTGTACATAGATAAACTGCTGTTCTAAGAATTACTGTCCATGATATTTTTGGAAAGGTATGTCTCCTTTATGTTTGTAGATCTCTGACCCTCCATTACAATTTATTGTTCATATTTCTGCTTCCTTAACTGATAGTTAAGTAGTATATTGCTTTCTTAAAAGTGCCATACAGATTACCACAGAATGGGTCGTTTAAACAACAGATGTATATATTCTCTAAGTCTGGAAGCTTGAAGTCTGAGGTGAAAGTGTTGGCAATACTGAAAGAGTCTGCTCATTCATTTCCTGACCGCCCAGACCCGAATAATCACTCAGAAACTATATTAATTATAACACTGTTTGGCCAATAGCTTAGGCATATTCCTAGCTAGCTCTTGCATCTTAACCCATTTCTATTAGTCTGTGTCTTACTATGAGGCTGTGGCCTACTGGTAAGGTTCTGGTGTCTTTCTCCTTCGGCGGCTATGTGGCATCTCCCTGACTCTGCCTTCTTTCTCCCTGAATTCAGTTTAGTTTTCCTGCCTAGCTCTGTTCTGCCCTGCCATAGGCCAAGTCAGCTTCTTTATTAAGCAATGGTAATAAACCATATTCACAGCATACAGAGGGTAATCCTCCATCACTCTGATTTCTCTCAAGGACATAGACATCCTTCCTCATGCTTCATAACTACTAGGATTGCCGGTGTTCCCTGGCATTCCATGACTTTAGTCATGTCACTTCAACCTCTGCTTCTATCGTGACATTCTCCGTGTGTCGCTTTGTCCAAAATTTCCTCTTCTGATGTGGCACCAGTCATTGGATTAAGGCCCACTCTATTGAAAAATGACCTCTTGTTAATTATATCTGCAACGAGCTGACTTCCAGATACAGTCTCATCTGTAGATGCCAGAGGCGAGGATGTAGAAGTCTTCTCAGAGAATGTAAAATGTTCGAAAGTTTTAAAGACTAAACCATAGCAGTATTTGTAGCCCCCACAACAAGTAAGAAGTTTATTAAACCAAATTTAAACTTACCCATTAATTTAAATAAACACAAAGTATTCTAAAGGCAACTTTTCTCTGACTGAAATTAGAGGTTAATGAGAAGCGCATAGCAATACAAGGAAGGTAGTGGATCGTTCTTGCTTGTGCTGAGGGAAGAAGCACACTGATAGTGGAGTGTGTGGTGTCCAGGTCTCTCCTCATCCTGTTGTTGACATTGACCCAGAGAAATGAGCTGTTCCGGTATCTTCCTGCCAACCAAGTTTTCCATTCTTTTCTTCTGCATAGGGAATATTTTGTAGGGCCTTGAAAAAATGAAAAGTCTATTATCAGTTCAAGTTGTGTTGGCCTCTTCTGTTTGTTGTCTTTCCAAAGCTACAGACACTATGCTTTGACTATTTTGGATGGACTTAGTGTTCTGTTTCATAAGTTGAGCCAAAGTCCTTAGATGACGGTCCTGACCATGGGACTATGAAACCAATAAACAAATAGAAGGGGTAGAGGTGAACCTCAAAATGGAAAAGAATGCTAGAGCCAGAGCCAGGGAATATATGTGGGAACAACAGAGCATGAGCGAGGCAAAGAGGATGTTTGTGCATAATTGTAGCCAAGCAGCCATAGCTTACCAGACACAACAAACCAGGATGCATCGAGAGTACTGGGTTACGGTGCACCTACCCTTGCTAGTATAACAAGTGTCTTAGCCAGTCATAGGTGCTAGGAGAAAATACCTTAGACTGATTCATTTATATTTTTGGTTGTTTGGGGCTTTTTGGGGGAGGAGTGGGATTTTTTTCTTTTGTTTTTTTTTTTTTGTTGTTGTTGTTTTGTTTTGTTTTATTTTGAGACAGGGTCTCTCTACAAAGCCCTAGCTATCCTGGAGCTATGTATATCTGGCTGGCCTCCAACTCACAGCTACGCCTGCCTCTGCTGGGATTAAAGGTGTGTGCCACCACATCCAGCCAGACTGGGTCATTTATAAACAGCAGATGTATTGCTAATCTTGGGAAGCTCTGAAATCCAGAATCAAGGCTTCAGTAGATCCAGGGTCTTGCAAGAGAAGCCGCTCCTCGTAGGTGGTACCTTCTCGTGCCTTCAGATGGTCCAAGGGGAAGGGGGACAAACAAGATCTCTCGGGCCTTTTCAATAAGTGTTTTAATTCCACAGAAGAACCCTCCTAAAGGCCTCTCTCTCCCTCTTAAATACTGTTATATTGCTGACTGTTTCAGCATTTGAATTTGAAGGGGTACCCGCATTCAGATCACAGCTGCTAGCCTTTTGAGAAAAAAAAAATTAAAACTGAGATCTACTGGGGCACTGTCTATATACACAACTCCTTTTCATTGTAGTCAAGGAAGCTGAATCCTCCACAGCATATGGATTTACTTTTTTTCTCTCTGACTGACAGTTCTTTTTCTTCCCACACAGGCAAATTTAGGCTGGAAAGAATGTATAATGCGGGAGGTCTTTATTACTAAAAATTAAATCCAATAAGATGCAGATGTCTCGACGGTGCCCACAAACAAGCTTTCTTTGTAATAAAGAGCCAACTGGAGAAAATATATTTATGCATCTATATTAGAACAACTGGCAGATTTAAAACTGAAGATCTGTTTAAGATCACCACAATTAAGGGAAATACAAGAAAACAAGCCACTGGAATTTTTAAGAATGAGGTTATAAAACAAAAGTACTGTAGAACCCATATGTTACTAAAAGGATAGTCACACAATAATTTAAAATAAATTATTAATGCTTGACCTTGACAGTCTTATTGTTTGCCCTAATAAAACCACTTACTTGCCAAATTGTTCTATCATAGGATATTTGCAGGTCTCTAACCTAGGCTTTGTGTTACTGTATTACACAGTAAGAAAATGTTCAATTATTGTTTTGAATATATGTTAACATTAAAATATTTGGGCATTTTATTTATACTTCACTTTCTCTGACAAAATACTAATACTTTAATGCAAATATTTTTTAAAAATGTCTGCAAGAGGAAACTCTTATCTATGATTCTTTAAAAGATACTGTTGCTTTGATAATAAAATGGTAAATTACAGACTTCTTAAGTTGGTCCCCTCCTCCACAATCAACAACTTTGACTATGGCTAATTTATTCAACACAAACCGTGTATTACTCAGTTAAGAGGCAATAAACTGTAGCTAACTCCAAGCAATTTTTCCTCTTTAGTTTTTTTCTTTCCTTTTTTCTTTTTTGCTTTTTTTTTTCCTTTTTCTTTTTTTAGTTGGGGTGAGGGAGGTCTTGCTGTGTATCCCAGACTGTCCTCAAACTCGTCTCTCCAGGTCCTAGGATTAAAGATGGGCCATCGTGCCTGGCTTTGCAAAGATGCTTCAAGGGTCCGGAAATGTCGTGGGCAGTTAATCCTAACATCGCTTCGTTCCTTTTCTTCCCTTTTGAACACCCAAGGAAGCATCACTGACCAGGAGAATCAAGCTTATGCCTTTCGTTCCCGCTTTCTGACTGTAACGCCTTCTTTATTAGGCTGGCACTCCACTACATGAACCACAAGTGTATTTGACTAATTTTTGAGAAATAGCTACATAATTGATTGTCGTGGGCAAAGGTTTTTCAAATATTAATGGTTTTTCAAAATAAATTAAAATGCTATTTCCGACTTGATCTTCTAATTATCTTCTTGCTCACTTTCATGAGTCATTATTAGGAACTGAGTCTCATTGTTTCACTGACCACCCTGTCTGGCAGTTACGTCTTATCCACAGTCACAGGACCTATGTTAACTAGGACTCCTGTGGTTGTAAGTTACAAAAACACAATTAAACCTAAACTTAACCATGTTTAAGTTTAGTGTCCCATTTTGATAGAAAAGATAAAGCAATGATACACAGAATTATAAAGGCCTGTAGGAGCCAGAAGTTTAGGCTTGGCAACCTGTCTTTCTGTGTCTTCGTCTCTCTCTGTCTCTGTCTCTCTTCCCACCCCTGGTCTCTATAGCTTTGTTCCATTTTCTTCTTATCTTAAAATGCACTTTCTCCAGACAACTTGAGAAGTAGCTGCTACAAGCACCAATTTGACATAACCCCAACTTCTAAGTTACCCGAGAAGAACTGTAATTATCTTCAATTGAATGCTCTCACCCCCCACTTTTAGTACTTGGTCCAAGTGAGTGGATTGGATAGCGGAGCAGGCTTGGAGATGGAGCAGCGGGGCCTGTCACAATAAGGGAAACAGAGAAAACATGCAGGCCAGCCAAAACAATAGAACCACTGTGCTCATTCAGAAGGAGGGAGTGCTCTACTGTGGCTATCTCTTGTTTTGGAACTTAGACGGGTCATTCAAGCTCTTTAATATTTTTCATTTCCATAAAGGGAGTTGTAAAAATGTGATAATGCCTTAATTGCAGCCCCTAACACAGGGGAAGAGAAATTCAGATGATTGTTTTAACTAAAAAGAACAGAGCTAAGAATGTCTGCAATAGAATAACAGGCCTCCTCCTTGGATGTGTGTGTGACTAGACCCCCACACAGCAGAGAAAAGAAAGCCAGTTTATTTATCTATAAAGAGGAATTAGTTGCCAACCCAGAGCCATGGTCAGCACGTAATCCCAGCACTCAGGAGACTGGGGCAGTAGAATACTGAGTTCGAGACCGGTTTAGAATGTGTAGTAAGACTATCTTTAAAAGCACAAAGCAAAACAAAAAGATAGTTGTACTTAACATAAATGTGAGAATAACCGTGGTCTTGATGTCAGAATAAGAGAATATCTGTAAGAATAAATTCTATCTTAAAAATTACTTTGATCTTGATAGCAAAATAAAGACCACATAATTAGCCTGTATATACTTATTTTGATAAACATATATGTGTATGTATCAGGCTTTCTCAGACTCCCAGCCCCCAAATCATGACGCAGGGACTTGTGTTAGTGATGAATGCTCAGCCTTGTCTAACTCTTGTCCCACCAGCTCCAATAACTAAATTCAACCTGTTTCTCTTCATTTACACTTTGCCTTGTCTTTTCTTTCTTTCTTTCATTCTGTATGTCCTGCTTCTACAGCCTGGCTGGCTGTTAACTGCCTGACTGGCTCCCTCTTTTTCTCCCTCATTCTCTCTCTCTCTTTCCAAGCCTAGATTCTTCATCCCACTTATTCTCTCTGCCTGCCAGCCTATCCCTCCTCTGCCTAGCTGTTGGCCTTTCAGCTTCTTATTAGACCAATCAGGTGCCTTAGGCAGACAAGGTGAAACAGCAACACATCTTCACACAATTAAACAAATGTAGCATAAACAAGTGTAACACACTTTTACAACGTTAAAGTAACATTCTGCAACATAAACAAAAGTAACATATCTTTACATAGTTAAACTAATATTCTATTCTACAACATATATATAATAAATACTGCTTTGTGTCTACTATCATGTTTTAAAAAAACATAACAAGTCTTTAAGAAAAACTTTTGCCTATTGAAAATGGCAAACTGATGGGCGCGGTGCTACAGCAACAATAAAAACACCAGTGAGTATACCAGTCCTGTCAGGTTATGTTGCAGTAAGAAAATACATATTCTAAGTGTGACTCGTTAAAATATACCACAGTGAGTAAAGTACTTGAGTATCACCCTTTTTCTCATAATTTTTACCTTAATTCTTGACCATTTATGTATTTACTACTGATAGCTAAGGTTATCTAATTAGTTTTCTGAGTGTATTTTGATGGTTGGTTATTTTTTTTTATTTGTATGAGTGTTTTGCCTACATGTATGTCTGCATCACCTGCGTGCCTGGTGCCCTCAGAGGCCAGAAAAAGGCATCTGATTCCTTACATCTGGTGTTACAGACAGTTGAGCCACCAGGAAGGTGCCAGAACTGAAGCCTATGTCCTCTAGGAGAGCCAGGGCTCTGAAGTGTTGAGCTATCTCTCCTACTCCTATATTTAACTCTTGAATTGTGTGTTTGTCTGTGTGTTTGTGTGTGTGTGCACATGTGTGCAGATGCTCTCAGAGTCTAGAAGAGGGTGTCAGGTCCCCTGAAACTGGAATAATAGGTGGTTGAGAGCTGTCTGAGTTGTGTAAGGGGAACTGAAGTTGGGTCCCTACAAGGGCAGCCTATGCTCTTAACTGCTGAGCCGTCTCTCCAGGCTCTGTGCAGGAACATGTGCTGGTTTGTCTGTTTATCATCCTACTATCGTCTTCCAGGTTAGCACTTCTTCCCTTATCTGCTTCAGCGTTATATATTGCTCACATAATATACTTAGGTTCATTTCTCACTCTTCATAGTCTACCTCTGGTTTCCCTCCCATCCTGGCTGGAGTTAACGTCATTTGTCAGGGAGGAGGAGAGGTGTCTCATTACCATGGTTCCAAGAACCAGTTACAGGAAAGATCTATTCATAATGGCATGGATGTGTGAAAATACCATGATGAAATCCTTCATTTTGTATGCTAACTTTTAAGGTTCACTTAAAATAAAATAAAAAAAAAAAAACAAAGCAAACAAAACCCAAAAAGACTGATACAGAAGTATGATTGCTTCTCAGTCTTGCTATGCTTTCTCCCCACCCCCAGCCCTCTCTACTCCCACCAGTAAACCTGTCTCCTTCTCCGCTTTATCTTTGCATGTCTTTAGTACAAATGAGTAGATCAATGTTTGCTTCCTTTAAACCCCTTTCTTTTTTACCTGTGGTATTTCATCTTCTTTAATGTCTTTCTTCTCTCGTGGTTTTTGCCTTTCAGTGTTGTCCTGACTATTCTTGCATGTTTATTCTTCCGCATGAACTTTGCATCAACTTCTATAGCTCTGTTTTAAAAGGTGCCTTGGCATTTTTATTGGAGCCGCGTTAACTCTATAAACTGACTTAAAGAGAACTGGCATCTTTATATGTCGACTCATCTGAGGCAAGAACAGAGGACGGCTTTCCATTTGCTGGCCTCTGCCTGGCAGGGCGCTTTAAGATGCTCACATCTAGGGTTTGTTACTATGTTTACTTCCAAGGGTTTAATCCTCTTTATTGCTGCTAAAATGGGTTTTTCTCTAACTTTATGGGCTAAAAGTGGTTATTGTTCATATATAGGAAGGGTATTCGTGTTTGGCGTTTTATTTTACATTTAAAATGTTGGTGACCAAATAGTAGTGACTCTTGGTGATAAAAGCAGACGTTATGTCTGCCGCCACAGTCTTGTACCTTGTGCAACACCATATAGGCTAGACACAACTGAGTTTTAAACAACTCTTTTCCTTAGTGTTCCGATCAATAAAAATGTGGTAAAAAGACAGGTTTCTATTTGAGTGAAGTTTTTATTAACATTTTTAAAACTGCATTTTTCTACCCAAACCCCAAATCCTTGCAACGAATCCTTAAGGGAATTCTGAAAGGGGTGGGTTTTGTGGCAAGAGAAGCATTGATTTGTCAAATTTGAAGAGGCCACAGAATGCAGAAGAGAAAACTATTTAGAGCCATTTTAGGACGCAAGTCTAGAGCTTAGAGAGGGAGTCATCATTTTCAGCCGCTGTGACGGAAGCAGCTTAGGGGAAGACGGTGGGCTTCAGCTCATGGTTCCAGTCACGGCCCATCCCAGCACGGAAGTCCAGGAGTCAGAACTAGCCACAAGGCCGGCCACATCCATAGTCCAATGGAGAGAGAAAACGAATGCATACAGGCCTGTGCATCAGCTTGCCATTTCCTTTTTCACGTTGTCTAGGACCCAAACCAAAAGAACGGCACCACCTACTTTTATCCTGGGTCTCCCTGCATCAGTCAGCATAGCCAAGATCATCCCCACAGGCCAGCAACCTGAGCTCCACTCCATTGAGACTCTCCGCAGGTGACTGTGGGCTGTGCAAAGTTGACTATAAAACTAACCAGCACTCAGCAGGGCTCTCCCAAGTCTGTATATGAAGGATAGTAGAAACAAAATATGATCCCCGAGGATGACAGAAAGAAAAACAAACAGAACTGAAACATGAATGACAGAGACCACTCAGGCCAGGAACACCGAGTGGACACAGGAGAGAATCAGAAGACCAGAAGGAAGGGATGTCAGAAAATCAAAACAGGCCTTTATGGCAAAAGACTTCAGTAACAGCAAAGCGAATGAGTATAGGCAATGCCAGGACTTGTTGACCTGGTATTTCCCTATGTGTAGCTCTGAGCGTTCTAGTTCTTTGGAGATGATAATGTAGCATTCAAACAACGTGGGATAGGGCAATGGTTCAGTGGTACAGACTTTTGCCTACCACACATGCCCGATGATCTGGGTTTGGATCCCCAGAGCCCACATCAAAGCTGGACTCAGTAGTGCAAGCATGAGAAATCGCTGCTCACTATGGAAATGGGAGGTAGAGACAGGAGTGTCTTCAAAACTAAAGGGCCAGCTGACCCGGCTCACCCAGAAAGGAACAGAACCCATCTCAAAACAAGATGGAAAAGTGAGAACCAACACTCCGGGGCTGTCCTCTGGCCACACACACACACAATTGCATCTTGCATGGACACACTTGAACCTGTACTCTCTCACACATTACACACAGATAAATATTACAAAAATTTTTTAAAAAACAAGTTTGGGAAACACTGAATTATTTTCTTTCCATCCTCTGGTGCTGGGCGTCGAACTCAGGACTTTGAATACATTAAATCCACACTCTACCACTGAGCTCCAACCTCCACCCTGAATAGGTTTCTTTACTACGGGACTTTCCGTAGCAGCTACTACTACTGGGCTTCTTTGCATTATGAATTTCTTTTTTTTTTTTAAATTGGTGTTTTTGAAACAGGGTTTCTCTGCAGATTTGGAGCCTGTCCTGGAACTCACTCTGTAGACCAGGCTGGCCTTGAACTCACAGAGATGCTCCTGCCTCTGCCTCCCGTGTGCTGAGATTAAAGGGGTGCACCACCACCGCCCAGGTGCATTATGAATTTCTATACGTAAGAGCAGTATGCACTCCTACTTTCTTCTTCTATGTGTAGGAGGAGTCTTTTCCTGATTTATGTTTTGCACTAAATGGTGCATTCCTATGCCTGTGGAGGCCAGAAGGTGCCTGATCCCTCGGAACTGTAATTATCGTCCGCTGTGATCTGCCACGCAGGTGCTGGGAATTGAACCTGAGCTCTGCTCTCTAACTCCTATTGTCTTGTATTCAAGGGAGGGGGAGAAACAGGAACAGGGTCTCTCTGTGTACGCTGACTGGCCTGGAACTCACTATGTACACCACACTGGCCTCAGACTCAGAGATTCACCCTCATCCTGAGTGCTGGGATCAAAGGCATGGGGCACCACACCTGGTCAAACTTCTTTAACCAAGTGATCTAAAAATTCCTTAACAAACCTTTTCTTTCAAAAAAATTTCTTGAGATGAGAGTGTCTTGGAACACAATTTGGAAATTTTAGAAAACACCGAAAACTAATTCTCCTTAGCCTCTTCTCTGACTTCAAAGGCAAACGCAGCAATAAGAATGTCCTTTCTGTTTTACAGGAAGATATCTCCAGCCTTATTCATACCATAGCCTGAGCTAAGCACCAGACATGGGAGACAGCAAAGAGGTAGCTGGGAGGCAGAGAGGAGCCCTGCTGGGTCAGGGAAAAAAACAGTCAGCCATTGTGTCAAAAGTCCAGAGGCTTCTGAGATCTCGATGCAACCTGCAGTATCTGGTCCCAAGAGATCTGATCCTGGAGGCCAGAAAGACCCTGAGGTTTCCAGAAGCATCCTGTCCTCCTGAAGAATGAGTCGCTTGCCACAGGCTCTTCCCAGAGTGGAGAAACCATGTCTAGACAGAGCCTGCAAATGGGTAATAACCTGACAGGCACACAAGGTGGGGAAGAGCCAACCACTTCTCAAACAGAAAACATCCTAAACTCTGAGTATAGAGCTCTCTTTTTTTTTAAAAAAAAAAAAATGCTTTTCTAAGATGAAAAATCGCTTTCCTTTATCAACAAAGGAAAGGGTACTTTTCTTCATAACTGCCTTAAAGGAAAGTATAGGGACGGCAGAGGCGAGATAGCAAGGAACTGGATGGATCTATCATAAATGTGTTCCCTGAGACAGAGCATTCTCTGAAATTGGTGGTTCTCAACCTTCCTAATCCTGCGACCCTTTAATACAGTTCCCCATGTTGTGGTGACCCCCAACCACAAAATTATTTTTGTTGTTACTTTATAATTTTGACTTTGCTACTGTTAGGAATCATGATGTAAATTAATATTTCTGATTTCCCATGGTCTCAGACGATCCCTGTGAAAGGGTTATGGGATCCCAAATGGGGTCGCAATCCACAGGCTGAGAACCATTGGCTTAAACAAAGTTTTGGTGGTATAGCAAGAAATAATTTGCATAATACTTTGTAGCAAATTAAAGGGGTGATAATTGTTTTATCATCCAAAACTTATTTAAGGTTCTTTATTTTTTTAAGGCTGGAAGGCTTTACAGTCTAGAGATAAGTGGGTATACAACTATAGGTAGCTGCATCAATGCCTGCTCAATGGAAATCCTTCCAATTTTAGGATGTAAGTTTGTTCAAAATCTGGGAAATCCTAACCAAGCCCAGAACATATTGGAAGTTCCATTCTCATGGGTATAAGGAAGCAGAATTGGTCTAGTTATTCTTAATCATAATTAAGAATTGGTCTTGGTAATCATAATTAAAAATGTAAATTGTAGCTGGGCGTTGGTGGCACACACCTTTATTCCCAGCACTCAGGAGGTAGAGGCAGGTGGATCCCTTGAATTTGAAGCCAGCCTAGTCTGCAGAGCGAGTTCCAGAACAGCCACAGCTATACAGAGAAACTCTTGTCTCAAAAACAAAACAAGAATCATCCAATCTTTCTAATCTTTCTTCTTTTGCTGCTTGTTTTCCTTCCTTCCTTCCTCCCTCCCTCCCTCCCTCCCTCCCTCCCTCCCTCCCTCCCTCTTTCTTTCTTTCTTTCTTTCTTGCTTTCTTTCTTTCTTTCTTTTTTTCAAGACAGGGTTTCTCTGTGGTTTTGGAGCCTGTCCTGGAACTAGCTCTTGTAGACCAGGCTGGCCTCGAACTCCCAGAAATCCGCCTGCCTCTGCCTTCTGAGTGCTGGGATTAAAGGCCTGCGCCACCACCGCCCGGCTCTGCTTGTTTTCTTTTTACATCCTAATCTGCATATATATCCTACAGACAAGACTTCTTGGATGGATCTTGACAATCAACCTACTCATTGTCAGGTCCAGTTTCTAACTCTCTGCCTTCCTCTAGGTTCACCAAAGACCTCGCCTCAAAAGAATAAAGTAGAAAGCAACAAAACAGGACACCCCATATTCTCCTCTGGTGACCATTTCCACCCTTGGGCAAATTTCTGCTTGATTTCACAAACATTTATTGAGAATTACTCAATACTGGGTACTGTGGCAGACTTAGCAGAAGTACAGTGGAGAAGTAGACATATCTCTTGGCCTCACGGTAACCCTTTCTCCCAAGCTGCCTCCTGTTTACAATCTTCCCCCAACTCATTGTTCCCCTCTCTGGGCTCAGGCTCCAACATCTGACCTGGTGACTGGGGTGTTTACCACTCACCAAAGTAGGATTTGCAAGAGAAAGAATGATTTTGTTTCAGATTTTATATGTTTGTTTTTTGTTGCGGTTTTGATGGGTGTGCATGCATATTCATGTGCATAGACTCTCTCTCTCTCTCTCTCTCTCTCTCTGTGTGTGTGTGTGTGTGTGTGTGTGTGTGTGTGTGTGTGTGAAGAAGTAGCAATGAAAGTTGTTTCTGAGACTTTTATACTTGCTTGTAAAGGCTGGAGAAAGAAAGATAGTATATTGGCACTTGAAGTTCAACATGTTTGGGGACACCGAGTAAAGATGTGTTTGTAGGGGACAAGAAAAGAAGAAGCACTGTCCTAGAGCTTGTGGGGATAAAGGGCCTAGAAATTCAGGGTCTTCATTGCACCCAAACAATCTTTCTCATTGTGGATATGGGTAAAATCACTTTTTAAAGTGTGTCTCACTGAACCTTCCTTTAAAGCATTGAATCAGCTATATGATCCTATGTGATTTTTACTTAAGGCCATTTTTAAAACATTTTCACTTATTTTTCATCAGGGGTACACACATGCTATGCACACATGTGGAAGTCAGAGGATAATCCATGGGAGTTGTCCCTCTCCTTCTACCATGTGGATCCCAGGGATGGAACTCAGGTCATCAGACTTGACAGCAAGCACCTTTACCTGCTAACTCATCTTGTTGCCTCCTTCCCTTGCAGCCATTTGCAAGAGCAGCTACTTTGTTTCCTAAAAGAATCTTTCCAGTGCGACTCTATGCCCAGAGAGCTGTGCACTACACAGACTAAATAAGTAGCTGCCTATTGTTCTACTGTGTCAGTGTTACATTCTGAGACACATCAGTAATTTCCCTAGGGTTAATATAAGTAATTGTAAACACTTGGATAGTCTGATGCACCAAAGGCTAGCTAAATATAGCAATAATAGTTACCACATTTGCTAAAATAACAGCTACGCTGCCGTACACAACTTGGGATTAAAGGCTCATTAAATAATAATACAGTCTTTCCAACCAAACTGCCCTGCTCATTATTCTAAGACAGGCATTGACTAGGGCAGCTCCTGCATTTCTGGTGACGTCACTTATTCCCTCTGTCCAGCTTTTAGCCCCTGTTGGGCCTTGTTCACTCCTCGTGAGTGCTATCTGTGAAGGGCTTCTCAAACACCCTAGGCCTCTCCAGTGTGCATCGTTGGCTTTATTAGTTTCGGTCTATTGAACCCATCTTCTCAGATTGGAGAGGAATCTAAGCTTTCTGGAACTGCTCTCTCTTGCCTAACACAGCACGGCAAAGTAGCAGGTACCTAGCGACTCATTGTTGATGGCTAAGGGATAAGCACTAAATAACTCTCATGGGCATAGATTACTGGACCGTTGAATCCCTGGGAAATTCAGCACTCTCAGCCTAACACCTGAAAGACGCTGTATCATTTGTCCTCAAATTAGGGTTACACAGTGGCTCCCAACCCCAGAAAACTGCTGAAATATATAATGTGATATATGTGTGGATATATGTGTGCATGTGTATTTATTTATGAGTATTACTTGGCCATAGAGAGAGAAAATGGATAAAATTGGAAGCCACCATACTAAGTAAGATAAGTCAGTCAGACAGATATTCATGTTTGCTATCATATGCAAAACCTAGGGGATTTTTTAAAGGATATAAAATATAAAGGGGACTATTAGGTAGGATGAAAATGAAGGGTAGAGAGAAAAGAGACGATGATGGCACTGAGTATAATCTAAGTATGTGGTACACACACAGGGAAAAGTCACAAGGCAGCTCGCATTCGATACAATCCATATATATATATATACCGCTAATGCAACAATGAAACCATTTGCACTGCTCTGTCCTTATAGCCAGCTTTCACAGGACAAAGTTGTTACAAATTGCTAAATCCTCCAAAATACTTTTTCAGTGGAAATATGGCTTACTTAATATTGTAAACTTATCTTGCTTCATTTTGTTCCAAACACTCAATATAGAATTCAACCAATTATCTTAAAACATAAGGGTGGGTTTTTTTTGGCGGTTTTGGATTTTTCAAGACAGGGTTTTGATGTGGGATTCCCCTCTGTATGCTGTGAATATCACTGGTTAATCAAGAAGCTGCTTTGGGCCTGTTGCAGAGCAGAATAGGGCAAGGCAGGAGGTCCAGGCAGATACAGAAGAGTAGGCAGAGTCACGGAGATGCCATGTAGCCCCCGGAGGAGAAAGATGCCTGCGGGAGCCCGTTGGGACCTTGCCAGTAGGCCACAACCCCATGGTGATACACAGATTAATAGAGATAGGTTAATTTAAGATATAAGAGCTAGCTAGCAATACACCTAAGTGATTGGCCAGCCAGTGTTTTGATTAATACAGTTTCTATGTGATCATTTCGGGTCTGGGTGGCTGGAAATGAAAGAGCAGCCTCTGCCTACAGGGCCTCGTTGTATAATTCTGGCTGTCCTGGAACTCACTATGTAGACCCAATTGACCTGGAGCTCACAAAAGTCTTGCCTCTGCCTCCCAGTGCTGGGGTTGATGCATGCACCACTGTGCCCAGTTTCAGATGTTTTTAGAATGGACTGTGTTATAAGATTCTCTCAGAAAGGAGAGTTTACTGGGGAATTAGGCACATCTCACTTCTATTGTATTCATTTAGGTGTCTGGGAATGAGGATTGCAACCGAACAGATGAAGGGCTGCTCATTTTAGATGTGCGTGTGTTTTCTAAATTCGCACAGGTAGAAGCTCAATTTTCCAAGTTCTATCTAACGGTGAAATTAGCTTTCTTGCTTTCTCCCTTCCCCCACATTCTAAGCTAAGAATGAAAAAGAAATATGAATTTTACTTTCCAGACAATTTATTCAGCCTTGCGCTTGTTATATCTTCAGGGAGTAGATTTACATTTTGAAAAAAAACCACTGTGATGTACAAATGTGCATACCCTGCTCAGCCAACATATCATAGATACTGTATAATAACATCTGGGAATATTAAACTCTGCCTTTACTGGCAACCCGATTGGCATCTTTAACTCACAATGCAGATGTTTTATGCTGATGTGTTTTGAAAATATTTGAAGTATTCTCAAGACAATATTCTGAGGTTTCTGCAGTGGTCCACTTTAGGCTTTTGAAGTTCTCTATACAATAGGATGCATACATAGATTTTCCAAAACATGTTTCAGTGGGAAAAGAAGAAAAGTTCAAGCTGGCAGCAAGCACAGCTTCCCCGAGTCGTCTGCACCTAATTCCTTTTTGGCACCATTGTTTTGGCAGTCAGTGAGCTTTTGGAGACCAATCTGATAAAACAGTTCCCACTCCCAGTCTACTTTGTAAAATCTAAATCACTTTAATGGCTAGAATTTATGAAACACTCATATATCTGAAGTATAGATATAAAAGTTTAATTTTGTCTCTCAGTACAGGATATTTCAGCTCTGTGTTTTCCAGAGGGTGCCCATGACAGCCGTTACGGCCTATGTGTACAGAAACGGCCGAGGAGGCCAGTGTGGAGGCCACCCTTAATACCCAGACCAGGCATGATGCA
Organism: Alexandromys fortis; assembly: GCF_014885135.2. Classification (NCBI taxonomy): domain Eukaryota; kingdom Metazoa; phylum Chordata; class Mammalia; order Rodentia; family Cricetidae; genus Alexandromys; species Alexandromys fortis. The sequence continues at coordinate 8,220,989 of NW_026067898.1, forward strand.
TCAGGTCACATCAACTCCCCAATAAGAAAGCAGTACACATATGAACTCCTCATCCCACTTCTCTTTAAATATTTTATTACATGTGTGAATTTTTGCCTGCATGTATGTCTGTGTACTACACACATACCTGCTGATACAGAGGCCAGAAGAGGGTATTGCATACCCTGGAACTAGAGTGTAAATGGTTGTGAGCCACCATGTGGGTGCTGGGTCCTCTGGGAGAGTAACAAGTGCTCTTAACCACAGAGCATCTCTTCAGTCCTGTTTTCCCCTCTTTTCATTTGGTCCAGGACCCCCAGTCCATGGCATGTTCTGTCCACATTCAGAGCAGGGCTTCCTGATACAGTAACATCTTCAAAATGTCATCACAGACACCTGGAGGTGTCTTTCCTATATGATTGCAACTCTGCTCAAGTTGGTGGTGAAACTTAACCATCACAAAGAGTTATTATGTAACATCCTTTGGGAGTCTTCTTACTCTTGGGAAAGGAGTAATGGAGTCCCTCTGGTGCAAAGTTAGGCTACATAGTTAGTATTCTGCTTTGCCACTGGTTAGAAGAAAATCACCTTCTTGACTTTAGCATTTTTTTAATCTATAAATTAAATTTTTAGACATTTTTATTAGCATACATTCATTGTACAAAATAATGGGTTTCATTATGAGATTTCCATACATGTATAATGTACTGTAATCATATTCACCTCTATAAATTAAGTTCAGTGCTTCTCAGAGTAGCCCACAAGATTTTATTAGTATTAGGCAAATTAATATTTTTAAATACTTTGCAGAATATGAGATGTTAAATAAAATATACACTATTACGTTTGGTCAAGCCAAGGGGGAATATCACATATATATATATATATATATAGTTTGTACAATTTAAAAGGCAAGAACCACTGTAAATTATAGCAATCCCAGAGAAACTCTTCCAGCTGCAGGTGCCTGGCATCCCTCTGTTTTCCTATTTCTTAACTTAGTCAGTGGCGACCTTGATCTCTTCAAGGCGCCTTTGTTAAGCAAACACCACAAAACTTATACATGCTAAGTCCCCCAGGTTTCTCCTGAAGGCCCCCAAGACAAGCGAAAACAGGACCGGCTGTCAATCCAGTTGGGATGTCAAAAGAAAGAAGAGAAGAAAAATTATGCAGGAAGTAGAGGAGCCAATGAGACAAATTAGGGGAAATAAAGAATTCTGGTATGGGTTGAACTGACAAGCTCGAGAACAAAATGATAAAGACCTTTAATCACGTCAGAAAGTCTATAAAACTGTGTAAGAACAAGGACCAGAAAATGTTAGTAATAAAGTCTATCCTATTTCACAAGAGACAAAATGAACTGCCACAGCTTCAGAAAGGTCAGATCTATCACGCATTGTATCCGTATTGAATCTCATACTGGAAACTAATTGGAAGTTTAATGAAGAATTTACTAAGAACGAACAATCTCATAATGACTCAGATGCTTTCAATATGGAAGACGCTTGGCTCCCGTGACTGCCGATGATCACGGCTGGATATGCCTGTTGAAGAAGGAGAAGAAGGAGCAGATGAGCTGTCCCCGTGGAGGCTGTCTGATGTGGCCCAACAGCTGGGTGGGTCCTAGCTGGATCCTGAGACATCAAACAGCTAATCCCAGGCCAAGACCAGCAGAACCGCACAGACGTCATACGGCTCAGCCCCGACACAAAGAGCATGCCAATTGATGAAATGCAAACACAGGGAAGAGAAAGCCACAGAGAGAAGTCTGCAGTATGTTATGCTGACATCCTCTAAGTGATCCACCCGTGTTAACATAAGCCCAAAAAAGGTGTGTGTGTAGGAGGGAGTAATGAGCACAAGATGTCTTCCAGAGTCACATGCACAGAGTACACTCCACCACTTGGAAAATGGCCTTTCCTGGAAACAGAAGCTGTTTAGCTTAAGTATTCATGTCTACCTACTAAATTATAGGAAACATGAGGGGGGCACAAAGCATATTAAACAATTACAAGGCATAGCAAAATCACTAAAATGCAGGCTTTTCATGGGATAATGCTCTTGTATACTGTAAAGATTTGTCCCTCATAATGGTTTAATAAAATGCAGCCAGGCAGGAAGTATAGGTAGGGAAACTAGACTAAGAGGATTCTGGGAAGAGGAAAGGCAGAGATGCAGTCACCAGCCAGACGCAGCGGGAGCAAGATGAGAATGGCTTACTGAGAAAAGATACCAAGGCACTTGGCTAAACATAGATAAGAATTGTGGGTTAATTTAAATTGTAAGAGCCAGTTAGTAATAAGCCTGAGCAATAGGCCAAACAGTTTATAATTAATATAAGCCTCTGTGTTTATTTGGGACTGAACAACTGCGGGACTGGGTGGAACAGAAACTTCCCTCTACACAGGCTGAAAAAAAACCCTAAAGGGCAGGGGAATATAACCTAGCAGGAGAGCTACATATGTGAAGACCTGGGTTCAATTCCCACCACAGAAGGAAAAGCTTTAAAAACAATAGGAAATAAAGAAATATCCATGGAGAGATGGCTCGGAAGTTTAGGAGCATTTGGCTGCTTTTCTAGAGGACCTGGGTTGGATTCTCAGAACCCACATGGCAGCTTACAGTGTCTGTACCGCCAGTAGCAAGGGATCAGACACACTCTTCTGGCCTCCTCAGCATCAGGCATGTGTGTTGTGCACAGACATGCATGCAGGCAAAACACCCATAAACATAAATAATAAAGTGGGGAGAACGTTTGAGGAAGGAAGGGAGGGATGGAGAGAAGAAACACTACATTTGAATGTCTGTTCTTAAACTGATAAGCTAGAGAGGAATTAATCTGTCCACTGAAGAGCAGATGATGGTCTCTAGAAAACCCATCTGTCTTGAAAGAAATGCATTTCTGAGCAGTTAATGAAGGCTGAGTCATGACTTTATATTGACAACACTAAGAAACCAGTAGCTGTTTGAAGAAAGACGTGACAAGGTGTTCTAGCTACTTATTTTTTAGTTCTTCTAGAAATATTCAGTAAATACTTCTAAGTGAAAAAACACACTTTTATTTCCTCCACAATAATTCACTTGGTGGGAAGTAGGTGGGAGTATAAACAGGGCAAAATTGGACGTGAATTGATAATTATTTGAAGTCAGTTGATAAGAACCCAAGGCTTTGCGATATTATCCTCACTATCTACTTTTACATATGTTTTAAGTTTTCCACTTTTTTTTTTCCAATAAAAGGGTTTTAACCTGGTCCAGTGATACCAGCTGCTCTGGAGGTTGAGGGAGGAAGATCACAAGTTCAAGGCCAGCCGGGGCATCTTAATGAGACCCTGTCTCAACATAAAAACTAAAATGAGGAGGTAGAAGAGATAGCTCAGTGGTGAACACTTGCCTGGCATGCACGAAACCCCAGGATCAATCTCCAGTGTTGATGGAAGAGGAAGGAAGGAAGCAGGAAGGAAAGGAAGAAGAGAAGGAGGGAGGGAGGGAGGGAGGGAAGGATGGATGGAAGCAGGAAGGAAAGGAGGGAGGGAGAAAGGGAGGAGAGTGAGAGAAGGAGAGGAAAATAAGGAAAGACACTGAAGGATAAGGAAGTGCTGATTACTATACACAGTATATACTGAATTATCACATTATATCCCTGAGATATATACAACTGTTAGAGGTTAATAAGAAACCTTAGTGAAGAAAACTTTAGTTGTTAAAAAGCAAACAAACAAAAAACCTCACACAGCTGGGCTTATAAAGCGGAGAGCAGAATGAGTAGCCGGAGTCTTGATGGCGGAACCAGGAGAAGGGCGTCATAAAAGCACAACCCTCAGTTAGATGAGAGAAATGAGGCTTCTCCAGATCCACTCCACGAGAGGATGACTATAGTTAGTAATAGCATGTTATCATTTCAAAATTGCTGGTACATTTCACGTGTTCTCACCACCAGAAGACTTGTATTTGGAGTGATAATTCAGCTTGCGTTCAGGCTCAAGGTCAGCTACCTCTGTCCTGCAGACCAGACCCACCTGCCTAAGATGATACCGCTCAGGATGTGGGCGGGCCCCCGCTCAGGATGTGGGCACGACCTCCCACATCAATTAGGGAATGAGGGTCCCTCCTCCTGGGTAACTCTAATCTGACAGCTAAGGATTCTAACAGTACAGCACACCTCTTTAACGACTTCAGTTGGTAATTAGTCAAACTTTTAAATTATTCAAATAAAATAATGTTCATGACCAAAAAGAGAAGAAAGGAAAGAAGGAAGGAAGGAAGAAAGGAAGGAAGGAGGGAAGGAAGGAGGAAGGGAAGGAGGAAGGGAGGGAGGGAGGGAGGAAGGAAGAAAGGAAGGGAAAAGTTCAAATAGTTTAAAATTTGGAATGAAGCCAAAAAAGCAAAAGTTCTCCCTCTGAATACCTGATCTCTCTCTTTATATATTCTCTTTTTTTCTTTCTTTCTTTTGTTTGTTTGTTGTTTGTTTTGTTCTGAGACAGGGACCCATGTAGCCTAGGCAGGGCTCAAGCTTGCTCTGTAGCTGAAGCTGGTCTTGAACTTCTCCTCCGACCTCACCTCCCAAGTCCTGGGATAACAGACACAGAGCCACGACACCTGGCTTCATTTGTCACGTTCTTGAGTGTATACTCAGCAAGGTTTGGTCACATGGGTAGACATGTGGGACATTGAGTAAGGACAGGATGATCTGGCTTTTGTTTAATTTTATTAGAAACCATCATTGATGAATATGAGTTAAATCTTCATTTGATAGCAACATGTGTTTACCGGAAAGCACACAGCGTAATCGCAGCCCTTTTACCAGGATTTCTCATGCCACCCTAACATACTTGTAGGGTTTTTTTTTATCAATCGTTTGAAAATATAATTGAATTTTTCACCCAATATAAAAAAAGATATTAAAATAAAAACAAGCTAATAGCTTATTCATCATTGTTTATTTAAACCTTTCACATTGAAATTGCTTAGATAGATTTTCCTTTGGGGCCATTACAGTGCTGTCTCACGACCACAAAGGAAAACAGAGCTTCAGAGCATGAAGATAGAAATAAAATCAAGATTGGTGTCTTTCCTTATTCTCGTATCATCTGCTCGAGATAGGAGTAGAAACAGTTATGCTGTAGGCCTATGCAGCAAATTTTTCAAAATATATTAAAGTTGTGACATGTTTTTAACACCACCTCTCTGGTACTTTTAACCTTCATTTTTTTCAGAAGTTTTAAGGTTTGGGGCAATGGCTGGTATGCTTCAGTCTCTAAAAACTGAACCTGCTCATTTTCGGCCGACAATTTCAACCTTGGCTAGGAGTCCCTTCTGTTTGTGTCTCTTCTAGCATTTCAGACACATCTAAAGCTTGAGCCAGCTACAATGTGTTTTTCTTTTGCTCTGCCGTTTTTTTTTTTTTTTCTGTATTGCTCAAGGTGGCCTTGAACAATTTACTATGTAGCCCAGGCAGGTCTATGTCTTAGTTCCTATTCTACTGCTCTATTGCTAGGAGAAGCCATGACCAAGGCAACTTTGAAAAGAAAGCATTTAATTAGGGGCTTGTTTACAGTTTCAGAGGAATCACTTTATGGTCATCAAGGCGGGGAGCATGGCAGCAGGCAGGTAGACATCAGGCTGAGAGTTCTATATCCTGAGGTCTAGAGAGAAGGCAGAGGAGACATGAAGCCTGGCATGGGCTTTGTAACCTCAGAGCCCACCCCCAGTGACACACTTCCTTCAATAAAGCTACACCTCCTAATCCTTCTCTAATAGTTTCACTAACTGGGGACCAAGCATTCAAATGTGAACTTATGGGGCCCGGTCTCACTCAAACTCCACTAGTTTCAAATTTCAACACTCCTGCTTCAACCTCCCAAATGATAGGATTACAGGTGTACGCAACCAAACCTGACTTTACCATCCCCCTTCCTCAGCTCACCATGTTATTTTCAGTGCTGCTTTTATTAGCATGCTTTTTTTTTTAATTTTTGTGTTTGGATGTATGTGTGTGTCCGTGTGTGTCACATGCATGCAAGTGCCCAGGGGCCAGAAGTTGTTACAGTCCAATGATGTTGGAGTTTAGGTGATTGTGAACTTCCCAAGTTAGGTGCTGGGAACCAAGCTTGGATCCTCTGGGAGCAGCAAGCCCTCCTAACCACTGAGCTACTGCTCCCAGCCAACTGTGCTTAAGAGTTTCAAATTGTGAAGAGGAAGAAAGGCTACTTTCTACTTGGTTCTATACACCAGGCCGGCTCTGTGAGCACCTGTTCTGCCCAGACACATAGGACCCAATGTCCACAATAGACCCACACTTGGTTTGCTGCAACAACAACAAAAAAAGGAAGAAAAGAAGGAAGGAAGGAAGGAAGGAAGGAAGGAAGGGAGGGAGGGAGGGAGGGAGGGAGGGAAGGGAAGGGAAGGGAAGGGAAGGGAAGGGAAGGGAAGGGAAGGGAAGGGAAGGGAAGGGAAGGAAAGGAAAGGAAAGGAAAGGAAAGGAAAGGAAAGGAAAGGAAAGGAAAGGAAAGGAAAGGAAAGGAAAGGAAAGGAAAGGAGTGGATTGAGAGATGGGAAGAAAAGAAGGGAGGAAGGCAGGAAGGCAGGAAGGCAGGAAGGGAGGAAGGAAGGAAGGAAGGAAGGAAATGAAACCACCATAAGTCAAGTGAAAGACTGGAAGAAAAATTTTCAAAACTTTATATTTTAGTACTCTTAAGTTACTTTCCCGGTATATTTAAACAGGAACCTCACGGAGCCTGACGTATTGCTCTAGTCTGTCCAGGGAATCCTGCAGGAAGCCCCAGCCACCCATCCTGAAGTCATTAGTCCGTCCTGGCAGCTGAGGTCTGGCTGCCCGAAAAACATCTTTATTTTGGCAAATGGGCAGAACTAGCAACAGAAGTAGCAAAAGGAACAGCGATTCGTCCTCGGAGCTGGTGTGGTAAAATGCTTAGACCCACAGCCGGCTTCCTTTGCTTCTCTCTGGTTCCCAGCTGTAGATTTCTCACACTGCCTAGCAGTTGTCAAATACCGTAAATATTTTCCCTTCTCGGTTCTTAGGAAAGCACCAGACTCGACGGTGCTGCCTGGCTGCGGACTTCCTTTTTCTCTCAGAGCCAGAGGAGTTGACCGACTAACCAGAAGCTGCTGTGAATTGTTGTTAGTTGTCTTGGCATTGTGTCTGCACCAGCTTCAGAGTTTCTGAATAAATATAGGGGCACCAGTTCTATCTATGTGAACAACTGTGCCAGGCACTGGAGACAGTGTGCAATAGAAAGAGTCCTTACTTTCTAGAGGGTGAAGTCGGATGGTCATCTGGAGAGAATTTTCATTTGGTCAAAATGTGATGACCGGCTTGTTCGCAGGGAGAGGTCTTTGGCGGTTCTTTCCACATATACTAGAAAAGCTGTGTTTTCATGGGACATAAATCACTCCCTAATGGCAAACTGAGCCCGTTAACTTGAAGCTCCACTGGACGAACACGTTATTGCTGCAGGAAACGGCAGGAAGGGATCGAAAGGGACTCATTTGGGAGGAGAAATGCTCCTTTGGTAAAAAGAAGAAACTTATTCTTTGGAGTTGAATTTCAGTTGAATTTCCTGGATTGTAAAACCAAGTGCAGAAGTGCTATTTAGCAGAATCGGACCAAGATGAAGGGGCCCCAAGTTCCAAATCTGTGATTTGGGGCAATTCCACTGACAATTAAAACCACTGCTCACGTTATGTCGGGCTGCTGCCGGGCTCTAGAGTCCACTCATCCCTCGCTCCGAGGTCCTTCACTCTCAACTTTCATTCCTCTTCATTCCCAGCACCAACAGGAAGAGCACTTGTGATGAGCTCCGAGACCAGGCTCCTGAGAGTAATGCATTTGCTCTGATTATAAAAAAAAAAGTCCTAAAAATGATTTAACGTGTATTTAAAGCCATTTGATGTTGGAAGGCAAATTCTGAGGGACTCGTTTTCCCAAGAAGCTTGCAGGGGTTTACTGTTAGCCGTCTCCAGTTGCCGCAGGCTCCTCTGTGATTTTCTTCTGCCTCAAAGTGGTGCTCCTGATCCTTTTATTTTATTTTTTTTAAAAAAAGAAAACAATCTTTTTCATTTTAAATACCAATCCAAGTTTCCACTCCCTCTCCTCCTCCCATTCCCTCCACCTTCCTCCCCACCCCCATCCATTCCTCAGAGAAGGTAAGGCACATTGCTTTGGGGGAAGCTCCAATGCCCTCCCTACTATATCTAGGCTGAGCAAGGTATCCATCCAAAGAGAATCAAACCCTAAGAAAAACTTATATTGATCCACCTGGAATGGGGAAATAGACAAGATCTCCTGACAAAATTGGGAGCATGGGGGTGGGGGTAGAAGGGAGGGAGGATAGAAGGGGAAGAGGAGGGGAAAAGAGGCATGGGGGGGGAAATTGAGGGAACAGGATAGTTGAGATCGAGGAAGGACAGAGATGAGAGCAAGGAAAGAGATATTTTGATTGAGGGAGCCATTGTGGGGCTGGCAAGAAACCTGACTCTTAACTGAGAGACAGCTAAACACTAGCTGACATTTCTTAGCTTACAGGATGGCCTGTGTTTTATGTCTATACTTTATGGAATACAATCCTTGTTGGCTGGGTGGCAGTCAAGACAGCTAGACCTTCAGTGGCTACTTTGGACCAGGAGATAAAACACTAAAGACTGAATAATAGAAAGACAGCAGACCCTCAGCTCCCTGACGGCTTCAGTTACTACCTGCCTCTAGATTTCTACAAGAAAGAAAAATGATGCTCCATTCTGGCTCTTGTAGCCAGATCTAATTTCAACTAATAACAGATTACTATCAATTCCTGGTTCATTGCCTAAGTGAATCTAGCCTTAAAGCTTATATCTTTTTTTATTCTATAGTCTAAAAATTCTTGGACTGGAACAATGACTTAGTAGTTAAGAGCACTCGCCACTTTTCTGGAGGACCCGAGTCTGATTCCCAGCACCCACATCAGGGTGCTTGTAACCACCTATAACTCCAGCTCCAGGGGATCTGTTGCCATCTCCTGGCCTCTGAGGACACCAGAACTTGTGTGCTCATACTCCCACATAGGCATACACATAATTAAAAACAAACTAATGTCTCTCTCATTTTTACTCCTTTGAGATTTTTTAAATTATGTGTATGTGTGGGTGCTTGCATGCATGTCTGTGTACCATGTGTGTGAGTCTAGTACCCACAGAGTACAGAGGAGGGCATGAGATTCCCTGGAACTGGAATTGCGATGGTTGGGAGCCACATGTAAGTACTGAAAAACACCTGTGTCACCCGGCGAGCTCATTCGCAGCGAGCAGAGACACAGCAGTCTCAAATCCCTCCTTGACTTTTCACCCAGAGCCCTGACAGTAACTTGGATCCACTGCAGAAACTGATTTCAGCTATGTAGTCATTAAAAGATGCAGGCTTGATTATTTCAATCAAAATGAATGGAAAGATAAAAAGATTTCTCTTTTACTAAGACGCAGAGCACAAAATCTATTCAGAGCTTTCTGTGAGCTCAGTACTCAGAAACAAGACATTCCAACCAATGCCAAAAAAAAACAAAATAACAAGAAGAAGAAGAAGAAGAAGAAGAAGAAGAAGAAGAAGAAGAAGAAGAAGAAGAAGAAGAAGAAGAAGAAGAAGAAGAAGAAGAAGAAATGTCCATTAATGGCCACCTAAGGGGATTAATTTTGTTTTTGGAGTTTTTTTGTTTTGTCTTTGCTTTTGACAGTGTCACGGTATAGCTTGGGATGGCCTCCAAGGCCTCCAATTTACTATGTAGTCTAGATTGACCTGGAACTGGGGATTCTCCTGCCTCAACGCCCTCGGGTGCTCAGACTATAGGCATACTCTGTCACTTCTAGCCAGATCTGGACTTTGTAAGCCTTGTCCTTCATAGGATAAATGAGATGAAAACCAGGCAATCTTTCCTAGAAAGACAAACAGCGAGGCCTCACATAGGCATGGGAACTTGTGTTTCCAGGCACTTGGGCCACGTTAACGAAAGACAGGTGCGAGGAGCTAGTGAGCACCCGGAGAAGGGCTCCCGCTTCTTCCAAAGCCTTCAGACTTCCCCCACCCCCACATGAGCCCGTGGAATGGAAGGAAGAGGGGTGACAGGTGAGCACGGACGTTAAGAGGCGTGATGCACTCTGCTGAGCTTCCATTAACACTTAGGGGAATTGTGGGCAACTCTCAGAGGGAGGGTATATCTCCACTGCTCCCGTTTTAATTTTTTTCAATTAACAGTTATGTTTAGCCGATTCCCCACAGAGTTTGCTGGTGAGATTGCTGGCTTCCTAATGCAAGCTTCTCTTCAGCTAGCCAAGCTAATGCTGATGACCTGGGTTCTGAATCTGATGTGCTGTTAGGCATATCCAATGTCTACCTAAATGCATTTGGGAAGTAAATCTTGTCTGGAAAGGTTTGCTCAGTCAACCTAGGGATTAGAAATTACATTGACCCAAGAAACAAGATTTGCTATATTTAGTCTGGGAACAATGCCAAAAATGCATAGCTAGACCAAGGGAATGGGGGGAGGGGGCTGGAATGTATTTACTCCAACATCTTATAAAGCATTGAGGCTAGCAGTGGTCTATGTAGCACCCAAAACAATTCCAAGATTTCATGACTTTTTGTGTGGATCACAGTGACTTTCCGTTGTGGCGGGGAGAATGATAAAAAGAAACATAATCGACTCAGGCTAACCACAAAGTCTGGAACCTCCTAACTCAGCCCCCCAAAGTCCTAGAATTACAGGCCTAAACCATCGTGTTGCTATTTTTGTTGTCATTTTGCAATGAGGAAACCAATTGACGAAGAGACTAATTAAGACAATTACACAAAGGGATAACTGAGCCGCTACCAGGCCCAAGACTCCAACCAAGCTTATCAGTCTGTGCACAGAGCCCTTCACTGTTAACCCTCACCTGTCCCGGGAGAACAGGGCTCTGTCTTTCATTTCAGTTGGAAAAGTAATGGAGTGGGCTCGTTATAATAACAGAATGGTTTCCAAGCCTCTCAAGAAAAGCTAAGGAGCTTCTGATTCTTCCATATCATCTTTAGACCATCACTTCCCTGAGTCGGGCTTCCACGCCGTCTTCAGACCATCGTTTCCCTCATTTCCCTCTCTCCTTCGCTGTCTGTCCTTCCTAAGAAAAGCACGGATTGAATTAAACATTAAAACTCCAAGAGGAAAAAAGTCTCCATAAGAGCCGAGTGTCATTTATCTTTGTGTCTCTAGTGCTCGGTACAATACCTGGCCTAGAATAGGTGCGTGTCTCTGACTATCCAGAAGGAAAGGGGGATGAATACGCCGATAAATAATTGACTCTACTAAGGTTACTTTATTTGTAATGCTTATTGGAAATTCTCCTCCACTTTTTTAATGTAAGGTACATTTTAAAAAAATTTTTTTCAGCCAGATTATTTAAGTATCCTGAATATTTCTTATTTCTGATGAGCTACAGAAACATTGGCATGGAACCATTTTTTTCTGTCAGTAGAAATACATCTATCTAGTACTATAATTTAGCACATTTCCAAAATAGAGTTGAAACAGTTTCTATTCTAAGGACTGAGGCTGCTGAGCACCCAACGCACGTCTTTTAAAAGGGTCTCTTTAAACGTCATTAGTTCAGTGCCAGAGTTTGCACCCAAAGCCCCGTGTGTGCTGAGCATGCTCTCTACAGCAGAGGCACAGCCCAGCCACGTTCTGTTCAAATACAATAAAGAGATCTCGGAGAAGGGTGGGGTTCGTAGCTCTCTCTTAAGCTGCCCTTTGCAAACTGTGCAACTGTAATAAAAATAATTTCAAGAAAATGGGTATAAGATGGTGTTACCTAAGAAGAATTTAAAATTGGAAGTAAAACAGAGCTGGATGTGGTGGCACATGTCAGTCATCACACAGGAGAGCTGGAGGCAGGAGACAGAGGAGGATTGAGCCAAAGGACCCCCAGCTACATAGGACCTTGTCTCAAAATAAATACGAATAAACCTAGAAGCTCATCGTTAAAACTGTATACAAGTATATTTAGGCTCAAGGAGTCTCCAAATGTGCATACACTGTCTTCCACACTGGATTGTCTTTCTAGCGAAAAGCAAACTTTAGATTTTGTGTTAGATAGAATTCCATAAAAAACCTTGTTTTTAATTAAAAAAATGCTAAAAGAAAGGCAATAAAATATAAGTTCTGCTTCAGCAAAAGGACCATTCTAGAACATTATTTCTATCCAGGGTGGATCATCTCATATGATATACAACTGAACTTTGTTTTGTTTAGTTTTTCTTGAGGCAGAGATTTTTTCCCCCATAATACCACCTCTGGCAAATGTATTGAAATAATGAAAATGTCAATATATGAGGTCATATTTGAGGTGCATTTGGATTGATTATGTGTTCTAGTAGCCTGAAATCTAAATGAAGAGGTTTTTTAATAAGAAGGTAATAGGACTACGGAGATCTTCATATAACATAAAACGCATGAGGGGGCATGTCGTAATGTGAATATGACTAATTGATCACCTTATTAGAAAAGCATTTATCTTGAGATGAAAAATGGCCACACTGTTGTTTGACATTTGGATGGTCGATGGCTTGACCAGGAGAAACCGTCGTAGGACACTCCAGAGGCAAAAGCAGTTCAAGGGATCAGCCGCCTGCCAAAGGTCACTGATGGAATAACAGGGCTTTTACTCTTCATCGTCTGAAGAGAATCCTCTGATGCTACTTTCATCCCAATGAGGGAAAAATAAAACACTGGCCAAAAGTCATCTTTTTATTACAAACAAAACCAGTCAGTGTTCTAACCAATACAACAGAAGACAGAATTTCTCCATCATGAAGTCCCTCAGTAAGATACTTACGTATATCACTTACACTCTGCTTATCTGACGCCCAGCCTCGTGGGATATTGAATTTTTATTGAAGAAACACAGCTAGAAAGTCATCTGAGTAACTAGTCCTATGCCTTAAAATTACTCAAATGGGTAGGATTCTAGATATATGTTTAGAATTTGTGCTCCAATGTGGGTCTCTGTCTCTATCTCCATCCATCACCAGATGAAGGTTCTATGGTGATATGCAAGCTATTCATCTGTATGGCGATAGGATCGGGCCATTTCAGGCTCCCTCTCCTCAGCTGCCCAAGGAACTAGCTGGGTTCATCTCTCTGGACACCTGGGAACCCCTCTAGGGTCAAGTCTCTTGCCAACCCTAAAATGGCTCCCTTAATTAAGATATATACTTCTCTGCTCCCATTTCCACCCTTCCTCCATCTCAACCATCCCATTCCCCCAAGCTCTCCCCATCCTCCCCTTCTCACTTTTCTCTCCCCATCTCCCCTTATCCCCATCCCACCCCACCCCCAAGTTCCCAATTTTTGCCCAGCAATCTTGTCTACTTCCAATATCCAGAAGGATAACTATATGTTTTTCTTTGGGTTCACCTTCTTATTTAGCTTCTCTAGGATCACGAATTATAGGCTCAATGTCCTTTATTTATGGCTAGAAACCAATTATGAGTTCATCTTTTTGGGTCTGTGTTACCTCACTCAGTGTTTTCTATTTCCATCCATTTGCCGGCAAAATTCAAGAAGTCATTGTTTTTTTTACCGCTGAGTAGTACTCTAATATGTATATATTCCACACTTTCTTCATCCATTCTTCCATTGAAGGGCATCTAGTGGGGCTGATCTATTGGGAGCTTACCGAGGCCAGCTGGATCTGAGGCAGAATCATGTATCTTTTTTCTTTAGCTCAGGAATAGTTGGTTGGACCTGAACTTCAGGGCCGTCACTCACCTTGGCCCTCCCCCATACAGATGCCCCTTTCTTGCTCATCCAGGTCACTCTAGTAGAAAAAGGATTCCCAAGAGCTATTCCTCCAGTTATTCCTATCCCCGTGCACTAGTCTGGAAATTATCCACTGGTGTTGGGCAAGAAATAGGATTGACCTCTATCTTATTTGCTTAACTCACTGCTGTTTGACAAAATCAACACAAGGAAGCAAGGACACAGCTAGAAGATGGCATTTATGAGGAAGAGAACCCTTACCCAACACCGCATCTTCTGGCATCTTGTCTGGAATCCTGAGTCTCCCAAACCTTGAGAGACAAGTTTCCATTACTTATAAACCAACCTGAGCTTGAATGGATCAAGATATCTATAGTTCCATTTCCACTATGAGATATGGGATAGGAGTCTAAAGAGATGGTTCAGTGGGTAAGAACTTTGACTCTACAAACATGAGGACCCGAGTCTGACTCCCAGCACTCAAACAAAAGGCGGAGCAGGACCCAACTCGGTGGGGGAGGGGGGGCAGGACAATCACTGGGATTCACTGGCTACCAGTCTAGCCCTAGGTTCAATGAGAAGCCTTGTCTCAAGGGAACAGAAGAGAGCAACAGATCGGGACATCTTGATGTCTTCCTTTGGCCTCCATGTAAACACCTGCACACACACAGATATGTAACACATCACACACACACACACACACACCACACAAAACACATACACAGAGGGAGAGAGAGAGAGGTGACAATACAACTTACACACCAAGACAAGAAGATATGAAATTTAGAACTATTTCAAATAGATATCAACTGCTCAGTTCAATTCATTTTATCTGGACATCAATTATGTATCACTAATAAACGGCTTTTTGTTTCAACTTCAGAAGGTACTTGTGGTGTGGTGGTTTGAATGTGAATACCCTTCTCTCCCATCTCCCCCATAGGTTCAGCCATTTAAATAGTTGGTCCTCAGTGGAGCTCTCTGGGTTGGGTAGGAGGTGTGGCCTTGCTGAAGGAAGTGTCTCGCTGGGGTGGGGTTTGGATTTTCAAAAGCCCTGTGTCACTTCCAATGAGTTCCCTGTTTTTAGGTTGTGGTTCAAGAGGTGGAGCCTCAATTTTCTGGTCCTACTGCCATGCCTGCCTGCTGCCACACTTACCCACCACGATGGCAGTGAACTCTTATTCCTGCGGAACCACAAACCCAAAGAAACCCAAAGAAATCTTTTCTTCTGTAAATTGCTTTGCATTTTATCTCAGCAACAGAAAAGTGGCTGACTCGGCACTTGTGATTCAGGCCAGAGATGGTTCCATGGTTAGGAGCACTGGCCTCTTCCTGGGGACCTGTGTTCCATTCCCAGATGATGACTCACAACTATCTGTAATTCCAGTTCCAGGAGATAGATCCAAAGTCCTCTTCTCAACTTCTCAGTAATCAGGCATGCACATGGTATACATACATACATGGCAAACACCTATATACATAAAATAAATAGATAAATTTTAAAAGATGTCTGTGAGATCCTGAGACCATCAAGTCTCCTCTGAAGATAAGAATGAACAGCTTTCAAAACACTGTGTAATAGTGAGAGCTTTGCAGATCTCAAGACTACGAAGTTAAAGATGGGTTCCAGTGTCCACCACACGGTCATAATTCTGGAGTCGTCTTTTAACTATAGAAAAATTCCATAAGAAGAATCTAATAATCCCCTGGGTCAGCTGAACCACTGAACACATAGCCTGTGTTCTAAATATAATCCTCTGCATTCTTCCTTAGAGGAATCTGGTGACATGTGTGGACCATATGGTCCAGTCTGCTATCTCTCCAATCAGCAAGGAATTTACTGAGATTCTTCCTAGGATCCCCAAGGAAACAGAAATGCATGGCAAGAGAATTCAGCTTGAATTAGGGAACCCTCTTAGATTGAGTTAGATAGTGTTCTATCTGTAATGACATCAGGACCTGTTATTTTCTCATTCAAGAATCACATATGAGACTATTTGTTTGAAGTAAGGGCGAAAAAGAATGTGCACACTGTCTTAGAGATAAACAGGAAATGTGTCCAGGTAACTCAGGACTCGAGGCCCTCTCTCAGTATCACCTACCTGTTAAACGCTCACAGCCTACAGAGAAGGAAAGATCTGGAAACTGCCTGGCAATAGGTATCAAAATCAACCTAGGAGTGTGTTGGCTGCAGCCATCTCCCAAGAGTTCTGAGACACGGGTTCTTGGCTATAGTCTCCATGGCCTTTAAAATTTAACAAAAAAATGCTCTGGCCCAGGATTTATTGCTTGATATACATTACATATACATACATATATGTATGTATGTGTGTACATACACATATATATGTGTATATATATATATTGTAACTCCAATAAATACGTTTGTTGTAATAAAGTAAGATTTTGCAGCTCATTACCCTGTAATGGATGTAGCCTTTGGGTGTTTTTGAAAAGTAAAATATAAAGAAAAATGAGTAAGTATTTTGATTAACTTATCTAGGAAGATCTTACAGTCTTTTAAACAGACAAGTGAACATTTTTAAGAGAAATAATAACACATAACATAAATATGTGGCATATTTGTAATGATAACCTGTTCTTCAAAACAACCACCACTGAGTTAATATTGCCTGAGCTATTCCAAGGATGTAGACAGCGAGACAAGAGCAGACAGTGTGTTTTGTACAGAGCAAGTTGCTTAGAGCAGCAGCCTCCACTTCCCAGCCCAGGCAAATAACGGTGATTACTAGAAAATCCTTTAAGAGTTTCTAAGTTGTGCCCAGTTTACTTACACTAAGAATCATGTTATCAGTTGTTCTTTAAAGCAGGTTTGTTTATGGACTCTGAGTCTCCCTGATTCAAGCTGTCTTTCAGGCCCTCTGTCCAGGGAGAAGTTGATGAAACTCATTTTCAAGTAATTGTACTTCCCATTGGGGGCGCTTTAAGGTCTCATTCCAAACCCTCCAATTGTTGAGAAGTATGTAACAGGTGAGCCAAGATTCCCTACTTACACATGTGTGTGTGTGCACATGCGCGCACACACACACACAGAAAGGGGGGGAGGGAGGGAGGGAGGGAGGGAGGGAGGGAGAGAGAGAGAGAGAGAGAGAGAGAGAGAGAGAGAGAGAGAGAGAGACCTAAGCTGTAACACAGAAACAGAAAGAAAAGTTTAACTTCAATTATCCAGGACTGACTCTGTGATTTAGATAATAGAAATGATCCACTTTTAACTATGTACATATATAAGTTACATATATAACTTATGCATATATGTAATGTGGTGTCTTTTTTTTAAAAGAATTTTTGCGTGATTTGTGAGAGAGGTCAGGTATAGCACGTGGTTTCTCTCTTGGAAACTTACTGCTTACTGAACTAGACCAGATACGGAAGGACAAATATTGTTACCATTGCACTTCTATGAGGCCTAGGACAGTCTGAGTCTCACAGAGTAAATGTAGATTGGCGGCATGAGGCCTGGGGAAGCAGAAGGGGCGTCTCTGTTCAGTGGGTCCAGAGGAGTGTCAGCTTGACGGCTATGTAACAATGTGAGCACACCTAAGGCTGCTTGCTACATTTTCTGCTTACAATGGATAAAGAAGTAATGTATCGCTTTAATCCATGGTCCTTCCTGTGTTGAAAACAGTTTATCGTTTAAGTCATTTCAATTCCCATCATGTTTACCTAGTCTTAGCCTCCTCTTTTACCTCAGTCTTTAACTCATCCCATTTTCCTCCAAAGTATCTGCTTTGTTTTCTGTTGCCTCAAGTCTTCATCGTCTCCATCAAAGCCATTGAAATTAACTCCTGAGTGGCTGGAGTGACCCCTGCCTCCCCCTCTGCAGTCTGTTTAATGCATGTGCTCTCTGTGGTGTTTCACTCTTGCCCTTAGGAGATGCTCAACACGTACTGAAACAGCCTAGTCTTCCATGCAGAAGGAACCGTGTGTTGAAGAGCAGACTATTCATACATGCACACTAGTTCACTTCCTTTGGCTGGCTAAAACTTCCCACTAACTTAATTCACTACCGATGGGGCGGGAGGAGGAGGCCCTGTGGGAAGTAGTGACCAGAGCACAAAGTGAAGCACCTTCTAGCAGGACCAGAGTAGAGCACATGGGCAATGCTTCAAGAAACAAAAATCTCACTGGGTGTGGGGGCACACACTTAAAATCCCCACACAGTTAAAAAAAAAAAAACTCAGGGGACAGAGGCAGATGGATCCCTGAGCTTGAGGCCAGCCTGATCTACAGAGTGAGTTGCAGGACAGCCAGGGACACACAGAGAAACCCTGTATCAAAAACCAAAAGGAAAAAGAAAAAAAATCTTTGAAGTATTTATATAAAATTGGTATAATCCAGCCAGGTGGTGGTGGCACACACCTTTAATCCTTGCACCAGGAGGCAGAGGCAGGCAGATCTCTGTGAGTTTGAGGCCAGACTGGTCTACAAGAGCTAGTTCCGGGACAGGCTCCAAAGCTACAGAAAAACCCTGTCTCAAAAATAAATAAATAAATAGATAAATAAAAATTTAAAAAATTAAAATTGGCATAATCCTAAACAGAATGAAAAGGAAATGGCAGGAGAATTAGAGTGGAGAAGATAAATATGTTATATATCATATGTCATAAATCATATATTATTAGATCTGGCCGTGGTGCTGTTACAGCAATAAATAGCAGCCCTTCCATAACAAAGATGTGTACAAACCATAATGCAGGCCAGGGGAAAGAAGCATTCAAATGAATAAAACCAAGCTGGACATGAAAGTGCACGCTGTAATCCAGCACTCACAAGGCTGAAGACAGAGAGCTTCAGGTTAGTGTGGACTACAGAACCTGAACTTGGAAGGAAGGAAGGAAGGAAGGAACGAAGGAAGGGAGGGAGGGAGGGAGGGAGGGAGGGAGGGAGGGAGGGAGGAAGAAGAGAAAGAAAAAAGAAAGAGGGAAAGAGGGAGGGAGGATCAGATTATGAATAATACCTATCAAACCATGAAACAAAGTCAGAAGAAATAGTTTTGGGGGTCTTCACCAGCATCTAGTCCAACATGCTTGCTTTAACCTGAGAAAGAAGCTTCTTGAGAATCAAAAAGAAAAGAGAAAGAAAGCTGATCCTGCCCTCCATCACTATAGTCTGTGAGACAACCAGCAGAGACAACCAGCTGAGAGCCACCAGTGGGAGTTGTGGGATTCCCCACTCCAGAGATCTCCTAGTAGACTCTGAAGTCTTATGAATTCAGTGGGCTGCCAAATTTGTTAAAGCACCTGGATGCCGGCCAGACTGCCACTTGGCTTTGTGCTGCGTAGACACAGTCCTGCACATCAGAAGCTCCCTAAAGCATTTAATATCACTGGGGGGACTTATCCTGTGTCCCTTGCTACCAGGTTTATACGTTTCTGGAGGGCATGGCACTAGGTTCTGAGCAACAGACACTGGAACCCCTAAACGCAGGGCAGTTTAGATGTGTGTAGGATAACCGGGGAACTAGGCTTCAACCCCACAGCTAGCAAGCACTACCATCTAGAATAGGACTCTGACAGGCCTCCGTGCTTGAATCACATCCTGTGGCCGCAAGAAGCAGCTCTTCTTCCTACCAGCCACGTGAGGGGCTGTTAGAGGAAGAAGTGAGTGAAATCAAAACAATGGCGGCTGTGAAAATACGTTCCCCGAAATGTACATAATTCTAGACAAACTGAGAACGCTGGTACAGTTAGGAAAAGGATGACTAAATAAATAAATGTTAAGTGGGCAAATAAATAAATAAATAAATGTCCTTTCCCAGTCTCCTCACCCATATACCTAGAGGCACCCAGTTGCTAGGAAAATAAGCCATCTTCTAAATAAAACCATTTCTCATTGTAGTTATTTAATCCTTACTAACTTCCCCCAGGCTTAACTCATGAACTACCAGCAAACTTTTCAAATCTGCATAACAGAAATGAAAGAAAAAGGCAAAGCTTTCTTACAAACGCATATTCACACCAAGGTGGTAACACACAACTACAATCCCAGCACTTGGGAGGCAGGGGCAGGAAAACTGCGTTGGAGGCATCTTGGGCTGCATAGGAAATTTGAGATCACCTATCTCAAAAAGCCAAAGTTTGGAGATGTAGCTCATTTTCAGAATGCTTGCCTGGTATCGATGAGGCCATGGCTTTAATTCCCAGCACTACAAAAAGAAACAGAAACGTGGTTGTGTATATAGCAAGTTGCTCCTAACACTAAAATTTGTCTTTCTTTAGTTTTGCTTTATGAATATAGAAAATGGTTGTCATAGCCTAGCCGGGCGGTGGTGGCACACGCCTTTAATCCCAGCACTCGGGAGGCAGAGGCAGGCGGATCTCTGTGAGTTCGAGACCAGCCTGGTCTACAAGAGCTAGTTCCAGGACAGGAACCAAAAAAGCTACGGAGAAACACTGTCTCGAAAAAAAATTTTTTTTCAAAAAAAAAAAAAAAAAGAAAATGGTTGTCATAAATATGATTACCATATTTATTTGTTTCTCAGTTTTTCCTAAGGTATCTATTTTATCTATTTTTAGAGATTAAATTTTTTTTTGTTGTCTGTATGTATCTGTGCAGGTGTGTGGGGCTACCTGAGAAGGCCAGAAACATTTGGATCCTCCAGAACTGGAGTTACAGGCTCTGGTGAGCTGCCTGGTGTGGGTTCTGGGAGCCAAACTCTGGTCAGTACTTGCTCTTAACTGCTAAGCCACCATCTCCCTAGGCCCACGGTAAGCTTTCCTCTTCCTTCCTAATGAATTCCGATTTTATCAACACAATTCAGAACTTATTTCCAACTGGTGAGAAGAAAATTGTTCCCAGACCCCACATTAAAAAGCAAGGGTGGCCGGGTGGTGGTGGTGCACGCCTTTAATCCCAGCACTTGGGAGGCAGAGGCGGGCGGATCTCTGTGAGTTCGAGACCAGCCTGGTCTACAAGAGCTAGTTCCAGGACAGGCTCCAAAACCACAGAGAAACCCTGTCTCGAAAAACCAAAAAAAAAAAAAAAAAAAAAAAAAAAAAGCAAGGGTGTGGTGGCAGTGTTTGTAATCCCACAGCTGAGAGGCAGAGGCGACAGATCCCCGGGGTTTGTGGCTAGAGAGCCAGGGGAGACAAGAGGGTAGTTAGTGCCCGGGGAAAGCCGCCTTAGGTTGTTGTGCTGGCTGGTCTCATGTCAATTTGAGCACACGCTAGAGTTACCTAAAAGGAGGGCGCCTCCGCTGAGAAAATGCCTGCATAAGATCCAGCTGTGGCTGGGTGGTGGCAGCACAAACCCTTAATCCCAGCACTTGGGAAGCAGAGGCTCTTTTGTGAGTTCGAGGCCAGCCTGGTCTACAAAGTGAATTCTAGGGTAGCCAGAGATGTTACACAGAGAAACTTTGTCTTGAAAAAACTTTTTAAAAAGAGTGTGTGTGTGTGTGGGGGGGGGTATAAGTAAGGTATTTTCTTAATTAGTGAATGATGGGGAAGGGCCCAGTCTGTTGTGGGTGGTGCCATCCCTGGGTTGGTGGCCCTGTCAGCCCCTGCCTCCAGGTTTGAGTTACTGTCCTGACTTCCTTCAGTGATGAATAGCAATATATGGAAGTGTAAGCCAAATAAACCCCTTCCCGCCCACCACCAAAAAAAAAAAAAAAAAAAAAAACAAGAAGAAAATTGAACATATGTGACATCCAAATGCTAATTCCCTGTTGAAGAAATGAATGGTATTCCTTAGCTATCATTTATTTGATCCATGTATATACACATGTACATTATGGACATTTTTATTTAATTATTCAAGAATTGACACAGTTTTGGCACTGTCTAATCCCTCTGGAGCTCTCCACTGGGAAAAGTAGATGCAAAGAGTGTGGCCATCAGCTGCATTTTTTTCCTTACATTTGAAAGTAATGACTTTATTATCTCTACACTTAATGAGTCACTATTTTGAAAACTTTAATACAGAAAAGCCCTACAAAGAAAAAAATACTTAGAAGTAGCCATCAGCAACATGTATCAAACTAGTAACAATGTATCAAAATGTATCAAACCATCAGTAACAATGTATCAAACATCCCTACTACATAGAAGTTACCATCCCCAACAGTCCATACATTTCTTTCCTGACATCTGGGAGCTGCCACTGGGAGCTGAGGAGTGATGATGAACCCGCAGGCACAATCGTTGCCTGTCACTTTTAAATAAAAATATGGAGCTTACCTTTACTTACATTTAGCAAGGGACAGAAACAGATGAAACTAACAGATAGCAATGTCTTCTTCACTAAGAGAGGAGCAAGGAAGGAAAAAGCCTTCTAAGAGAAAAGGGAATGTTTGGCAGTTTGCTTGTTTCTTTGTTGTTTGTCTTAACAACCCAAATGTTTTGAATTTTCTAAGCGTGCTCCTCAAGCTGCAGACCCTTTAGTGAAGCAGTCTCAGCTAACTCAATGTGACCGTCATTAAAAAGGATAATAACGTTTCACAGCCTCAACTGGAAGGGGCAGGTTTGGGAAATCTGAAACCTTCATTCCTTATTTGCATATAACTTGGAGCCACCCTGGTCACTGTGGTGGCAGGAAGAGGTATTAATCAACATTTTTATTTACAGGTGTCCATTTAGAGCAAGCTCCCGGGTGGGTCAAAATATATATGTTGTGATTGCGAGTTTTTATGTGGAATCAAGTAAAGACCTACAACAATGGAAAGATCCTTACAAAATTATCGAAACCAAGCACACCAAAATGTCCCTAAAAACAGACTCAAAAATTCTCATATCCCACGTGACAAACACAGCTGTTTTTAAAATCTGAGGAACCATATGCTCCTAGAAAAAAATAGATTATTCTTCTGCAAGTGCACTTTTATTTGCAGTCAAAACAGAAGAACAAATTGACTGTCTTGCCAATTTGCTTTTCAAGTTGATTTGAGAGTTTTGGGGACAAACAGTATACTGTCCTCGTCTGAATGAAAAAATGCTATAGCTTTAATTTGTCCTTTGGAGCTCATTTTACTTATCGACATTGAATCTATCTTAGCTACAAACTTTTCATAAGCCAGAAGTTTCTTTTTTTTTTTAGCTTTTAAAAGGAAGATTTATTTAACAAGGTTCACTTAATGCAATACAATGAAAGACTTAAATCAAGGCCTCAGAATTTCATACAAACACCAAAAAAAAAAAATCCTAAAGTAATAATATTGTGTCTCAAAAATTTTCCATTAACTTAAAAAAAAAAAAACCTCACATGCCTTACAGGTTACCAAATGAAATTAGAACAAACATGCCAAATGTTTCACTTTTAATTGTAGACACAGCTCCTATATTAAATTTTATTTTTAAAAAAGCATGTCTTCTTAACATGCATCAACAGTGTTCAATGTAATGTATATATATATATATATATGAGCAACATTTAACATAATTCAAGTGCTTTAACCTAAATACGCTTACTACTTATATACATCCTACAGTAATGAGAGAAAAGCTGGGAATTGTTTGACAGTTACAGTTCACTCGACTTTACTGTATCATCCTAGGTGACTATGTTTAACATTGAACCTTAATCTTTTGAGTAAAGAAGAGTAGGCATAACTCACAAGGATGGACTGCAACTGTTAAACTGAAGGGTTTTTGTTTCTTTAAAAAAAAAATGGCCAAGAGTCAGTGATCAAAGTCTATTACATTCCCCACCCACCACTCCTACTGGACGTGCGAGACGTCCCTCCCGGTCCACTCACGCCCCTAGATGCGCAGCGTCCCCCGTTGCAGTAGCTGCTGTTCACTGCTTCTTGGCTACCTATGCAATGTTTGGTTGAAAATCACTGGAGTTTTCCTGTAAAACTTGGTCATATCCACTCATACTGCTCTGACCTCCATACCCACCACCATACCCACCACTCAGCTGCTGGCTGGCGGGGCCACCATGACTGGACCCGTGTGACAAGCCCAGGCCTCCCGTCATTTGCCTTCCGTAAGCACCAGCGCTTGCTCCTGCTGTAGAATTCAAGAAGAGTTCTACACATCTGTGTGGTATGTTTGCTTTGTCTTTTGACATAGCTGCAGCCGCATCTTCATGGGTTGCAAACTCAACATCTGCTTCACCGGTTACTCTGCCATCAGGTCCAATCTCAGTATGTATTCTCACAGGGTTGAGTGGTGAAAAAAAATTATAAATGCCTTTCTCGGTAGCTCTGTATTCCTCGGTAGCTCTGTATTCTCAGTAGCTCTGTATTCTCGGTAGCTCTGTATGGTGGTCCCCACATGTGTGCACAGTGTCCTGTTGGTCTTTGGAAAGTAAAGCCACCATCCCCATATCTGTGGTCAGGCATTCCTCTTCAAAATGTATCCAAACCAAATCCACAGCCATCATTATAACCGTTATCATCATCATAGCCTCCATAGCCTCCACCATAAGCACCATGCCTCATCCTTTCAAAACCAGCTCCTCTGTCAACGCTGTTATACCCTCCACCAGCCCCAGGTCTGTCACATGGCCATAAGTTTTCTTGGTGGGTCATAATGAGTTCTAACTTCAGCTCGACTGCTCTTAAATATTTCAGTATACCTGTGCCCTATTCCTTCCTTGGGTTTCTGGAGAGCCTTTTCAGCTATTTCCTGTGAAGCAAACTGCACAAAGGCCTCCCCCGTACTCCTCCTGGGAACACTGGCAATGTTAGCCCATTTGGCACGGTTTCCAACCCTGAGAAAAACTGAACAATTTCCTCCTTGCTACAGCCAAAGGGAGTTCTCAATGCCATACACAGCCATCATTGGCCATGTCAGGACTATTTGGACCTGTATGCTTTAACACCCAATCCATTTCAACGTTGTTTGACTTGAATACTTCAACATATCTGTGTCTCCCGTAGTTTCTCTGTCATTTTTCAAGGTCAATTTGACTTCATCTTCTGATTCAAGTTCAACAAAGTCTCGCTACTCGGTCTGCCTTCTCTGGTGTAGACGAAACGAATCTTGGGCCCCATTTTGAATTTTACAGTCAGAAAAAAAGCGCTGCGCTCCATCCGCGGGGCAGGACCAGGGCAAGCTCCGGACCTTCACCACGAAACCCTCTCCACCATCATCTCTTCGTGGGTCCTGGCGTTGAAACAAATCCCACACAAAGGCTTGGCATGGCTGAGGAGAAATCAGAAGTTTCGGCTGAAATACGGCTCAGGATTCAAATGTAAGAGGACATGTAAACAGCTGTGTCTGTATAAGGTTGTCACTCATAGAGTCTAATAAATGCTGACTCTATTCTGACAATTAGATCATAAGCAGTTAGGAAAAATAAGCAGTTTTATCTACGCAAAACATTACTCTACACATTTATTAGACTTTAAAGTGTCCTTTCCTGTTCATTTTCATTTGTTTTTGTTTGTTTTCTGTTTCTTCATTTTAAGGTCAGATTTTAATAAACTTGTAGTAGAAATAACTTTATGTACAGTTCAGAAAATTTAGTCTCCCACTTCCAAAGTAGATTGAAACAGAAATTTCTTCTTTCTGCATCAACAGAGTCCAGAATGTGAGTGGTTGGTTGTTTCTTTTATTTTTTCTTTTTTTAAAGATTTATTTGTTTATTATGTTTATTTGTTTATATGTATACAATGCCTACATAAGTACCTGCAGGCCAGAAGAGAGCACCAGATCTCATTACAGATGGTTGTGAACCACCATGTGGGTGCTGGGAATTGAACTCAGGACCTCTGGAAGAGCAGCCAGGGCTCTTAACCTCTGAACCATCTCTCCAGCCCCAGTAGGCTGTTTCTTAACTTGACTGTCTATAGAATATAGCAACTGAATAAAAATAAAAAAGGCTTTATTTTTGGGAGGACGTGGGAGGAGATAGGGTCTCACTGTGTCGTCCTGTTTGCTCTTGAGCTTACTATATAGACCAGATTGGCCTTGATATAGAAATCCACCTGCCTCTGACTCTCCAGTGCTGGAATTAAAAGCCTGTATTATCCATTCCCAGTCCCTGTCTTACAAAATAGCCAGGCAGGGGCTAGAAAAATGGTTTAGCAGATAAGATCACTGACAGTTTTTCCAGAGGATCTGGATTTCATTCCCAACACCTACATGGTGCTCACATCCATTCATAACTTCAGTTACAGGGGCTCCAATACCCTCTTCTGGTCTCTTCAAGCATTTTTCATCATGTGATACATGGGTATGCATGCAGCTAAAATACTCATATGCATAAAACAAAATAATAAAATTTAAAAATAGCCAGACAAAATGGGACACACATTTAATTCCAGTGCAGGTAGGCCTCTGTGAGCTCAAGGCCAGCTTGGTCTACATACTGAGTCCACACTGCAAAGTTAGACTGCCTAAAATAAATATATATATAGGCAGACAGTTATGAGGACAGGCAGGCAAGCAGGTAGACAGACAGACAGAC
Source organism: Alexandromys fortis (assembly GCF_014885135.2). Taxonomy (NCBI): domain Eukaryota; kingdom Metazoa; phylum Chordata; class Mammalia; order Rodentia; family Cricetidae; genus Alexandromys; species Alexandromys fortis. Next base: position 8,247,121 of record NW_026067898.1, read on the forward strand.
AGACAGACAGTGAATCCTGTCTTCTGCAAAAAGAAGCTCCTTTAATGACGAGGGCAGCTATACTGTGGCTGTAAGTATTTACAATACAGTTGGGAATTATCCTGGCTTATGAACGTTGCAGTCATCTACCACAAGCAGTTGGCTAGGATTGCAGTACTAGCCATAACTTCCCTCCTAGTCAACAGTCCCTAAGTCCAATGAGGTGGCTGCTGGTTACCACCAAGATGCAAGCGCCACCATTACAGCCTCGGGTATGTCTTGCCTGCTGGTTATTGTAGTTCACGGCTTCACAGCTCAGTGGGATGCTGGTGACTTTGCTCCCTTGGCAGCCTGCTATCCTGTTTGCAAACTGTGAGAAGCAGCCCTGGCGGGGGGGCTTCCGGAGCTGTGGTAGACCTAAGTCCTGTGTAAGAAATGTGTGACATTTTCATGAATAGAATCTTACCTCCGAGGCCTATAAGGTAATCAGGGGCAATGGCAACAGCCTATATTGTTTGGGGAATCTTGTTTCTCCTGACCAACAACTCAAAGGCTTTCCCATGCCTGGCACTAGGATTTTGTTAAATAATCTGTAGTTCTTTAGGGGATCATCATCATCCCAAGTGGCATAACGTCATTTATATTGTTTATCTATGTATGCACACACACATTGTGTGTGTGTGTGTGTGTATTTTTGAGTAAACATAAAACAATTGTTTCCCTCTGGCTTTTACAATCATTTTTAGTGTTCTTATCCCTTTCTGATCCCATGGAAGTTTTATCTTTCATTCATAATTTTGTATTTGTCTTCTGAATGGGGTCCTCTCACGGCGTGTACGTGTAGGCTATATAGAGTTCCTGATGATAGGATGCTCTCAGCAGTTTGGTTCCCTAAAAATGCCTCAGAAGTGTCAGTGGCCTGCTTCATCAGCTACTGTAGGTCCAAATGACCACTTTCTGGCCCTCCTTTCCAAATGGTATCAATAATAGTGTTCGAAGCTGGAGAGATAATCTAGAAACTTCTACAAGTTGAGTGATAGGCAGTCTCTCCCACATGAATATTTAGGATCACTTTCCTCTTAGTTTATTATTGAATTTAACAGTTTCTATTGAAATTATATTCCTGAGCAACAAGGATAATTTAAGAAGCAATTACAAATGAGCTATTCAATGGAGCTGTTTTGCATATTTATTGCATTTTCATATCTTGGAAACAAGATAGAAGTAAAAAACTATGAAATCTTGATTTCTATTTAGATAGAGATTTATCATTATTTGTGAGATACGTCCACCATGGTTTTACTTTCAAACCACAAATAAAGTTTTAACAGTGGGCATTTTTCTTTTTGAGAGGTCTGTGGTCAGACTAAACATCTCACAGAACCTGATTAGATCCTGAGGTTTTCAAATTCAATATTCCACAGATATAGAGCACGTCTTCGGTCATAAGAAATAATTAAGAACTTTGGAGCAGATGTAACTTGCCTGAGCCCGTTTCTTTTTTTATGACGGCATGCCCATCAGACAAAACCTCCTCTGGTATCAGGCCTTGTCATACATAGGTTTGAGACGGACTAAATCACACATAATTAATCTTTTGACAATCTAGGTGACATTGCTTTAGGTTTTTACATCCACAAGGGCTGCATTTGCCAGCAGTCAAGTTAGGAGATTTTATGTTATTAAATGCTTTCTTCCCCCCCCCCCCAATTACCCTGAATCCAGAAAAGTAGACACTCAGTCATTATGTGAAGACAAAGGAACATTGAATGGCTAATTATACAGCAGCCAGAGCTGCCCACTGTGTATTCGTTCTTATAACAGATCACTGGAGGGTGCATTAGCATGTTTAGTTCGGAATCTTGTAGGGTAGAAACGGGATTGTTTTAGCGGCTAACGTTGGTGTGGCAGCCTTGAACTGTCTACAAAGATAGCTGGTGTAAAATAACACAGGGCTCTGAGTAATGAGAGGAAGGATGTTCTGTAAGGAAGTCACATGATAAGATGTGTATGATGATACCTAAAATCCACTTTTTCTGTATTCCCACAATATCACTGTAATCCTACAGACTACACTTGTTTCCCTAAACACAAACTCTCTCCCCATGGCAGCCTTAAAATTAAATATGTAAAAGTCATCGAATTGTTGAATTTTCTGTAGCATTTTCCTTACTGGAAGAGATCTCCAAAGGTCACCTAGTTCAGCCCCACCTTCAGCCAGGACTGTCCTTAATACTGACTATAGCTGTATAGTGATCTGCATTAGGAAAGCTTTTAAAGATCCCTGGGGTTGGTCAAAAAATAGCTAATATTGGCCTGATTCATAGAACAGCATTATACGAATGTCAAAATAGCCACCTTCATCAAGGAAGACATCCATCAGGGCTGTTAAGAGCTAGGACCAGCTTCACAGGGAAGCGCTCCACTTTCTCAGAGAAAGGGTGGTGGATTAAGGAAATGACCAACTGCCGCATTAGTTTCTGGTTACTATTTCAACACTTGTCAGAAAGGAAACATTGCCGTAGCAAAGACCGCAGGAGGAAATTCACTAGCAGAGACTAAAAAGGAGAGATAAGTAGGATTTGTAACAAGTCTTTACAAATAGCCAAAGAGCTCAGAGAGGAGGCAGCTGTTTGAAGCAAGATCTGCTCAGCTTCAAGCTATTGAGGGGCAAATGATAAAGCCTAAGAACAGCAATGAGGAGCCTACTTTTAAAGTGATTTTTTTCCCCTCCAGATCAGCTGAGATTGATAGAACTACTATTGTTTCAACTCCATTAAATGGTGGGTACAAAGGACACGCATTAAAGTGCGATTTCAAATGCCTAACACAGCTATCACACTGTTGAGTATCAAAAAGAGTAAAGTTCCACTGTTGTTTAGACTCCGAAATTGCTGGAGTTGGAGAGTGTATACTGAAGTGGAGAAATAAAATGGAGAAGGGTTCTTGTGTGGCTAATTTGCATCCTTAAGCCCTTCTGTTGAAGGATCTGGAGATCTTTTTTTTTTTTTTTTTTTTTTTTTTTTTGGTTTTTCGAGACAGGGTTTCTCTATGGTTTTGGAGCCTGTCCTGGAACTAGCTCTTGTAGACCAGGCTGGTCTCGAACTCACAGTGATCCGCCTGCCTCTGCAACCTGAGTGCTGGGATTAAAGGCGTGTGCCACCACCGCCCGGCTGGATCTGGAGATCTTAAAGAACTGGTGATAAAGTAGGGGAAATGTCCTAACTAGATAATCGTATGGCACACCCACTTGCCTTTATATGTTTATACTGTAATTTTCCTCATACTTATATTAACAAGAGATAACACAGGAGCCTCGTTGGCTGTGCCATCTTCATGGGAAAGAGGCTGAGTGGAAATAAGGGCAGAGGTTTTGTGCTTCATTTGTTTTTTGAAAACTGCCCTCTTGCCAGATTTCAAATTGTACCTATCCTAAGAAATTAATCTGAAAACACTCCACTGTAAAAAAGAGACAAAGCATGCTGGGTTCTCGGGCAGAGCTTAGTCTAGGTTATAAGGAAAGGATGCTTTTACTGCTTGCCTCTCCCAGCCTCCTTTGCGACGTTTGGCTTTGGATCGGAAATAGGCAACTGGGGATTTTTCAATGAGCAGCAACTTTCATCAGAAGGATGAAGAAACCAAGTCTTGGGGTGACCTTCCCTCTTCCTTTGGTGAGGATAAGAGAAACAAGAAAAAGCAGGTCTCTCGGGGTACCTCTGGGTGGGCGCCAAGCCCTTGAGTTAATGTGTATGTCCACCATAAAACTAAGGCAAGGGAACTATTTCCTTACGTATTTTATAGTTAGTGGAGTAGTTCTCTGCCTGATTTGTGCAGATAATCATGAACAATACACCGTGTGTGTGTGTGTGCGTGTGTGTGCAACCTCTAGAGGTGCCGTTTTAATCCCAGCACTCAGGAGGCAGAGGCAGGCAGATCTCTGAGTTCGAGGCCAACCTGGTCTACGGAGTGAGTTCCAAGGCAGCCAGGGCTACTCAGGGAAACTGTCTCAAAAGAAAAACAGAACAAAGCAAAACAACAACAACAAAAAAACAACAAAGAAGAAGAGGAGGTGTTATTACTTTTAGGTTGCCGATGTAAACAACTTCCCATGTTACAGTCAAGCAGTTTCAAACGGAGGAAACTGAATCAGCCTAGGGAATCAATGAAAAGGATGTAAGAAAAGGCAAAGAAAAGTAGATTCTGTAACTTTTATTGCCCAACAAAGGTCAAAACCTTTACATGCTATGTATGACATTAAATGTCATATATATGTTCACTGCAAGCAAATCTTTCAAAAATATACATACTGTATATATTTACATTCAAGTGTGAGTAACTGATGTCAAGGTATAATTCAGGCTCTAATCCTTTGCCACCCTGTGGATTTGCTCAGCTACTAACTAAACAGCGATTGTATCCTCACGCAGGCACACGAAGAGGTAGAACGCCACTTAACCAACTAACAAACTGGAGTGCAATGTGAAGATCGTCATTGAAGCAGCTTAGCTACGTCAAGGAGACCCGAACTAGCTTTGGTTATCTCAGGAAGCTGAATATATCTAGGCTATCCTTGAATCGGAAACTGAAATAACTTCAGAGAGGTGCTTCCCTGACCGCGTCAGAGGGTTGACAGAATTCGACGACTGCCTCTCTCCACCCAGGAACTGTGCATGACTAACGGCAGCGCTCGGGCTGGCAGCTAGACACCGGTTCCCTGATGAGGCAGAAATGATATGCAAATAAGAGATATCAAAATAATATCTCTGTACCCAGCCTCTGGAACTCAGAAGCCAATTCCCACAACTCCTTTGCCAAGTCAAATCTGTACTAATTTCTGCCCACACCCAAATTGAGCTCCTAAGTCTATACAAAGTGGGGCAGTCTGTGACTTCTGTAGACCAAAGGTCCTCGGCCTCAAAAGTGGCCCTCAGGACGGCTCTGGAGCCTGAGAAGGGCTTCCTAGGTTCCGGCCAGATTTAGTGGGACTGGTTTCTGACCGAAGAAGCTGAAGAGAGGCCACAGAGGCAGCTGTGGCCAGAAGCCCCTCTCGTTCCCTTTTCTTCTGTTTCATCCTACGGTTCTGGAACCAGATTTTGACCTGGGTGTCATTCAGCTGCAAGCAGTTGGCTATCTCGATGCGTCGGGCTCTGGTTAGGTACTTATTGAAATGAAACTCCTTCTCCAGTTCTGTCAGTTGCTTGGTGCTGAAATTCGTGCGGATGGCGCTGGAGGGGCTTGCGGCTCCATATTCGGAGAGTTTGCCTGCAACGTAAAGACAGGGCGTCAGCGGGGCTGAGACCATTCAGTGGGGGCTAAGAGTTAGGACCAAAGTCCCTGCGCGGCCCTCCAAAGTGATGGGCACAGCTGCTTCAGACAAAGCGCTCCGAGGGCTCTGCCCTAATTTTCTCAGCGCCTGGGGGCATTTCTGACCCTGGATTCTGCCCGCTTAGGGGCAGATGCTCTATCCAGGGAATAGTGGTTACGCTCCCGGCTAAGCACGGAGGAGGCTGCTCTCCCCACCCCAGGTGCCTCCCTCCAGCGTCCGTCTCCTTACTTTTCTTGGGGGTGTTCCTCTTCACTTTCATCCACTCGAAAGTGCTGAAGGCCGGGAGACCGGAGGTGGGAGAGGCGGGCTTAGGACAGGCGCCGGGAGCCGGGGACGCAGTCTGGAAGGGTCCGGGGTGGCGGTCCGCTGGCTCCTTGAGACACGCGGGGAAGGGGCCAGGCTCGCCAAAGGCAGCGAAGTCCACCTGGCCGCTGAGCAGGAACGATCCTCCCCCGGAGAAGACCGCCGAGGTGGCATAGTGGACGTGCGCCCCGCCGTCGTCCGCCGCTCTCCCGAGAGCGCCCGGGAAATCGAACGCCGACCCGGACCCCAGGAAACCGTAGTCGGTGGCAGGCACAGAGGCAGGTGCGGTGCCCCGCTCGTAGGAGCCCTCCAGGGTGCAGGGCGCGTACCGGGGCGCGGAGGACTGTGGTCCCGGAGGCTGAGCCGGGGTTGCGGGGGGCGACGGCGCGGGCCGGGCGGCGGCCAGGGGCAAGCAACTCACGAAGGCCCCGTCGCCGCTGCCCAGGGGGATGGCGGGCTGCAGGGCCACGGGACGCGCGTCGGCGCGGCAGAACTTGGGTGCAAAGCCGAGCACGTCGCCGCCTACCCCTCCGTTGCTGCCGCCGGCGCACGACACGTATTCCAGGTAGGAACTCATGGCTGGCTCTGTCGGGCGCAAGCCCCGGTCCAAGCACTGCACCCTGCAGGTCTGCGCAGCTCCGCCTTCCCGCTACCCCATCTGCCCTCGCCGAGCCATGGCCAGAGAGCTCCGAGGTAAATAGTGGCCTCATATACCGGCAGCGGCGGCCACGTGGTGCCCGCCGGCCAATCGGCGCCTTCCCCGCACTGGCCCGGTCCCGACTGGAGCGCGGTTCCTCAAGCCTGCCCCGCTGCCAACTTAGCCCGAGCAGCCGGGGGCCTCCGCCCAGCACCCCGGGGAGAGTGGCGCCAACCCTGGGTGGCCAAGGAAAGGGCGGGGGGCGAGAGCCCAAGGCACCAGCTCCCTGGACAGGTATTGCGTTAGAAAGACGAGGGAGGAGGGCGGTTGACGCAGGTCCCTCTCAGGACCCTGCGGGCTACTCCCCCGGGGCTGGCAGGGTGGCCTTGAAAGTGGCTAGCTAGAGAATTGCCTTTGCCCTGCGGGTGCTCTACTCTGCCCTCACTCTGGGAAGGTCTAGTTACTCCTGTCCCCTTTTCCTGGGTGCAGACGGGAGCCACGCCTGTCCTAAACCTAGAGCAGATGTTGGCTTTTCCCTCTTTTCTGCCTCACCGACAACTCCTGGGACCTGAGGATGAAATCATTTTCACTAGCTTTTCTTTGCAACATCCCTCACAACATTTCCTTTGGCATCCCTTCCAATCTGTGGCAACATGTTTACAATGTCAGTGTTGATTTGGACAGAAAATAAGTTTCTGTGTCCTGTGGAAGGAGCCGGATTTTCTCCTCCGACGAGGTCATCAGAATAAAGACTCCATCCACCCTGTGGTGGAAGGCCCCCTGTGTACTGTCTGAGAGGCTGGCACACCCACCAACGCTGCACACGCTTTCAATGACACTCTTGGCTGGGGGGCGGTGCAAAGGCATCCTGGGGACTGGTCAGATCTCAGAGGTTTGGACTGGCTTGTACCTTAAAGCAATTAAGCTTCTGTTCCATCAGATAAGTGCTGCGTCGTCTCTTGCGAGTGAAATCTGAGGGCTCACGATGTTAATGGGCTCACGTCTTTCCCTTGATAATATGGTTTTGTTTACTGAGTGTAGAGAGACGGGAAATAAAAGTGCAATTGGCACAGGAAACCAAGAGTAGAAGGCTTGTACAGACGGGCTTTGCATTGACAAACTTTCCAACTCCCTTAAGCATCTCTTTGTATGTTTTCCTCCTTAGGGCTGTAGGAAAATACCAAGTTAAATAAATACAGGTTATTTACACACCGCCCTAAGTAAATGAAGGTGGTTTCCTGAAAGCCTGTGTAGTGAAGATTCTAAAGGGTCTGCTCTTGGTCTATTCAAGTGCCCTGGAAGCTTGATCTGTTACAGCCTCTAACATAAGTTATAGTGCGTAAGGTTCTGTTATTGTTTTACGGATCCACTTGTCATGAAAATGTGAGTGGGCCCTTGCCTAAAGTTCCACTCTTTGGCCCCATAGCCCAGAAAGCAAGTCCCTTGTAAATAAACAAAGTGTGAGTCTGAGCCAGCAGGGCTGAAGGACCCAGAGTTAGGAATGGAAGGGATGATATGGGACTGCACACAAGCTGGGATCCTCCCATTGAATGTAGACCTCCCACCTAGAGCTGTCCATTATTCGCTTCCCCTGAAGCAATTTTTTGGAGACTTTTGTCTTTGCTTGAAATAGGAAATATGCTAAAATTAAATGGGGTAGTTGTTGTTTTTCTTATTCTTATTCTTTAATGATTTATCGTTATTTTATGTACATTGGTGTTCTGTCTGTATGTGTGTCTGTGTGAGGGTGTTGGACCCCCTGGAACTGGAACTACAGACAGGTGTGAGTTACCATGTGGGTGCTGGGAATTGAACCCAGGTCCTTGGAAGAGCAGCCAGTGCTCTAAACTGCTAATCCATCTCCCAGCCCCCTATTTTTATTAGTATTGTTTTGTTTTCATGATTGTATTGAGAGCGGATATCAGAAGTACGGGCTGGAGTAGGGTTCAATATTGTTCAGACTTAGTTGTAGTTCACTGATGAACCCATCCAGAGAGCTATGGTCTGCATCTCCTTCACTCTTCTAGTACTGGAGTCCTCAGGGCATACTAGGCTTAGAAACTCGGTTTGCTCAGAGTCTGGTTCTTTTATTTTGGTCTTGGTGAGCTGAGCATCCAGCCCAGGACCAGACACATGCTAAGTGAGCACTCTACTTCTAAACTACACACTCAGCTCTTGAGTTAGTTTACTTAATGTTTGTGGGAAGTCAAGCCTCTAGTCACATCATGCCCAAACTCACCAGCTGTTCACCACCTGTCCTAGGTAAGAACATTTTATTATGCCTAGAAAAAGATGTTCTCAAACCAAATGAACAAGATTCATTGCTGACTAAATTCTGGGTCTTAGCTCTACTTTAAGTCTATTAGATGGCTCTCTCTGTCTCTCTCTTTCTCTCTCTCTCTCTCTCTCTCTCTCTCTCTCTCTCTCTCTCTCTCTCTCTCACAGACATGCACAAGCATACAGAATCACACACCCAAACCTCACCCAGGCTAGGCAAGTGCTCTGCCACTGTCTCCCAGCTCATACTCCAGAATAATCTTATTTACGATTCTCGAGAGAGAGTGGAAGATAGTATTAGGGAAACCATGAATAAAAATAAGCGAATAGAGATTATTTTTAGTAACTATCCAGTTTGTCTCCAATGTTTGCGAAATATGGGGAAACGTCTTACCAATTTTAATAATTGCTTAAGTCATGAATCCTCGAGGGCCACTGGCCCCTCTGAGTTGGTGCTGTAAGTTCTCCACGGGAGGTGACAACAGAGGAGCCTGATGGCCTGGGTGAGTTTGATGTAGGAATGCTTTGAAATAGCCTGTCTGCTTACCACAGCAGCCACCCCCCCACCCCTCCACCCCGCTATCTTTCTCTCCCATTCTAATAACAAGCTTCTTTTCTTATATAAGTGGTCATTCCTGGTGGCCTTGTCTTCTGTGATTTAAAGTTGACCTTAAGAAACATCAAGGCACTGTCTTCCATAAGCCCCACTGTGCTACTTGTTTTACTTATTTTTTATTTAATTCTGGAAGAGAAACCAGTGCTCTTAATCACTGAGCTGTCTCTCCAACCATCTATAGAGCAGGCTAGTCTCGAACTCACAGAGGTCTGCCTGCCTCTGCTTCCTGAGTGCTGGGATTAAAGGCATAAGCCACCGACACCTGGCCCCTATCTTTATTTTTTAACAAGCTTCTTGGGTGATCTTACAGCAGGTATTCCAAACTACACTTTGAAAATTTCTGCTTTGGAAGTTGGTATTGGGGGACAGTGGGTGAGCAGAATGAAAGAGAGTGTGGCCTGGCCGGCTCACACAGGAGTCAACCTGAACAGAGTCGATCCACATGTTGAGTAGCAGTGCAGAGAAGTCAATGTCAAGGTCAGTGGTCCCCAACTCCAGAAAACGTCTTAGAGATGTGGTTAATCGAGGCCAGGGAGCTCAACGGTTAAGAATGCTTGCTGCTCTTGTAGACCTGAGTTCAGTTGCCACCAGTCACACTGGAGAGCTGACAATGACCTGTAACTCCAGCTCCAGAGGATCTGACGCCTTTCTCTGGCTTCCTTCCACACCCACACACATTTGTGCTTACAAGGACACAGACATAAATATACACATAACAAATAACTATAAAAATAAATAAATCTGGAAGAAGTGGTCAGTAGGAAATTCGCACGTGTTAGTGGCCAATTAGTGTTTTCCAGTGTCTGGTTATTCCGTTAGTTTGCCTTGGATGGATAAAAAGTGAGATTTGTTTCTTCCATTTCTTTGAGAAACCCAGGAGTGGTTCTGAGACAACCTTATAAGGAAAGGAGTTAACTCTCATTTCCTTCCATCTCCCAGATTATCTGGTGGGTGCATTTGAACCTCAGGGATCCAGAAGGGGTAAAACAGACCTTGACCTAACTTTCTCTGGCTAAAGGACAGTCAGCTACAGTGTGAGATGGCAAAGCTGGAAAGTACCTTAGCCACAGGACCGGGTGAAACTCTTGTTTTGGGGAAGGAAGTTGCTTTACTCAAGAGCTGAAAGAGAATGCCATCCTAGCAAAAATGATGGAGCTCAGTTCCCACAGCCCATTTGCCTTCGTGCACCCTGGACAAAGGAAGAACTAAGGCAGCTCTTGCCTGGCGCTGTCACAATGACAGCCTCAGCCCCGAGCAGGCAGAACAGTGTTAAAGGAGTTTCCTTTGTTTCTGGGAGCACATCTCTCCCTTTGAAACAAACATGTTTGCTAAACCTATGCACTAGACTTGTATTATAGGAGACTACTTGTTCCCAGCTTCCCAGACTCAAAATAATCACATAGAAATCTTTATTAATTGCAATACTGTTTGGCCAATAGCTTAAGCATATTGATAGCTATCTCTGACATCTAGAATTAACCCATTTCCATTATTTTATATTTTACCATGAGGGTTGTGGCCTACCGGCAAGGTTACAACTAACAGCTTGAGTCTTTCCCCTCTGGCGGCTCCATGGCATCTCCTGACTCCACCTTCTGTCTCCCAGCATTCACTTTAGTTTTCCCTGCCTACCTCTATTCTGTCCTGCACAGGTCCAAGACAGTTCCTTTATTAACCAATGGTATTCATAGCATACAGAGAGGAATCCCACATCAGACTTGTGTTGCTCCTCCCTGAGTCTCCAACAAGAGTATGCAGAGATCAGTCTGGTCCCCCCCCCCACCTACAAGAGTAAAGGATCCCCAGGAGGTTGACTATCTTCAGGATCCTGGACGGGCCATAAGCAATGACCCTAAGCTAATTTTATTGCATAGAGCAAACACAAAAAGGAACACATTTGAGATGACCTGTTTTGGCTTAATATTTCTATTAAAAGGTTTGTGTCTTTTCTTTATTAGTTAATAAGCCCTTTGTGTGTTAACCCTTTCCCATGTGCTATAGGTTTTCTTAGCAGAAGGGTTGGGTGTGTTTGGTAATAGAGTGCTTGTGTAGCATGCATAAGGCAATGGGTTTGATTCCAGCACTGAAAAAAAAAAAAATCTCAGCATACCATTCTCTTCTTATTTGTTTGACATCTAGAAGGTGGCTTCTTATATTTTCAAATCTATTTCTGGTTTCTGTCTTTGGTACATTATTTATAGAGTCCTTCTACTCTCCTATGCTGTATTCATATTTTAAAAGATATGCATGAGCCAGGTGGTGGTAGTGCACGTCTCTAATCCCAGCATTCAGGAGGCAGAGGCAGGTTGACCTCTGTGAGTTCAAGGCCAAACTGGTCCACACCCAGCACTAATAATAATAATAATAATGATAATTTGTTGCTTTATCTTTTAAGTGAATCATAAATGACAAGTGTGTGACTCAAGATTGAAAGGGGTACGAAGTGGCCTCTTCCTCCTACCCTTGTCCCAGCCATGTGGTCCCTCTGTCCCTAAGCAACCAGTTTTATTCATGTCGTGAACATTTTTCAGAGATACTTTATACATGAACAGTTTGTGTTTCCCCACATTTTTAGCCCAGTGGTAGCATGCTAGATCGGCTGTACAGGACTGCGTTTTTTTTTTTTTTTTTTCCTGTTGCGTCTTAAGATCTCCCCATACAAAATACCTAGCACCATTTAGTAGTTGCAAATTAGGTCAGTACATTAAATAATCAGGCCAGCTCAAGAATAACAATTATATTTTAATGCTTATAAGGGGAAACTCACTCTATAAGAGTGGGAGGTCTGACTTCCTATCTGCCTGCTGAGAGAGAGAGAGAGAGAGAGAGAGAGAGAGAGCATATCTGGGTCCTCCCAGTTTTTCTTCCTGGGCCCCAGGTAGCCACGCCTTAACTAGATGTGATTGGTTGACAGAGTTTCCCCCATCACTTAGTCAACTGTTCAACTTCATACTGCTCTACTATGTAAACTTACTAAATTGATGTTACAGGTTCAACTAATAATGGGTCTTTCACCTGTTCCAAACTTTGGCTAGCAAAAGTGAAGAGGGTGCCTGAACTGACCATCTCCTTTGATCAGGTTGGTGACTACCCTAATTGTCATCAGAGAATCTTCATCCAGAAACTGACGGAAACAAATGCAGAGATTCCCCAGACAGGCATTGGGCTGAGCTCTGGGAGTCCTGTTGAAGAGGAAGGAGAGATGATAAGAGACAGAGGGCTCAAAATCATGATGGGAGAACCCACAGAGACAGCCAACCTGAGCTCCTGGGAGCTCCCAGACTGGACTGATAGCTAGGGAGCCTGCATGGGAATGACACAGGCGACATAGGCGTGAGTGTGGCAGTTGTGTAGCTCTGTCTGTTTGTGAGGCTCCTAGCAGTGGGATCAAGACCTATCCCGGGCACTTGAGCTGGCTTTTAGGAACCTATTCCCCATGCTGGGCTGCTTTAGCCAGCCTTGCTACAGGGGGAAGAGCTCTGTCCTGCCTCAGTTTGACAGGTCATGCTTTGTTGATACACGTAGGAGGCCTGCCCCTTTCTGAACAGAAATGGAGAAGGAGGGGTGGATGGGAGGTGGAAGATGGGAGGTGGAGAGGAGGGAGGGGAAACTGCTATCAGGATGTAAAATAAATGAAAAGTTTTAATTAATGAAAAAAAAAACTAGTAAAATACACATATGCAAATTTTTACCCATAAAGAAATTTCTTGAAGTGGAATTACTGAGACAAAGAATATATGGGCTGACATCTTAAATACATTTTGCTAAACCGCTCTTTATAAAAGTGAAGCAAGGTGTAGAAAGTGTGGCTAGACAAGCTTGGAATCCCAGAACTCAAGGGTGAAATCCAGGGTGGGGCCGTGGTGTCGCCTGCCTTTGTTTGTTTGTTTGTTTTCTTTTTTGTTTTTTTTTCGAGACAGGGTTTCTCTGTGGCTTTGGAGCCTGTCCTGGAACTAGCTCCGTAGACCAGGCTGGTCTCGAACTCACAGAGATCCGCCTGCCTCTGCCTCCCGAGTGCTGGGATTAAAGGCGTGTGCCACCATTGCCCGGCCCAGTGTCGCACGCCTGTAAGTCCAGCATTTGGGAAGCAGAGGCAGGCAGATCTTTGTGAGTTCGAGGTCAGCCTGGTGTACAACGTGAGTTCCAGGACAACTAGGGCTACACCAAAAAACTAAAAACAACAAAACAAGACATAAAAAAAGAGTGCATTCCAGAGGCTGTATTAACAGGACCTGCTCTTCCAGAGGACCCCAGCACCCACACATTAGCCAACAACTGTCTTCAGCTGCACTTCACAGGGATCTGATCCCTTCTTCCACACGCCCGAGACACCATGCAAACTGTGGTGTACAAATATACATGGCAAACACAGCTATCACACACATACAATAAAATAAAGTATTTTAAAAAGAAAGTACACAAGGCAGTCTTGGCAATTGAGAAAGACCCTGTTTGTTTATCTCACACGAAACAAAATCTCATCTACCAGTAACTTATCAGAGCTCCTGTTTCCTGACAGCCTTCCCAAACCATCGGAATATTAAAGGGTTTTTGTTTGTTTGTTTTTAACAATCTGACAAATAGAAAATTTCATCTTTTCTTGACCCTTACAACCTCCCATAATATGTCACTTTTTTTCCTTGACTATTTCACAAATGAAAACTGGTACAGAAAAGACAAGCATCTGGTATCCACCTCCCTGTAGATAGCCAAGGTCAGAGACCCGGTGCTTTTCACATACTACGCCGTTCCTCAGTGAGGGTATGGAACCTAAGCATCCTCTGATAGACAGATGATATTTAAAAAAAGAAGAAGAAAGCGTCTTGACATCTGCTAAGAGGCCTCCTCTTTAGTGGTCTGGTACCTAGACCACGTTTCCATGGGAATCCTCCTGAGATCACCCATCTGGAAGTAGAGGGCTCTGATTAGCAATCTGATCCGACCTCACCCTTCGCATTAGCTTGGGTTCAATATCTGGGAAGCGGGCGGGTGTTGTTGTTTTTAATTTCCATGGGACTTATTTCTCTGTGGCCACCCAAGATCTAAGTATTGATCAACATGGGGAGGGTGGGAGTATATTTCCCCTAGGTTTTAGCTATTTTATATACAACATTTATTTGGGCCTGGTGAGGATAACACCCCTAAAACACACACACACACACACACACACAGACACACTGTGCTCTGATGATAAACTTATGAGGGAGATATCTTTATTGACTGTTTCACTGATGAAAGTGAAGTTCTGAAAGATTAAGTGGATCGCTTAGGGTCTTGCAGTGTATCAGCAGCAAAGGGAAACACAGAGTAGACTTGAACTGAACACATTAGATTCCCCTCCAGGCTCTTCCTCCTCTTCTCATGCAGTTAATGGCTTGACTCCCACTCAGATCCTCCAAATGGAAAGTTAGGAATTAACGTCACCACGCCTCTCCTACATGCCCAGCTTACCACCAAGTTCTGTGAGTTCCTCTTAAATGCCTTTTCTCCTCAACCTTATTGCTACTCTCTCTAACTTGACTTTTCTCCTTCCTCCAGTTAAATACAGAGTTAGCTTTCCGGCCAGATAATGAGCCCACTTGTCTAAGCTTAAGACCTGATTCAGCAGTTACTGCCTGCACAAGAGGTCCAGACTCCTCTATGCAAACCTTGTGGAAACTTTCTCCCCAGCCGTGGTGCCCTACTCCAAACTACTCCCCCTGCTCTTCCTTCCTTTTTCATCTTTTGCACAAATTGTTTCTCTGCCTGGCATGTTCTTTCTTCCCTTGGCCTGAAAAACTCTTAACTCTTTTCAGGAGCCCCAAATCACTTGAGTATCTGTTTTGACACTACAGTATGGCTTCTCTCTCTCTCTCTCTCTCTCTCTCTCTCTCTCTCTCTCTCTCTCTCTCTCATCTTTAAGACAAAGTTTCTATGTGTAACCCTGACTGTGACTGTCCTGGAACTAGCTCTTGTAGACCAGGCTGGCCTTGAGCTCACAAAGATCCTCCTGCCTCTGCCTCCAGAGTGCTGGGATTAAAGGCGTGCACCGCCATGGCTTTACAGCACTATCCGGTTGTTTTTCTCCCTCGCTAAACTGAAGGGCACAACCAACCTGTTAGTTACTCAGCCTTGTGTTCCACAGCACAACACAGTGCACATAGGAATTGCTCGGTGGATTGGTGGGAGGCAGGAGGCAGGGGAAACTGAAAACCATGATTAGTGTTTTTATTGCTCCATGGGTTGGGGTACTGCGTGAGGCTTCAGTGACTCACCTCCTGTCTGAAGTAAAATGGGAGTAGGACATTTTTCCAAAATAAGTTAGTTTCCATGCAAAATAATGAGGACAAAGAAGGCTGGTGGGGGGGGGGTAATGCTAGCACTTTGGTGAGGGCTAAGCAGTGCAGCCTAGCTAACTTAAGAACCATTCCAGCCCATGCCACCCAGAGCAAAAAGGCTCTAGGGGGTCTAGGTCAAAGCTTTGGGCATTTACAGAGAGCATTCGCCATTCCAGAAGTGGTACAGGCATGTTGTCACCACCCACTCCACCCAAACCATCCTGCTGCGACACCTCCAAGGCTCATGGCTGTCTCTAGAAATTTCCAGTCTTTCCTTTATGATAGTACTAAAATGAACCCCCCAAAAAGCTGAAGTAAAAGTACTTGGAATAGTCTTGCCGCTACAGTAGACAGGAAGGATGTTGTGGACGGTGCTTAGACATACTTTTATTGTAACTTTAAATGGCAAGTTTACTCCAAGTTCAATAGCAGCCTTGACCTACTTACTCCCACGCAAAGAGGCCTGCAGGCAGAGATTTGGGGTCAGCAAGAAACCTTGATCCATTGGCATTTTTTTCTTGCCCTGCCTTCAGGGAAGAGGTGTCCCTTTCTGGAAATAGAAGGACCTGTGTGAGTGTCACTGGGGTAGGTGGGGGGGGGGAGATAATGCCAGGTCACAACGGGTCAGGGGCTAGCGTGGGTGCTGGCTTGCTGCGAAGTTCGAGGTTCATCTGGTGGTGAGGTTCATAGTGACCCTCCCCCTCCCCAAGCGCGTCTGGAGCGCTGTCCTAGCTGCTGCGTTGAGGGCGCGAGACTTGCGTCGCACCCTCCCTTAGAGCTCACCCAGAGCATCAGCGTCTCCACGGCTCGCGGTTTCTGGTCGGCTCCCAGCTGGCCCAGACTTGCTCTAAAGTAGGAGGAACCGCTGTCGAGCGAAAAGTGCACACCGGGTGATTGATGAACTCTTAATAGGACTAACCTTTCCCGCCCCCCACCCCAGACACACACAGAGGAACCCCACTCCCCATCCCGCCTCCAAGGCCGGCGCAGAAGACGCGGCCGCCAGCCGGTAGGGTGATTAACTCACCGTTTGTCTTTCCTAGAGAGTTCTAGGTGGATGCGGGAACACCGGAGGGCGGTGGCAGCCGGGTCAGCGCGCGCGTCTCAGAGCGGCGTGGACCAAGCCGGCTTTGTGCTCAGCGCCCGACCTCCCGGGCTGGCGGCTGCTATTGTTCCCGAGGGCAACCGGGACGCTGAGACTGGAAACCACACCAGCCTCCTGCTTACAGTGACCCTAGGTCCCGGGCTGAGTCGGGGCTTCCTTTGTGTTCTCTGCCAGCCACGGGATGGCGTCGGCGCTGTTCTAAGGAATGGCAGACAGGAATGAGGGACACTGGGACCAACTCCCTAGAGCTCTCCTCCAGTGACCCATTTTCCCGCGCGGCCCTGAGAAGAAGGTAGGGAGGGACAGAGTATTTGCAGGCCAAGGAAGTGAACAATAGAGCCATTTTTAAAAAGACCTTCCAGTCTCTTTTTTAAAGAAAGGTCCTTGTCCACAGGCCCTCCCGGCCTGGTTTAAGTCTCTGCCTCCCGCGCCCATCAGTTATATCTGTATCAAAGCTCTTCGTGAATCCTGATTCATACGGGGATCGTCTCTTCCTCTGGTCCTCTCTAATGCTAAACCCCACTTTGGTCATTATTCCAGACCTTATTGAAAAAATGAGCCAGACTGGCCAAAGGAACCAGACTAGGTATTACGCGCTTGGCTATGGGGGTGAATATTTGCCATCTTCCATATTTACCGTCGGTTCAGCGGCTCCCAGGTTGTTTTAAAAAGTAGTTATCACAAGATGTAGAACAAGACATATGCAATGGCTCCAATCCCACAGACTGGAGTGGGTGGGGAGGCATGGTGACATTCATCTCTCTCTACTGCTGCAGAAGATTGGGCACCCTGGTGCCCTGGGGGTCCCCTTGTGGGAAGCCTGATACTGGATTGTCTTTGAACTTTGCAACTTGACAGAGAGGATGAGAGACTCGAGGGAAGTGTTTAAGAAAAGACTTCAGCCAGGTTTCTAAGTCCATTTGACACCAACCTTGGACCCCAGAGGCAAAACGTTTGATTGTAGTGGAGTAGAAACCGAGGTAACAAGGAGATGGTCCTCTCCGGCCACCCCTCCCTTCAGCAGGAGCCCAGCTGTAAGGGTAGAGGATTCTCCCACCCAGCCTTTTGCTGTCCACTCTTCTGAGAGAGAAATCTAAAAGAACTCAAAGGTATGGGTTAGGTAAGGCTTGGCTGGGGACAATGCAGTCTCAGCTCCCCGAGAGTCCTGGTGCCCAAGGGTCTATTGACCCGGGTTCTATATACACCCTGTCTGTGGAACTGCAGTGCCCAAGAGTGATGAGATTAAATCTGGGGGTGAGGGCCTCCTGCCTCTCTTGCATCCTTGTAAACTTGCGTTGTGATTTTCTTTGAGTTTCTGAAAGAAAGACAGAAGTTTCGCCAAGAACTTCCAGATGAAGAAGACCTCCCCAGACCTCTAAACTGGGATTACCCAATTCTTGACTTCAGAAGGACGTTTCAGTCAATTCTCCTGGTGAAGTCAAGACAGACCCGTGACAGTTCCTTGAATACTGAAGGTGTAAACAAGCTTGCACCTCCCCCCCCACACTGTTATTAGAAGGAAGAGTTAAGTTCTTTGTTATTCAAACACCCACCCACTCATGGCTCCTTTGCCCTCCATACTGAAAATCCGTAACAAAGGACAGCCTGGACTTCTAAGGCTGCAGGCTGATCAGAGCTCTTCACCCCAGGGCTGGTGGTGTGGTACAGGGTGAGGAAGGAGAAAAGGGGGAGCTAGTATAGGTGATCACTACCCCTTAATACTTCTTAGAGACAGAAATTCAAAAAATCTTGTTCAGCAAGGTTAGCAGCCTCTGGGGCCTCAGAAACCAATTTGGCTGATTCGTCTCTGGTGAGGACCAAAGGAGACTACTAGCTCTGAATTCTCTTCCTCTCTCCCCTTTGAAAGCCTGTACAAAGAAACGGTACAAATGGATGGTTAACTTAATGATGCCATCAGAGGCGGATTTTTCTCTGTCACATCCCTGGATGAGGCTGTGTTCTGAAAGCCAGGAGGCAGAATATGTACTTGATCGCCCTTTCTTATCGTCTTAGTGAAGTAGCCAGTGGCCAGGGCTACTCTCCAAGGCTTTCCGTGGCAACTTCCCTTCCCCTGGCTGGCTGCTCACCAGAATGTATCCCGAGGTTTCCCAGATTGCAGGGAAAACTTCCCTTCTTCCTCTGCCTCCACCTCTATTTTGCAGCAGGGCCCTACCCCCTTAGGCCTGATCGTCATCCTACTTCAACCTGCATTTGCTTCTCTGGACCGAACAACTAGGGATACCCAAATGACTGCCATCCATGAACCAGGTTCAAGAACCTGACTTCTTTCCTTCAGAGCTAAAGTTTTTCAGATCTAACGGAGATCTACAACCTTCCCGACCCCCTCCCCCCCCAAAAAAAAAACGCTATGGTGAATAAAGGAGGGCTGGTCAAGGCCTGAACTAAACCATCCTTCCCCTACAGCAAAAGAGGTAGACGTCTCAAGACCCACACTCTCAGGAGAGGCCCGGGTGCTCCTCCCTTCTGGCATACCCCCCCTGTTGCGGCTAAGGCCTTCTCTGCAAAGGTCCGGAAAGGAAGCCACTGGCACAATGTGCTTCGGGTAGACCTGTCTGCTTCTGGGCATCCTCAACCTGGCGATGAGGGTCGGTGGTCCTTTGCCTCACGGCGTGCGTCGTGGGAGAAAGACAACCTAGAGTGGTGATTCCCTTCCCTTGCCAACTTCCCGCATAGTATCCTGCCAGGGGTCTTGAAGCTAGAGCGGAGGCCTGAGACTGGGGCGCCATTGCTGGCCAGGCTCCCCTCCCCCACTCTTCTTTCTTTGCTTCTCCGAGACCCGGGAGGGAGGAGGCGGCAGGCGCCTCTGCGGATAGAGCAGCTATTGTGACCTTCCCAGGCTGAGCGGGAACCCAGCGGAGTGTGTACTGCCCGCGGTGGCGGGGGAGGAGGTGACTGTGTGCAAACCTCGGGTGCAGAAGGGGTGGCACCGGGAAATAAATAAAGGCTTGCAACCTCGGGCAGTTGGGCCCTTCAGAGGGCGTTTGGTTGTATTTAGACTTGGGTCTTCCTAACACTAATTGCAGGCTCAAGAGGAGCGGAATTTATGGCGAAGGCCAAGGCGGCTTGTTTATAATTTATGAAGTTTTAAATGGTTGTGCCGCGGGCCCAGCTCTCTCCGGCGGGCGGCCGCGTGGGAGTGCGCCCTCCCAGAACTCGCCGCAGCCCCCACCCACGCTAGGAGCGAGTGTGTCCATCACGTGGTTCACGTCCGTGGCAGGAAAGAAACCAAGCAATTCTCTGCTGTCTCTACAACTTTGGGATCTGAGAGAGGCCGCAGATTTGGTCGAAGGACCCCCTCCCCCTTCTCCCAACACCCTTACACCACCACAGGGCCTGGGTGGCTGCCGCTGCCTACAGATGGAGCCCCCAACCTGACACTTCCTTAGAGAGCCCATGTGTGAGAGGAAGCTGATGTCAACCGGGCTAGACACTGTTTAAAGTCTAATCCATGAAACCCTAAGCCACAGATGACACTTGGGGTTTTACAGACACCCGCAGACTCAGCAGATACTCCTGCGGTAACCCACCGCACTGGGAAATGCCTGGAGCCATGATGCATTATGTATTTTTATTATTATTTATGGTAGGAAGAGGAGATGAGAGAAACCGAGCTGAATCTAAACAGCTTGACAATTCATCTATTTAATATTTAGCCAGTTAAGAAAGGTGGGCTGTGATTTCCTACAATGCAGCTAGCTCTTCTTTCATTTCCTTAAGAGCTTAAAATAATAATTTCTTGCCGTTATAGATTCTGTCTATAAATGCAAGTTTCATAGAAAACAATGTTAAGCCTTGAGAGTGGGTAAAATATGCCTTCGGTTGAAGTCATTTATTCTGTTGATACAATTCTACAACATATATACTTTAAACTTGCTCAGATAGAGTGAAATTTAGCAAAAGGCTATCCCGTCCCACCCCAGCCTAACATGCCATTTTAAAAAACAGCACAGAGGAACAAGGAAACTAAATATTATTTTGCATCATCATTACTGAGCGAAACACAAACATCCAAATAGAAAACGATTGTTGTCCCACCAGTAGAGAAGCTATTTCCACACAATAGGAATTCCACCTCGTGTCACCAGGCTGGTGGGGCTTGCATGTTTGCCAAACCAAATAGAGATGTGTGGGTGGACTTTGCTGAAATACAAAGTAACTGAACCTTGTCTGAAGACCTTTTTCCAAGCACCCCCTTCTATAGAAGTGGGTGTAAGTGACAGGCCCCAGTCAGAGCCACACTAGTATTTACAAGACGATTATAAATGTTGTAGGCTTTTTGCCCATTTTGCACAAAGAAACAGGAGTAAACAAGGTGTTTCTGTGTGTGATGTTCCATTCAGGAAACTTTTATTATTTTACATTTATGGAGAACATTTGTTTTCTTTTGAAATGAACTACTGACCATTACAAAGGAAAAAAAAATCCTGAGCACTTTCTAGAGATAAAAGCCTGGGTGCTTGTCTCTGCGTGGTCATTTCTTTTTATGCCCCTGCACCTTAGGTTTTCATAGCTTAATCTTTCCTGTTTCTCTTATGCTTTTTCTTTGATTGTCAGGTTTTTTCCAAAAGTTTAATTTTTATTATTTAATGCAGAAAAATGAGCTCTGCCTCTCCCCCTCCAATGTAACAATTATGTCCAGAAAGAGATGGTAGAAAGAGTCATGCAGGTGCTACTTTGGCAAAAACCCATTACAATCATGCTCTGAGAATATCTCCAGGTTTGCACCCTTTGGTTACTGCCGCCCAATTTCAATAGCGTGAATGTAATCAAGCATCCCTCCAAGACAAGTTATGCAATAGGTTCCGAATAAACAAAATATTTTTCAGAGGGTCCTTTTTTATTGGGGGAGGGGCTTACAGAGGGATCAAGGCAGAGTTGTCTGCCTGCAAATGTGTGTGAGTAACACAGATACACTTCCAACTGAGGAAAAAATTTTTTATTCTAAATGTTTGTTCAAATAGTAGCAGACAATTTGAAATCAATAAGCTGTGTCGAGTGGTGAGGGTTTCGGTTGTTGAGAAACGCCGTGCTATGCCACCGGGCTGCCTGCCTCTAACCATGAAGGGCTGTTTGTGATCTCAATCCTTTACATCAACTACAAACACCAGCCACGGTTACAACTGTTCAAAACTACTCTCTCAACTAGTTCAGACCAAGGGGACCAAAGAGATGAAATGTGGCCCCCAAGGCCCGGGAGCGCGTACCTAGGCCCGGCTGGAGAATTCTACAAATATACACATAAATACATTAAGACGAGGATAAATAATCAGGGAAACGAAATTACTCGCTTCAAATAATAAATACAGATTGTTTAGTCCGATGCAATCTTTACAGGAGGGGAAGGAGCATATAAATTAAGGTCTCTGAAACTAAGCTAGACGGAGGGGCCAGGCCCGGGATTCTCCAGGCTCTAGTCCCTCTTCAGGACACGCCACGGGTGGGTCTCGGACTTACCTTAGGGACACCATTACCAGATTAGAGTCCCTCGTTCCGCAGTATATGGCACTGTCAGGTTTACAGGGGAGGATCCTTGCGGCTGATTTATAGCGAGCCACCCAAAGGAGGACGCGCCTGGAGGGGAGGCCCAGTAGTGTCAGCCTCGGCCGCTGGAAGCCGGAGACTCGAGAGGCAGCGGCCAGACCAGATCGGGGAGGGGGGTGCCCCGAGCTGCCCCTCGGGCCCCGCCCCGCCACCACCCCCGCCACCAAAACTAGAGAGGTAATTGCACCGAGCTACCAGGCCGGCGGCAACCGCTACAGATGTGTCAGTTTGGGGGCCTCGGGCAGGCGTCCCTGAGACGAGTGGTGAGCCGAGAGATCTGTGTAGGTGGGATGAGGGTCGCACGGTCCGTGGTGGTGGTTGCCAGGGATTTGCGCGGCGCAGCTGTAGTCCACGCTGGCCGAAGACGGGTGTGAGAGGTGGCCCAGATTGAAGACCGGCCCGGATGCGGGCGCCATGGAGTCGACGAAGTTGCCACCCACGTACACCGGGCTGCCCTGCAGGTTGGCGCTGGCGAAGCCGCCGCCGTTGCTCGCCATGGGATGGGGCTCGAACTCGGGCGCCGCGTAGCGTTTCTGCTGCGGCAGGCAACTGCTGAGCGGCGCCGTGTAGGCTGCCAGGCCGTACATGTTGGGCTGCGATTTGGCGAAAGCGGGCGGCGAGGGTGCGTCGTAGGCCAGGCCGGGCACGGGTGGCAGCTGGCCGGAGTAGGCCACGTGGCCCGCCGCTCCTCCAAGAGGTGGGCTGCGCTCTGGGGACTGGCCCGCCGGAGAATGCAGGATGCCCTTGGCCTTCTGGTCCTTCTTGTATTTCATGCGACGGTTCTGGAACCAGATCTTGATCTGGCGCTCGGTGAGGTTCAGCAGGTTGGCCATCTCCACGCGGCGTGGCCGGCACAGGTAGCGGTTGAAGTGGAACTCCTTCTCCAGCTCCACCAGCTGAGCGCTCGTGTATGCCGTGCGCACCCGCTTGGATGCTGGGCCCGGCGGGCTCTTATCCTCGCAGTTCTCTCCTGGGCAGAGGTAGAGACAGAGAGAGTGCTGAGTAAGGGGTAAGGAGCCTCAGAATAGAGAGGGGTGCTTTCCTGTCTTCATTCCCCCCTCTGCTCTCACCTCCAATCCCTCCAGTCGGGTAGAAGGTTTTGATAGGTCAACGTCTGAAGGAGCACTCACTCTACACGCCTCTAGGCCTACCTGTCAGTCGCACCTGCAGCTGCTGCCTTCCTCTGCCTTTCCTTTCCTCTCCACCCTACCCCACCATCTCATCTCAACCCACAGGCCATGAAGGACTTTACTGTGAGGCTAAGAGCAACTCGTGAGACACTCCCCTGTCAAAAAAGAAAAAGAAAAAGAAAAAAAAAAAAGCCAGGCTTCTTTGAACACCTCTCCCAAGCTCTGCTGCTGGGAACTAGGGGCTGGGGGTTGGGGTGTCTGAGGTAGCTCCAGCCTGCCTGGTTTGTTTACAAGTCAAGCACTCCAAAGAATGAAGAAGTAGGGAGGGAGGGGTCTTGGCACCTGACTCCAGCCAGGTGCACCCCAAAGGCTGGAGGTGATAATACACCCCCCACCAAGATACTGCCCTGGAGTTTGAGGGGATCCCAAGGCCAGGCTGAAAGCGTGTTGCATATGGCCATGCAGCCTCAGCACTGGCTTCACCTCCCCTGCCACCCCTCAGCTGCTTGTCCACTCCTTCACTGGGAAGACAAATGGATTTCTCCTGGGAGGGAGGGCCTGTGTCTGAGCTGAGGAGGGAGGGGCAGAGGAGGGAGCTTTAGAGCAGGAAGACGCTTTCCTCTAGGAGCCACAAGCCCAGGGAGCATCAGGCAGAGCAGAGACCTGATAACAAATCACATCCCAGGCTCCAGACTAGCCCTGGACCCGGAGAGTCAACCCCATCAAGAATGCAAAGCCAGAACCGTTCAAGAAGGAAGGGCCTGGGCGGAGAGAGAAGGCATCAGCTCCTCACTGGACCCATATTCTTCAGACTTAAAATGGACCAACAGAAGTCTCCTCAGCTCTAGAGTCTCCCTTCCCAGGGCAGGAAAGCCTACAGCTGCTCTGGTTCCAAATTATTCTCTCCCCTAGAACCTGCTCTTCCCATGGGTTCTCTAGAGTGAGTTGAGTCTTACAGTTTTGCCCTGAAGGCCCTGAAGTGGTACCCCTTAGACCCCAAGTCCACCACTTTGCAGTTCTGGGGATCTGGGGAAAATGAGGGTGTTAGCATGTGTCTATTTTAAAGAGGTATTTGGAAAGTTAAATAAAATAAATAGATAATGTTTATAACTTATTTGAGCATGGTTTTTTCTTCTTTGGGGGTATTATTTGTCTTGACTTGGCTTTCTGTTTTGAGACAAAAATCTCTTAATGGTGTCCAAGAACTCACTACGCTTCCTAGGCGCTCCTTGACCTCGAGATGCTCCTGCCTCAGCCTCAAGTGATGGGATTATAGGTGTACAAAGCTACACCCTGCCTGTCTTCACATTTGAAGGTCTGGTGGATAAAAGAGGAAGCTGAGTTATGACCAGTGCCTGGGAAGGCAGATAATATGTCAGCATAAGAAAGAACTTCCTATGAATAAGTGTGAGATCAGTCCAGCAAAGGCATCAGCGAGGAAAGCATGCCCTGTCTCTGCAAGAGTATGTATCCAATGAGAATCACTAGAAAAGACAGACATTTCTACATTTGGATACAGTGTTGCTAAGGTTGCCTTATAGACCTGAGTCTCTTGGCTTCCAGGTAATTGGTTCTTAAGGTCAATCTGAAGGGTTATGGTCTAGAGAAGCCCAGAGAGCTACCTGAAGTGGTACAGCTGTTCTTCTGCTTTGAGTTCTGTCGGGATTCTTTCATCCAGGGGAAGATCTGCTTGCTGATGGTGGCAGAAGAGCTGGACGCATTAGGTCCACCCTTGGTCTTCTTGGCAGGTACTCCACCTCCAGGGTTGGTGGGCGAGGAGGGGGGCAAGGTGGGTGGTGGAGGAGGGGGCTGTGGTGGTTGCTGCTCGGAGTTCAGCCCAGGAGGCTGGTTGCCACCAGCCCCACCCTGGCTGTTCCCAGTGCCAGGTCGCATGCAGCTACCATTAAGTTCGGCTCCTTTATGGCCTGGGGCTCGGAGAGGTGCGGAACTCTGGATGGAGCAGGCAGAACCTGGGTAGTCACTGTCCAGGGAGTTGGCAGCAGCAGAGGGTGGGTAGGGCTGGTGAGGAGTGCTGTAGCCATATGCCTCCGTGGCTTTGCTGTAACCATAGCCTCCAAAGAGTCCTGGGTTCTCATAGTATGCAGCCTTCTGCATGGTGCACTCAGGAAGTTCCAGGGCCTCCTGACCCTGCTCAAATAACATTGACTACCACTCTCCCCTTCACCACCAAGGCCAATGTCTGCTGAATCTTAGAGCTGGGTCAACTCCCAGGTTCCAGGTGACCTGCCAAGAAAGAAAGGGGAGAGATCCTAGAGGGACTGCCGTTGGCAAGACCAATCAATACAAACAGACTAGAGCAGGCTTTCAGCTTCCCACTCACTTTGAAGTAGAAGGATGGGCAAGGTTCTGGATTGGTGTTTTATGAAGCTCAATTTAAACAAAATTTTGAAAAAGTTGGAGTATTTCTCTTAAATGTAAGAAAAGACCTTTCCTCCTGAGTTCAACTTTAGCCTAAGGAAGAAGTTCTTCCCACCTCAAGATTCTCTTGGAGAATTGTCTTTCTCCAAGATTGTCAACACAGCTTTTGAGCCTGCATGGGAAAACATTTATGGATGACTGTTCTTCCTCTAAAAGATGAACTTCTTAAAGGGAAGGATTATGTTTTCTTTTTCATCTACATAACTCTAGTATTCAATGGTAGTGTTTATTGAATCGATGGATGAATGAGTGGATAGGTCACAGTCAGTCTTTGGATAATCCTGGGGTTTAGTTTTGCTTGGTGCTAGAGATCAGCTCCAAGGCTCTGTGCAAGCTGTGAGGGGCTCTACAAACCCCCAAGCCTTAATGCTGTGAGGGGGCTCTACAAACCCCCAAGTCCTAATCTCAGAGTCTGGATGGACAAAAGAGAAGCCCTATTACACAGCCAGAGTTTCCAGAACTTCCCACCTAGTTTCAGAAGACAGTCCACTTTGATGGCAGGGTGAGAATCCACACAGTTAGTTTTATGGGTCAGCACTCTGAAATTTACAGTGTAGAAAACTAGAAAGCAAAAAAAAAAAAAAAAAAAAAAAAGGAAGACTTAAAGACTCCCAAACTTACTTTGAAGCTAAGGGTGGGGGGAGAGAAAGGTTGTGTTATTTTTTTTAATCTGCATTTCCCACACCCCTACTTTGTCTTTCTGCCACTTTTAGGAGGGGTGCCCCTAAAAAAACAGCAAAAGGATTTAGATCTTAAAATGCTGCAGTGTGAGTGAATGGTGGATGCTCTCATAACTTTATCGTTTTCCTTTGGCTCTTTACATAAATAGATATTATACTGACCTCTGCTCGGGACAGTCCATTCTGCCCCACCTGTCACCCAACCTGTAGCCAATGAGAGAAGTTCTCCTGACATGATGGATGGACCCAGACTTAGAAGGATGGAAAGGAACTAAGAAAAATTCTTCTCCTTTTGTGTGCTCTGACTCTTCACGAGGGGGGTGCTCTCCCCACCCATCCTGAAAGGCTCCTGAGGAGTTAAAGTATAACTAATATCGTTCAATCACTTTTGTCTGTTTGATAAAGAAAACCCACAGGTCAGCTCTCTGGCCTCAGTGCTTTAGCTCATCCCAAAATTCTCCCTGGCTTCCTCCATCACGAGAGACCACATCATGCAGTCTTAAACACAGGAACCAAAACACTTCTGCGTTAATTTCCCCCTGTATTTCCACCAGAGAGCCCAACCACTGAAGAAAAGTCTCCAAATTAGCCTTTGTTTGGTAGTTTGGTTGCGTATTTTGCTTTAGAACACAAGTGAATATGCCATTTATCTTGATGAGAGAGATGGGTCCTTCTCAATGGGTTGCAGTAATAACTGAAATGTTTTGTCGTAAGCCTTGTTTCTGCTAGTATCCATAAATGTGTGCAGTTAAGATATCCACCCAACAAAGCTAGACTAATTCTTTTGATTAATTTTCAATACCAACCCCTGACTATTAAAGTTACCAAAGAGCAAAGGAACAGTAAATACTCATTCTGTGACTAATATACGTTTGCCTCAGGCCAAAGAAGCTGCCACACTAGGTCGACTAAGTTTTAGGGCTTTTCAGGGATCCTGCTCCATTCTGGAAGTCTGAGTGGTTGCATCAGGCTTCTGGGACCACCTGATTTTGTTTGCTGCTGCTTTATCACTTCCTTGACAGCTGTGGAAGCAAAACATCCCCCTTCTGCCTCCGTGTTGACCAAGTTTGTCTTGGGAGGTGGACCAGTCACATTAAAATAGCTTCTTGAGGAACCAAGCGAGCCTATGAGACAGATGGCTTTTACATATTATTTCTGCTCCTGTGGCATGTTCTTAGCAAAATCTCTCTATAAAGGCCTCAGAGGCACAGATAGCCCTCACAACCAGAGTCATCTCTCGCCTGTTTACATTGTCGCAAAGAATTTCCAGGCCCACTTCATGGGGCTAATGTCCACTTCTTTACAATCAAAGGTAGCAGTGGCGCTCTTCTTTTCAGGAAAACACACACACACATACACACAGGCACAACTTTGCAGCACCCCCCATACAGAGCCCTAAAGAAGCTCAGCTTCCAGAGCACAACCTGAAAATATTGTTACAAAACTGATTTTAAAAAAAAAGTTTATTTCTTTCCAGAAATCTCTACTCCTTGTGAACTCTGCTTGAACCCAAAAAACCGGACTGGGTCATAAATCATTTGGACAATGGTCAACTGTTCAGTGGCTCATCTTTTCGATCACTCCCCCCTCCCCGTTAAGGCTTTCTTTTCTCACCCTTTGGTACCTTTGCTCATTTGAGCACCAAGATCCAAATGCCTTGGGGGGCACAGCTTTGGGGGAGGAGCAGTTGAGCAGGACTTCTTATTTTGGAGTAGTCCTCAGTTTTCCTCTCCCCCTCCTAGCCCCTCCCCCTCTTCCTTCTCTTCCTATCCTCCTCCCTCACCCCGGCCAGAGGAACACAGTGCGGTGCAGCCACCCTTTCCTCTGGAGCACTCCTCTCCTCTTAGGGAAGGGTCGCCTAACTGAACTGGTTAGTTCTTTTCCAAAGTCCCTGGAAGTTACCCAACCCAGCGTGGAGGCCCAACCGCAGGCCCAGAAGACAGGGCCAAATGGTTTCCAGCCGGAAGAAAGGCCAGGCACCCTCTCAGAGTTCGCATCCCTCGCTCCCCAGCCGCGCTGGCCCGCCCAGTAGGCCTAGCCTCAGAAGCAACGGAGCCCTGATACTTGCTCACTGCACTTAATTCTGCCCAGATCAATACCTAATATGATACCGAATAAATAAAAGGCGCTCACAGCGGCCAGGGGACAGGGTTATTAAGCAGCTGGAGCTCTCACGGTGCATATCAATGCACCTGTCATTGTGGTTTGTAACAAAATTTATGACTGCGACCACGGCAGCAGTAAACGCTTCAGTAAGGAATGAAAAGAAAAACACTTCCCAAGGCCCGGCACTTTTCAGAAGTGGAAAGCAGGCTCCGCGTAGGAGGCAGAGCAGCAAAAGAATCCCCTACGCCGCACTTTTCCCGTCCACACACTCTGCGTGCGAGCTGCGGGATTATATAAAGTGGCCGGCGCCGGCCTGGGCCAGCAGCTATGCTCGGTAGCCCGAGCTGGAAAGAGAGGATCGCAAGCCCAGCCGAGGACCACAGACCTGCTACCCGCCTGGCCTCCGACGCGGGGAGGCTCGATGGACGCGCGGAGACCCGCAGGCCCATGGCTGCGCGCGAAGGCCGAGGGAGAGGGAGGCTTGGGCTGGGAGGGAGCCGATAGCACCGGGCTGTGTCTAGCGCTGCAATGGTAGTAAATAACGGGACTTCCACCGTCAGTCGGTGCCAGTTAAGACAGAAGTGGGAGGTGATGCTTGTGTTAGCTTCTCTTAAAATTCTCAGAGGTTTACGTTGATCTAACGCCTTACTTTGCTTAAGCCGGGTCTTCAAATAACCCACGGGTCTCGACTCTTACTGGGCATTCTTGTTAATTCAGTGGGACCGAGCGTTGACACTCTTTTCCCTGATGGCTTTGCAACTTCAGGTTTGGGAAACCACTCCTCAGCGGGTTTGCTGGGAAAAGAACTATTTGCCCACATTGTCCCGACCTCTCAGCCTGAGCCTCTTCTGCCCTTTGGGAAGCCCAGAGCGCCCATTCTAAATCACTTCTGTTTAGCCTGGATAACTCAGTACAGTAATACACCCTGCATTTAAGACAGCGGACCTACTCTATTAAAGCGCCATAAATTTGAAGGCCGATGATCGGTTCTCATGTAACAGGCAGCCGCTCACACTGAGGTGATCCACTTCAAAGCCGCCCTTTGTTTTATGCCTTGATGTGGGAATCCTGGGATGGCTACTTTGAGCTGAAGGGAAGGAACATGGAAATGCGGTGGGGATTATTTATTTAAATCACCCCCCACGCACCACAGTTTTCTGTGTGAGTATATTGTCTTGAATTTTGTTTCTAACTCTTTTTGTAGGCTCTTCAGTTTTCTTTGATATTCTGTGGAAGCAGATCTGGAACAAAAATGGAAAACTCAGGAGCAGCCGGTTCTGTCTTGCAAACATTGCCAGGAGAGCCTTTACCCCCTTTAAGGGTGTCATAATCAATGTGGCTATTGTATGTGGAGCCTGCAGCCATTCCAGATGCTTTGGCCCCAGCAGAATGAAGACTCAGTTGGCTCCAGTGGAACTAGAGGGCAAAAAATCCTTGCCTGGGTGGGGGAGGGGAGAGAACCTGGTCGTGAGGAAAGGACCCGGGGTGAGCCAAGTGGGTCAGGCCCGGCAGAGAACGCGGTGAATGGAGTTGGGAGGAAGGGTTAGGAAAGGAGGTTAGCTACTTAGGTGCACCTGGGGTGGATGCTACTAGAGCTGCCCCCAAAGGACCCGAGTGAACCCAGAGCTAGGCACTGGCTATATCCCGGTTTGCACTTTGTATCTCTGGCTCAGCTAGCTTTCCTGAGTCTATCAGAAAATACCCAAACCGTTCTGGACCTGGGTTGCTCAATTCTGGATCGGGACAAGGCTATAAATCGCCTTGAAGACAGCGGACCCACTCTGTTAAAGTGCCTAAGAAACCAACAGCCCTCCCTACCTCCACCCCAAAACCTCCACCCCAAGCTGCTCTCCAGCAGGCGCTGGCCGCTGGTCAGGTGAAAGGAAAGAGACGCTGTCTCTCTTGATCTGCCCTGTGCAATTTGTCGACTCAGTAGTTTGCAAACACTAAACTGCGCCAGGGAAAACCCCACACAAAGCGTTCAGGGCGCTTCTAAAGAGTAGAGAGCGTAGCCATAAGCCTTTGAAGTGACCTTTGGCTCACGCTGCAATAACTCACCCCTTAATGAACACCCAACGGAAGCGCCTCAGAGAGATCCCAGCCCGGTAGGATTCCTAACTTTGCGCCCTGGCTTCAGCTTCCCAGACGACCTGGGTCCAAAGGGGCATGTCATTTGCCTGCTTACTACACTCCAACCCGCTTGACTGGGCCCCCAAGGATGGCGCAGTAGAGATGCAGGGGTTCTCAGGATGCTCAAACCCTTGGCCGAAGTCCTCAAATCACTTTATATTATGCAATCGCGTGGGCAGACATCAACCTGCGATTATCTTTATTTTTGAAAAGGGCTTTTTTTTAGATATAGAATCACTCCCCAAGAAGATGGATCTAGTTAAATTTTATTTTCCAGGTGCTGAGGAACCCGGTAAGTTCGTACTTGGGCTTTTTATGGTGAATGGTACTCTCTGAGCTCTGGGCACAGGGGGCTTGGGAAGTGGAAAGGGAAATGGATCCCAAGTTGGTTAGTTGGGTCACAATCAAAACACCTTTCCTCCAGAGCTTTCTTCTGCGTTCCCTCCTCTCCTCTTCTTCAAACCAGGCGGCACTGACCTAATTTCTGTCTTTTGGGTGCCCCAAATCGTGGTCTGAACCCAGCTGGATTCTCGTCCTGTCTGAGTTCTAGTACCCCTTTCTCAGCCAGAAACTTCAGGGGCAGAAGGGTCCTGCCCGCTAGCTGTTGGGGAAGAGCTGGCTCCAGACAACCCGACCCCCATACCCCACCCACCATCCACACCCAGGGAAAACTCTTCAGGATGGGGGCCAGAGAGGAGCCTTGGTGAGGATTATTGAAAATTTCGGGGAAGTTCTAAGTGAGTGCTCCATGGGGCCAAATGAAATGCTGCTTGCAGTAATTGGATTCAGCTGACTAAGCTGGCTGGCTCGCAGCTCCGAGGCAGTGAGCAAAGAAAAACGTCCACCGACTTCAAATTCTGATGAAGCCCAGTGCAGCTGATTGACAAAACAACTTGTCTTGCTCCCATTGAAGGCAAGGGCCTTGGAACTTAGTCCCTTCTCCCAGGGGGGCCAGGCCCAACTTAAATTTCGGAAGTGTACCTCAATTTGGGGTTCCTTCCATGGGGTAGTGCCTTGGGATCTGGCCCACTCCCTGAAGCCATTCACCCTTGCCTTGGTTGGGGGTAAAGACCTGCCACAGTTTGTCTTCTACACTTGTAAGCTGAAGTTAGGAGGAACAAGTCAACAAAAGGATATGTGGGATGCAGAAACCAATATGATTTAGCTTTTGCCACTTAGGGTTATTTGGGTAGAAGGACCCAGAAACACTAAACCTTTCTTCATCATTGTAAGAGTCAAAGCCTATGATGAGAGACTGGAGAAGCCTCTCAAACTCTTCAGGGTAGTTTGGGGGGGTCTTTTCAAATTGGGGGACATTTTTTACTCCTGTGGGGAAAAATGGGAAGCCAACAGCAAGAGGTAAAGGCTCGCCAGTGTTTGGAGGTGGCTACCCGAACAATGCAGGGAGCTGGCTGGTCATACAGTTTATTTTAAATGCGTATAAATCAACCCGCCTGCACCCTAGCCCAGCAGCCCAAGACGCAGAATTAATATGATGTTCCATCTTACTTTGGCAGTGACAGTGTAAAAAAAAAAAAGTTTCTTTTTATTCATCCCATTTTCAGCCCATTCTCATAACTACACGTTTACCCTCAAAATACTAACTCCAGCCCCTTGTCCGCTCAACAAACCCATTCCTTAAGCTGCTACACCCCCTCCCCAACGCTGCCGGCCACCCTCCAAGCCTGGTAAGGTGGTGTCCTCTTAACCTTTTGGTAGGCGGGGAATGTCCCCATAAAAACACACCTCGTTACGATTAATCACCGTCCTCAATGTATATGTAGGAGCGCGCATCTAGGTCTGCGGGCTGCCTCACCAATTGGCAATAATCAAGATCACAGATTACACAAAATAAATCATATTTAGTATCCCGCTCAGGGCAGCAAACAGCACCGTGCCCAAAGATTTCCATTTTGTCATGCAATTGCTTACCTGGATCCCAATTTATCATAAACCTGGTGTCCTCGGTCTCAGAGTGGGCGCCAGTGGGGGGCAGAGCTAGCCTTCCCCCTTTGTCTGCAGACAGCAGTGTCCCAACCCTGGTCTTGTGCGCTTGCAGACTCGGCCATATACCCGAACACACGGAATTCCCGGTAGAACGGAACCAGGCTGAGGTTCAACTACCAATAAACGCTGGAGGAACGAGTTTGTAGTCCCCAAGCTGGCTTCGCCTGCGCTGCTCGCTGGTCGGTCCACCCGCCCGCCGGTCCGCTCCCAGGCCCGGAGCGGAGGCCACTTGCTCCCCCACCCACTCCTGGGTTCCTGCCCAGCCCTCCCAGGCCCCCCAGAGCTCGGGATTTGTTTTGCTTTCGGAACGTGGTCCTTTCTGAATTTGGAGAGAGCCCCGGAAACCCCCTCATAGTCGGGAAATACAGACGCTGCCTTCAAATGCGAGCATATTTGTTCACGTGACCCCGAGGGAAGATTGTACTGATTGAGGCTGAAACTTTCACGCCATCCCAGCCCAAGAGCGCAGCCAGGCCTGGGGGCTGGGAGGAGGGGCGCAGGAAGCTTGGGACCCAGGAGCCTTCCCTGGGGCGAGACCCTGGTGGAGGAGTGAAGGAAAGCCTCCATCCTCGCAGCTTGGGATCAGCGCAGCCACAGCCTGGCCGACTGCAGTGGGGTGAGGACTTGAGAGTCTCTCCAGGCAAAGACCTCTGACCCTGGCCCGGCCTTCTGCCAGACCTACCAGTGGATTGGACATTTTAGAGGTTTCCTCTTAGAAGCCTTTGTGGAAAGGACTATGAAAAAAGAAATTCGGGGCTTCCCTAGCTCCTCAACGTTCTATACTCCATATCTGCACGCACCTAGACAAGATGTCCTGCCCGTCCCCCAGGCTGCTGTCTGTCTGCTTTCCTCACTCCCCGCCAGGCACTTAAGTCTCACAGCACCCGTTCCTGCCTTAAGGTAGGACCCGCTGGTTCTCAGTTCTGGCACCCCCGCCACTCCTTGGGGGCGCTGGCTGGGGTTCGCGGACCCAGCAGGCAAACTGCCGCTACTAAACCAGAAGAAAAAAAATTGCCTAGCAGCGGGGCATGCCCTGGCGTGACCTCTTTTCTTGGCGCTCTGAGCACTACACCCAAGTGTTTTGGGGTCTGGAGTCACCTAGGCGAGGAATTCCTGCCCACCTTGATCTGTGTGAGTCCAGATCTGCTCAGAGCCGACAGGATCCTGTGTGATTCCGGAACTGCTCAGAGCCAACGGGATCCCGCAGGCCCAACAACAGCCGGGCAGCTTCCCGCTTCCTGCGGTAACTCCAAGAGGACAAGGGGACCTACTGAATTGGGCTTACCTGGGGATAACGAGATTTCTATTTTAGAATTACTGTATCAGAACACGATCTCACCACTCTGCAAGCGACTAGATGAGATTGGCCGCAGATATTCTGCATGCAGGAAGAAGAGTTAAGCGAATCTCGAATCTCGGTCAAGGCTCACTCCTGGGTTGTAGAGAGCCCCTGTCTAACCTCTGGTCAGGCCGCCTTCACCCTAGAACCCCATATGATGGGAAACTCCCTCCCGAATTTGGCTTTCTCAGTTTCTTAGCGGCTCTGCCAAGAAGTTGATGTCCCATGGCTTGTATGGCCTCTTAAGAGGCAAAGTGAACCCCAAAGCGATATAAGAGCTCCAGGGAAAGAAAAAAGGTTTTGAAACCCCAATCTAGAGGACCCGGCAGGTTCCAAAGAAAGGGTCACTAGATCCTTCTCCCAAACTTAACAGGGAGTCCCCTCCTTTTGTTCACCTGTCCCGGCCAGGGCTCAGACCCACTTGGGGTGCCTGTCATAATGGACCTTAGGCTAACCCCACTCCACCCCCATTCTGAGGACCCCGCCCTCAGGCCTCCAGCCAGGGGTTGAGCTCGCTGCGGACTGCAAGTGTTAATTCCCCAGTCAAAGGGGGGGTGGGCTGCTTTGCGGGAATTCGTCTCCAGGAAAGGATCTAAGCCTTCTTCAATCGGAGCATATGTTCATAGAGCAATAAACCGGAAAGATTTACAGTCCTCGCCCGGCCCCCAACAGCCTCACACCCTTTCAGGAATTACTTACTATGATTTATCACACCAACCCGGGCAATTGTCACACTGATAAAACAGCCGGGCCTGTGCCCGCCAAGCCGGGCCTTGGGAGGCTGTTGGAGGCCCGACCTCTAGTGAGACTGGGAAGCCTTTTTGTGGGTTCCTTTCCGAAGATACCAGGGGATGTCTGAGTGGATCGAAGTGGGTGGGGTGAGCGGGGAGACATTCTCATTGAGAAAAAAACGCAAGCAGAGAAAGCACCCGGAATCTGAGTGCAGGAGTCACTTGCTAAGCACATAAACATTTGTCATCTTTGAATAATTGAATTAATGTGTTATTGTTTGAATGTATAATTCATAACGGGGAAAACTTTGTTGCTGTCCTGACGGAGAAATACACACACACACACATCAAAAATTTAAAACAAACATACACACAACTCTAAACTCTAATCACACACGGCCTGCTCTCTGAATTCTCCTCAAAGTCAGTGGAGGCACGGATGTTGGGGGTGGGGGCAGTGAACGAAAGGACTGTCCATTGAGAATCCCGGGTCAGAGCCTGCAGCTAAAAGAAGAGAATGTTTGGTACTGGCCCCCATCTCAGGGCCGTGGCTAGCTGGGGTGGGGTTGGACCGAAGCACAGCCGCCTTCAGGATGTCAAATCTTGGAGGGGGGGGGTGAAAAAAGACTGAAAAAGTGAGCAAGAGACACTGTCGCTTTTGCGGCTCACCACAGCCTTGCGCCTTTCTCGAAGGCTTCCCCTTGCTTTGGTTGCTCCGACTTGGAGGGCTTCTTTTCCTTTTGTTAGACATTCAAAAAAAAATTACAAATCCGAAACTAAAGAGGAAGCAAGGAGAAACTGCTCGCTGGAGCGATGAGCCGCTGAGCTAGGGGTGGGGAAGGCAGAGAACGAGAGAAGTAGCTTGGAATCATTATCTGTTGGTTAAAATCTGCCTGGGGTAAAATTTCAACTCGATTTTATAGCCTTCTATTATGACGCAAAGAAAAATTTACGAGCCTCGCTTGAAAAGAGGGCCAGGGCCTTTTCTCGCTGGTTTAAGAATAGGCGGCAGATGCGGTGACAGCGACCATTGTTCCCGGTAGACACAGGCGACCTGGCAACCTCGGCCCGCGTGCGCCAGGAGTGTCCCCAGCTCGACGGGATTTTTTTTCTTTAAACTCCAGTTGTCTGGGGAGCATGCTGCGCGCACCCTCACCCCCTGCACCCTCACCCCTCGCACACCCTCTGCATCCTCATCCTCTCTCTCTCTCTCTCTCTCTCTCTCTCTCTCTCTCTCTCTCTCTCTCTCTCACACACACACACACACACACACACACACTCGGCCGCCCATAGTAATTTTTCATAAGTGCAAAGCTTCGCTGAACCAAAGGTCACAATCCAAGCCACTAACAACTTCTGGCCAGCGCGCGGTTCCAAACCAGGGAAGCAACGGCAACTATTAGTCAGCGGCTCTGACAGCTAAGTTCATTAAGGATTGAAATCTGATGAAATAAAAGTAGCCCAAATATTTACCTGCGGGCCGCGCTTAGCGCCCGCCGCGGGGCCGGGTCTGCGGGCGCGGGGGGGACCCCCCTCGGCGGGCCGTGTTCTCGGGATCCCTGCACTTTCCAAGTCGGAGAGAGCCCTTTGCGTGGCAGATTAATGACGACTCCGTGTTTCTTAAGGGACGTGCTGAATTAATTATTTCGCCAATCACGTGGTCGCGACTTGTAGAAATCTATTCTTATCATCTTCCTCGCACTTTGAAAATTCTCCGGGTTATGAGCGGCCCTCCCCCGGCTGCTGCCGAGCCCCGGCCGCCCAGCCCGGCGTGGGGGGCAGGGAGGGCTCCCCAACATGGCGCCGTCTGCCGAGGGTCCGAGTTACTGTACTGTACTCAGCGGGCTCAGCTATGGACTCGCTTCCTCCTCATCCCTGCCGGTGATTCAATACACACAGCGGTATTGATGTATTTGTGGGCACAGGAGGAGCCATTAGCCAGAAGACGGGCAGAGGACAATCATAAAATGTGTCTGAATATTTAAACTTCTGTCTGCGCACTTATAAATACACATGTCCACGCGTCTGGGTCGAGCCCTTCCATATATTAAGGACATATGTTCTATTTTATGTATTCTACTCATTTTCTATCTCCAGCAAGACACCCTCTATCTCTTCTGGAACTCCTGTCTTGGCCCCCTCTTCAAAGCTGAGGCCAAGATGTGGGAAAGCCCTTGTGATAAAAATAGTGCATGGTACTTTTTATACTAGAGAGTGCTTATTGTTGTTTGAGGGGCCAGGAGGATGCAGGGAAGGGGAGCAGGTGTTGGTAACCCCAGAGAGGTTCAGCAGCCCCAGAAAAGTAGGAGTCCAAGATGGGGGGCTAGACAGCAACCACCAGCCAGCCAGCCTCAGTTGGGCCCAGAACAAGCACTCACCCAGCCTCTGGAGAGTGGGAAGGTTTCTCACACAAGGAAAACTTCCTGGGGGGGGGGTCCTAAGAACTGGCCGGACAGAAAGCCTATTTGGAGCCCCTAGTAGTTCAAGCAGTTGCTTCTCTTTCTTTCAACAAATAATGCCCTCCACCTTGCAGCCTGCATCAGGCTTTCCAATGCTCACAAAGTACAGAAGTCAGACTGGGAGTGGACGGAAATGTAGAATTGCTAGACCTTACACGACTTTCCACTTTCACACCATAGGCACCAAATAACTTGGTGTCAATTTTATTGCAGAAAATAAAAAGATAAATTGTTTATAATGAATGCTGGCTTTTAGGAAACTTAACAAAGAGTCTCTATCAAGGCACCAAACAGGAGGGAGATTTTACTACACCTTTTATTATTTCAAATATAGATCAATGAATTACATCAAAACTACAGGCAACAATTAATATAAATAATACTTTAATCGGTGGCAGTAAAACATGGTCAATTATATTTTTAAAAAGCATCTTTGTGAGTGGACTCCAAGGGGCTGACTGACAATGTCACCTCTCAACAAAAGGCTGCCATGGACAGAATGAGGTGTGAGCCAGAGGCCCACTGTCCTCAGCAAACGCTCCGCTCCTCAGCCCCAGTCACCAACCCCGACACAGGTTTTAAAACACCCAAATAAACACTTCTGGCTCATATTTGGGGGAACAAACTGGAAACAAATAACGGCAAATGGGCACCAGAGTCTTTCTACCCCTTGCTTTCTCTACAGCAGTTCCCAGATGGAAACGCAGTTCCTTCCCTGCCCTAGGTGACCAGGGTGGGGGGGAGTGCGGGGGCTACCCCTTTCCTGGTCCACTCCTTTGGGCCCAAATGGACACTAGGGTTCGAATGGGACTTCAGGACTGGCAACTGCTCTTTAGGCCAGGCAAGAGCCATTAGCATTTCAAAAGACAATTCCTCCCAGCTGAGTAGTAGAGCTGAGACTTAAAAACAAAGAAGTTGTTTCCCCGGATTAAGTTACTTTCCAAAGTAGTGGGGCTGTGTTTGAGAAGGAACCAGGGTTTTCTTCTGGAAAACATACTTTTGGCTTTCCCTTGGGGCAGGAGGAAGGAGGGGTAGTATTTGGTCTGAAGCTAGAGGAGTAACCAGGACTTCCAAGGAGAGGGGGAAAAAATCTATATAATAATCTTTATAGCAAGTATAGATGGTTGAATCTTGTGAAAATATATACTACTCCGCCCCAAGGCCTTGGTTCAATGTATGCTCAGATTTGGCTTTTAGGAAAGAATCTTAGCAACTTGCCAATCGGCCCAAGGATAGCTAGCTGTGCCCTTTTCAGACGCAGCATCCAAAGACTGTCTCCATGTTAGAGGGGCAGGGAAAAGAAGAGAAGGGTAGTTACAGTCCAAAGGTTAAGGGTTTAGAGGTCAGTCCTCCCGGCTGAAATACAACCAATCGAACAGAAAATTTGCCCTCTGGATGAACCTGATTCTGTAATTTAGCCCAACTTCAGTAAAATACCTTTTCAGCTTCTCAACGTGAGGGCGTCAGAAAAAAGACATCTTGACTATGTATGAACTCTGTGCTTTTTGTCATAGAGACAATGATGCAAATAATGCAGGAATATCCATCTTTAATATCCCGACGTGGTGATATTCAAGTATTGCCATGTGCAAGTCTGAGAACCAGGCTCACCCCAAGGAGGAACAAAGAGCTTTCCCCAGGGTCTAATACAAAAGACCAAGGCTTGGAAGATACTTCAGAGAAGCAGAATTTCAGTTTAGGGACTCCAGTTGAATCCTTGCCCTCAGCTCTCTCTCGGGAGACACAGAACCAAAGCCCAGGCCTTTCCCTCCTCCACTGAAATCTATTTTAAAAACAACCACCGAAACCTTCTAAAGTATTCTGAAATACTGAAAAAAGTAACAGCACTATTGATCTTATGATTAAAATTTAAGTTTACCCCTCCCAATTTCTTACTTGGGTCTGGGGAGACTGCAGTCAGGGGTTTCTGTCTGAAGCCCAAGCTTTGGGGCTCAAGCTTTCAAAACCTCCCTTCATTTGAGTGTATAAACTCTATCATCACCTTTGACTCTTATCTTTCTTGTTGTTAAGGGTTAGTGTTTT
This sequence comes from Alexandromys fortis, assembly GCF_014885135.2. Classification (NCBI taxonomy): domain Eukaryota; kingdom Metazoa; phylum Chordata; class Mammalia; order Rodentia; family Cricetidae; genus Alexandromys; species Alexandromys fortis. The sequence goes on from NW_026067898.1 coordinate 8,286,307, forward strand.
AAGAAAATGAGATTTGAACTCTTCCCAGACGTGAAATAAAAGTAAATAAATAACTATCTTTCCTGTTGTTTGAGCTTGTTTTAAAGCCACTGGTTTCAAGGTAAAGAAGTGGGCCTGAAAACTTTGAGACTTTTACAGTTTCTGCTTGTAAGTAATGTCTTGAGAAACACTTCAGAACACACACACACACACACACACCTCAGGGAAATCTCTTTAAGATCAACACTTGTGGACTTCCAGAGTCTATTAGTTCCTTTTTTAAAAACAAGACTTCCTCCCTTACCTACCCTTTTTCTCCTTACTGCACAGGGCCACCCCCACCCCCCATAGGCCATACACTGATTCTGATTCCTATAAAAATCCTGCTATCTGGAGGTACTTGGAGCATTTGGAATCCAGTTGGAATAGAAAACTCAGAGATTAGCTGATGGCCCAGGGCATATAGGTTTTGTTTTCTTTCCCAGGAGAAAAATATTGAGCCATTTGTTTCTTTTTTTCCCCCTTCTCTTTCTTTGAACCACCTTGCAAACACAGTGCTGGAGCAAGCACATGTGGAAATACATTTTCAAAGCTCAGTTTTCCTGGGTCCTTGGCTTCCCTCTGGGAGGGTTAAGGGCCTCCTACACTTATTTCCAGGGGATGGGTGGGAGGGAGGAGTTCAAAATCCCGACTAGGGCCAGAAGTGAGTCCCCAGATTTCTGATTCAGCCCCTGAAGCTCGATCCTTTTCACTAGCCTAAGGTTGTTGGCACACAGGTGCCACGGATTTTCTGTAGTTCATTCTCCCAACAAATAAATATTTAAGCAAACATAATCAGAACATAAAATAACCCGTTTCCACTTCCTTCTTGGATTTATTTCTTTGGGCCTGGGCCACTGGGAGCAAAGCATTTCTTTTTATCACAGCAGAAATTCTATAGATAACTCAGAAAGTTCTGAGATTCTCTCTCATCTCTTCTGTCCACACTGAAAGCACCTAGCACTGGGTGCTGGCCTTCTGCCTCAACTGCCCCCACAGCTACTAAGCCACGCAGCCCCCTGGAGGGGTGGTGTGGAGGAGAATGTCCAGGTTCCCACTGGAGTAAGCCTCCGACCTTCATTTGCAAATTCAACATCCAACAGCAGAGGTTTTCATGAGTTTAATGACTCGCCAAGGTTTTATGTTCTCAGTAGCTCCTGCCATATGATAATATACTTAAAGAAGCCCGCCCACCCTCCCACCCCATCCCTTTAGGGAGGGGGCTGCCCTCGGGCAGGATGGTAACCTAGTCCGAGAGCGGCCTGCAAATCCCAGGTCCACCCCCACAGTACCTTAGAGCCCAGTGAGGTGACAGCAGGCCCCGCCTGCACCCGCAGCTTCGCCTCAACCTGGAGTGCAGGGAGGGATGAGCCCAGGGTCCCCACTTCTATAGGGTCGTCAGGTCCGTGTGGTGGTCCTTGGCCATGGGCTGCAAATGCTGGCCGGGGGCAGCTGAAGAGGAGGAGCAAGAAGATGAGGAAGAAGAAGACCTGCCCTTGGTGTTGGGCAGTTTGTGGTCTTTTTTCCACTTCATCCTCCGGTTCTGGAACCAGATCTTGATCTGGCGCTCTGACAGACACAGGGTGTGAGCGATTTCAATCCGACGGCGTCTGGTCAGATACCTGTTAAAATGAAATTCCTTTTCCAGTTCTAGGACTTGCTGTCTGGTGTAGGCTGTCCGGGAACGCTTGGGCTCCCCGCCGGTGTAGTTGGGGTTCACTGTGAGATAAAACAGACAGGACAGCCAGGTCAGAGCCCGGCCACTAGTTAGGCCCCTGGCTTGCCTCTGCCCTCACTTCCTGGCGCGTCCTGCAGCCCTCGGCCCTCCCCGTGCTCCAAGCTTGCCTGTTTCCTCCCTCCCGCCCTCTCCCTAAGAACACACACACTCCCACCCAACCCCTTTCACGCACCCACTCCCCAGGCTCACATAACCTCAAAGATGCTCCCTTCTCCCTGGCCCACCAAGGGCTCAGGATCTCCAATATTTTGGAAATGCCCTTGTCCCTGCTCTGCGTTCCCTCTGCTGTGGAAATGGAGTCCTCCCCACCCCACCCCCATCCCCACCCCCTTTTGCGCCCACAGCCAAGCAGCCAGCCACATGGTCCCGGCCTGCTCCCTCAGCTATAAAAATTTATGGAGAGAGTAATTGTGGCGCCCAAGGAAGCTTCACAAGCCCCCACCCACTCGCACCCCCTCCAGGGGGCCCAGGCCAAAAGATGCGAGTAGAGGTGGGGGAGGGTTGAAAGGTCCCTACACCCGCTCCTTACCCGAATTCACGTGCACCTTCTTCATCCAGGGGTAGACCACAGCCGGCTGTTTGAGGGCTGTCCCCGGGGGCGGCTGCTTGGGGCCGGTGGGCTGGCTGCAGGCCCGGGCGCCAGGCAGGGGCGCAGGCGGGGGCGCTGGGCACGGCTCTCCCGGGGCACCGTAGTGACTTCCTGGGCCACTCGGCTCCTGTCCGTGACCCCGCGGCGGTAGCGCTGAGCCAGGCCCCTGCCCGCCGCCTCCGAAGGGCTGCTCACCGAAGTCGGGCCGTGGGTAGAGCCCCGAGGGTTGGAAGTCGGCGCCCTGTGCGCCGCTGCCGTAGTAGTCGGTTCCCTGCTCGCCTAGATAGCCACCCTGCAAATATTCCTCGCACGGAGGAAACTTGGGGTCCACGTACTTAGAGTTCACCATATACGAACTCATGGCCATTAATTTCAGAAGGTAGAAAATACTAATTTTTCTCGTGTTGTCTTTTTTTCTTCTTCCATTGGGCCCTCCTACTTGCTGTCAACTGAATAAAGTTGGGCGGCCATGTGACCAGGCCAGCCAATAGGAAGGGAGCGAGTTTATCACCGGGTTTGTGAGCATCTCATAATTTTAACAAATTTAACTAAATAACATACGTGTAATCAAGTGACTTGCCATGCCACATTTGAGAGTCCCTGACAGATGTTAATATAGTTCCAATTCTATCCCCAGTACCCCTGTTCTCAGCAGGTTACCCCGGCTTTTGTCTCACCGACTTTGCTAACCTCCCATGCCCTCCTCACCACCATCGCCTGAAGCTGTCCCCGAAGTGGGCACAGTTCCAAGAAGAGCGAATTCTCCTATTGGGGTGCGAAATAAGGAAGAATGAGTGTGGGCAATGTGGCCTCTGAGTTGGGTAGAGAGTGTCCCAGGCAGGCAGCCTGCCTGGCCAGCTGGCGGGAGTTCTGGACTCTGACATACAAAGACCTGTCCTGGCTTTGTTTTCATCAGGGTCACCCAAAAGTTACCAGTATCTGGCAGATCTGAATTGAGTTAGGCAATGAGTAACCGCTATGGTTTTCTGCCCAAGTCCAGGCTGGGGTGTTTCTAGTTGAAGTTGGGGCTTGCTGAAATGTCAGGAGGCCCTTCAACTGTCCTGGATCTGGTAGCTGTGGATTGGGTCAGGTTGGGATGGTGATGAGGGGGACCTTAACTTTATCTAAATGTTACCCCAAAGGTCTCCAATGGCCTTCTTTCCAGACTGTCTTCTTCCCACACAAGGATCCTAAAACCAGGTGAGCCCCATTTGGGGACCGTCACATCTCGATATGCTCCTGAAGGAACAGCTGCTGCAGGAGCTTGCTGGCCTTTCACCTCACTCCCCAGTACCCTAAAACCTGCCCCTTTGGCCTCAAACTCAGACAACCCCTTAAGCACCCCCTGGAACCTCTCTTGATAAAAGGTGAGGGCTTCTCCAAGAAAAGGCTGCACAATGTCACCAGGCAAAGTCGATCATCTGTTATCCAAGGTAATGAAAAAGAAAGGTGGCTGACCGGCTCGGCAGCCCCAATTCTCGGCGCCTCGGTCTCTGGCTATGTCGGAGACATATGAAGTTTTTGCATCGACCATATATTCCCCTAGAATCGAATCTGTGACTATGTGGGTACCACACAAATTCGGTTCTACAGGGTATATATAGACAACGTTACAACCTCGGGTCCTACCCAGAGCAGACACTCAGGCAGCCGCCAGCCTAGATCTCTTCAGCTCAGCCACCAGAAACTCCCCAAGCCCTGCTTTCAGAGACAGTTCAGGTAGGCTCGGAGACAATTTGCAGCAATGAGTCCCCTTATTCTGTTGCCTTGATCAGGGCTATGGAGCAACTGAGCAACCAGGAGCTGCTTCTTAAAAATGGAAAAGAAAAAAAAAAGAGGGAATTTTCTTTCACCCCAGAGATAGAGGCTTTATTGCCCCCTTCCAGAATCCAAATCTCCCGCCCCCTTATCAAGTGGTATTTCCCAAAACGAAGCAAAGGCCCTCAGCAGCAGGGAGTTTTGAAAAAGGCAAGCGGGGATATTCTCCACCAATTCCTGAGCCAAGTTTTTGGCAACAGCTAGTCCTCCCAGAATTCAAGCATTTACCTTCCTGGGCCCTCAGCCCCGCTGGACTTTCGGATCCCGCTGCGGCGGCCGCTGCGGTTGCTGCTGCTGCTGCTGCTGCTGTTGCTGCTGCTGCTGCTGCTTCAGACCCCGAGGCAGGCGCTGTTTGCGGCCACCGAGTCGCCCTGGGCTGAGACCGTCGCGCTAATGGTGAAGGGCAGGGCGAGGGGTCATTCGAAATCATTTACAAACATATCACAAAGTTTCATTATTTTTGCTTTGCCGACAGCAGCACAGAAGAGTACAAAAGTTCACGAATTTCGCCGCCCCAGCGCCTCCGCTGTCTTGGGCTTGCCCCTCAATTCAGGGCATCAAGAGCCCAGATGCACTCTGGGGCTGGGCTGATTTCAGGGGCAGAGGGATGCCCTGGTTTGAGCCGAGTTTTTTGGATGCCTGATAGCAGGGTGAAGATGTCCACATTTCTAAGTATTGTTTTGATTCCTTCCCCAGTAATTCAAAAATCGCTCTCAAGCCTGGCCTTAGTTTGATAGGATGGGGCAGGGGACTCCCTTCACCAAAACTGGCAAAATTGGGTGCTCACTTTTACTCCGCACTTCCCTCTTCCTCTGACTCCCACCGCGTCTTTCACTTGTACTGTTTTGACTATTTTAAAGGGATTTCCCCGGTGCCAATTCTAAAAAGGACTAGAACCTGTTTGGTTAAAGGCATCCCCACCCCAGATTCCGCTAATGTCAAGCCCTTTCACCCACGTCTTTTCTGGGGGATCCTGGGCCTACCTAAGCTTTATCCAGACAAATTGGGGAAACCCGATGGGTTGAGCTGGGACCGAGATGAGTATACACATTTTCATATTTGTTAGACGTTGTGACCTGCATTTCACCTTATTGCTCGACTTGTTCAGACAGGTCAAAGCCAACAAGTTATTGATGAACAAAAGCGTTAAATATTCACCTCCCACTCAACTGCCCATACAAATGCTTTTGATCTCTCCGGCTTTTTGTGCTGTGAGCAGCTACAAGGCGCCAGATTTGGGTTGGCAAGCAAGCAGCCTTCGTAGAGATAAGCACCCACAGCCAAGGGTGTCAGGAAGGGAAGGGGGTGACCAAGGGAAATCTGGGGATCCCAGACTTTTATCATGGAGCCTAGAGCCAGGTCCACTTTGTGCAGGCCTGTTTCATAGAGGAGACGATGAGCTGGGGGATCTCAGCCTCACCAGGGGCCCAACAAAGCCATCTGGCCCTGAGCCCAGTCCCTGCTTCTCTGACCCTGAAGGGAAGACATCTCATGGAAAGGGAGGATGCCTGGTCCCTGTGGCCCTGGCCAGTCCACCCTTCCAATGAGATAAAACCACTTGGGGTTTGCAAGCCACTGCTATTCCCTTGCCTCCCTGCTGTTAGCACCGTCCTAATGAGAAGGTTCTCCTGAAGGTGTCCCAGCATCCTCAGATTCAAACTTCAGAGCCCAAGGGCTGGAGTCCCTGCTCCTGACCCCACCCAATCCCACCGGACTCTGGAGCAGAAATTCTTCAACTGCAGCTAAGGAGAAGCAGAGGTGAAAGAGAAAAAGCAAGTACTCTTCTTGTTCAGCAGCTACCCCAAACCTAGAACTCACACCGCAGGAGCTGAGACCCAGAAAGAGACCGAGAAGAATGACTACCTAAGCTCAGACCGGGCAGCTTTTCAGGGAAGCAGGCAACTCAACAAGCATCAAGGGTTCCACATTTGTTTCTGTTTGCAATATATCGATTTTAAAAGTTGAACATATGTATTACATATACAGCAAGGGAAAGCTGAGCTAGACTGGGCAGGCTTAATTTAGGTTGGACTGCAGGAGGGGACCGGGTACCTTGGTGTTTACTGTGTCAATTCTAGCAGTTGAGGAGGATGCTCCCAGCACTTTCTTGAGAGGGTAGATGGCTAATGAGCTGCAAGACCGCTGCACCTGTGCAAGCCTTCGAACCCCCCGGGGGAAGGCCTGGAAGGTCCAAGGAGGTCCAAGAAGACCAGGACGGGCTCCCGCGGTGCATTTACTTGGGCAGGTGACTGTGAACTAGGCCCCAGAAATGTTTCCTAAAGATTCAACCTGGAGCGTCATTCTGCCTGGGAGGGGGAGGGGGGCAGCACAGTTCTGCCACCCTCCCATTCCTACTGGGGCGGACCTTCGACCACCACGACCACCACCGCCTCCCTTAGCATTTGCTCTTTACTAAGGAAAAAAAAATGGGCAAGTACTTACACTGGCTCTTCCTGGTTCCCCCTTGTGCTCCAGAACCTGTTGCAAAGAAAACGGGGTCACTCAAATTCCACCGGAAAATAACGCAGAAATAGATGACATGCAGAAAAGTGACAAGGCCCAGACATTTCAGTAATACCTAGAACTCCTTGCCTTCAGGAGCTGCTCAAAATTCTCCGCGGATGGGTGGCATCCTCAAAGGCAGAGCCTGGGAGTGTAAGAGTCTGCCCTGGTCACCTCCCTCACTTTATGTACCCTTGGGCAAAACCCTAATGGTTATATGGCCTGACTCAGAGCGCCGGAGGCAGGGTTTCCCCAGCTGGGAAATAGGAAGTCGGAGAAAATGGGCCTTGGTGCATCTCCTTCTGCTGCAGGCTGGTGGTGCGGATTCAGCGGGGAGGCAGCAGATATTCTAGCTGTCCCGACCCCAGTTCCCTGTCTGCTCCCTCTGGGACCAGTTCAGTCCTTTTTTTTTTTTTTTTTTTTTTTTTTTTTTTTCAGTTTCAAGTTGGTTTTGAATTCCTCAATCCCAAACAGCAATTCCCATCCCAGCCTACAAACCTTCATCACAGAAGGAGCAGGCATGACTGGAATATGCTTTTCCAGGTCTCCAGTTCCAACCAGAGTCATTTCCTTCCAAGGGGAAATGAGGAGGAAGGACCCAAAGGATAGCTAGAAAGGAAAATCGGTGTGGTTATAAAGGTAACTGATCTAGACCTCAAAGGAATGGTCTGGACTCTGATCTAATTCTAGGAATTCATATTAATTTTCTAACTTTGATGCTGAAGGACCTACGAAGCGATCACACAGGGCAGTGGTTCCCCCCAGGCATCGATATTCATCTTCAAGTTTGTAGTCCTCTAGGAACAGCAAGCAATGAGCTCTGAGATATCACAGAGCTGTCTCGCTCCACACTCATCCCCTCCCTCTCTGCACCCCTATGATTGTTTTACTCTACTTTTGAAGCAGTTGCTCCACTACAGCCAGGAGAGTGTAGGTCCTGCTTTTGGACTCGAAGCCTCCCCCCCAATTTCTAACTTCCCACGTATACCGAGGGGGAGGGGGAAATCCAAGATCCCCATTCTATTTATTAAAGTAGGTTTAGGGTAAAATTAGAAATAACTCCGATATGCTTTCCTCGGGCAGAGAAGGCCAGGCTCAGAACCCCCCTCCCCCCCAGTTATTGTGGAAAAGGAACTGAGTGACTTACTCTTTTTCCTTTCTGGTGGGTAGGGTAGCTGCAAGTAGGGCTGTCTTCTGAGCACGGCGCTGGCTGGAGCCTCTCACTTTCCTATCGCTGCTCCAGGAACGAAGCATCTGCACTTGTACGCTCTTAACCTAATTTATGGTGGGAATTATATTTTGGCTTGTCAACTCTCAAGCCATAAAACAAAGTTTATTGGAATCACGTGCTTGTAAATAGCCACTCAGGTCCCTTCCCTGCAGAACCATAAATAACCTTTGGCTTTAAACTTTTATTCACTAAATAAAGGTTCCCTGCAACTGTTCCCTTGGATTTAAATAGTTCCAAATATCCAGAATGCGAGAGAGGTCATAGTCATATCAATACCCTAGGCTTTTCAGCTTGCATCTTTTCAGAGAAGGCTGTTTAAATTGGGGGATAGTGCTATTTGGAAAAGGCTGGTTGGTGGGCATGTCTTATGACTCTGGCTGCATTCGCTGTGAGTACCATCAGCTCCTTTATTTCAATCATTTTCTAGCCTTAGATGTGGTAAATAGCAAAGCCAAAGGCCACTCCTTACTTGCTGATCACAAAAGTTGGGAATTATTTGCGATTTTGCTCAAGTTTCAAGAGAGAAAGAATGGCTCCGGAGAGGTTGGGTGGCCTTGGGGGTGGAGAGGCAGCTGGGATTAGCACGTAGTTTCCTCTGTATTGTTGTGGATGGGGCTTGGGGAAGGTTGAAGATAGCCACATGCCTAGAGAGGTTTTTATAATTTGCTTAGATCTGAAAGAGAGGCCTTTGCAAGTGACCAAACTGCTTAAAACAGCAAGACTTGGGGTTTGGTGAAGTGAGAAACTGGGGAATAGCCCCCATCGGACTCTGGCAAGTTAGGCTCTAAAGAAGGTTATAAAACCATAAAACAGTCCTGGTGTGAAGGGCCAGGGTGTGAGGAAGCACAGGAGGCCCTTAAAGAACCCTTAAAGAACCCGAGCCCAGGAAGTCAGAAGTGCACAATCCCCTGTGGTGGGCCCGAAGAATCACTCAATGCAGGGCTCAAGGGACCCTGAAGGCCCACCTCTGAGTAGGCTTTTCAGTAGCTCCTCCCCACTGCTGCCCCCATCACAGGGAGAGACTGAGAAAGAAAGAAATGTCTGTCTGTCCTCCTGAGAAATCAAGGAAACAGTCTGGGCACGCTGTCACAGGAGAAGGCGGGAGATAGAAGAGACAGGGGTAGGGGATGGAGGAAGCACAAAGAGAACTGGGCCCCAACACCCTTCAGTGGCCTTCCAGAAGTGCCACCATCCTTGTGAAAATGTGACTATTTTCTGTTGTGATAAAATGACAAATCGCTGCATGGATTTGTAGAGCACACACAGAGCTGTGCTTTCTAAATCAACGCGGTTACAACAGTTCCTATCCGAGAGCTGCACAGCCCAGAGAAGAGTCTTTGCACACACATCTTTGCACGCTAATTTCCAGCCACTCTATGTGCGGTTCCAAACTCACTTTCTGATTTGACTTCCACTAGCCAGAAAACAGGGGGCTGATAGTCCAGACACCAGGGTATCCATTTCTCCTTTTTTAAAAAAATCCCATCAGCCATGTGAAGAGACTCTTGTGACTTTTTTGCTTGGTTGGTTTTGGTTTCTTGATTTTTTTCCCCCCACAACTGGTGGCATATTTTTAAAGTAATGGGTAGAGGTAACCCTTCAGAAACTAGTTTTTGAAGAACAGCTTTGAAATACATCCTTGTTAATCACCTAGAAGAGATAATTAACATTGGGGCAGTCGAGAAAAGCTTTAATTTTTAGGTTAAGATTCTTGAAAGGGTAGATGCTTTCCGGGGTTTTGTAAGGAAGTGGGATGAAGACAGGTCCTGGGAAACGGTGTGTGGACGGACATACAGTGCCTGGTATCTTGCTGGGCATCAGGAGAGACTTTTTTTTTTTTTAATGAAAGATGATGAAGGATGGCGTCTGAGATGTGTTTGCAAATGTCTCTGTAGGTGACACAGGGAGACGTGGCCTACTCTGGATAAAGAGGAGAGTAACAGGAAAGGGCCCCCCGCACTTAAGAAAAAGGGGGGGGGATACATAGAGACAGACATCTTTGTTTTCTGATCAGAGAGTTCACAGGCAAAATGATTAAGGAGGAAGTGTGTGTCCCTCTCGGCTCCTCCTTTGTTATTCCATCTACCTCCAGGGTCCTAGGATTTGTGAATGAAAGAGAGGGTGGGGAGAAAGTGAGCAACCACAGGGAAAGCTGAGCCTGTGTACCAACCTGTTTCAGGTTCCCCAGGGTTTCTTCACCCCCCACCTCCACAACTGAAATCCCTAGCAGGGATTTGGGGAGACCAGGCAAGTGCTCAAACTCTGAGTCCCAGGCTACATCCTGTTCGCTAAGGATTTTTCAATGTTGGCAGTAGTGGTAATCAAACAGGAAAGGAACAAAGAGGCAGTAATTGGTGGCACCTGCCTTTAATCTCAGCACTCGGGAGGCAGAGGCAAGCAAATCTCTTGAGTTTGAGGCTAGCCTGATCTACAAAGTGAGTTCCAGGATGGCCAGGGCTACTCAGAGAAACCCTGCCATGGAAAACAAAGAAACAAACCTTCAAAACTGTAAGGAATTAGTTTCCAGTAAACTAGGGCCCAGGGTACTGCTTTATCTCATACAGCCAGAAAGAGCCAATTCTAAGAATTTCTGCCTGGTGGGCTTCCATGATATAGGGTCTCCTGTAAGTCTGCTTCAACGCAGATGTCAGAGCTGCTCCAGGAAGGTGAGAGAGAAGCGGTTCCAGAAAACAGCATCAGATATTTCAAGTATACTGCAGGTCAGCCATCAGCACACCCTATAGAAAATCATGCTAATGTCTCCTAAGAGGCCTATTGTCTAGAGAAGATGTGAGCTTTCAAACTAAACATACAGAAAAATGGGGACAGAAGGGGTAAGGCTTTGGGTGAATTTCCTAGCCAAAGACACATGGCATAAGGAGTCTGCCCAGGACTCCTGCTTAGGGACCCAGGCTAGGCGTAGAGTCAGAGAAGAGTGAAGAGGAATTCCTAAGCAAGTGAGAAATATGATTCTGTCCTCCTGGCACTGACGTTCCCCTCTCCTCCATGACTTTACTAGTTTAGGGTCCCCTGTAAGGAAGAGATGATCCAAAAGGAAAGGCCCTCAGTAGGAGATAAGAACCTCTTGGTCTAGAAAAGAACCTGGGGGCAAGAGGTCTGACTTGGGGTCGGAGGCTAGAAGAGGTGCTAGTGACTCCAAGAAAGGTATTTGGGTGCTAGAAAGAAGGAGCTAGATGGATGGCAAGGGGATTGGATGACCTGACCATGCTGCTCCCTGAGGCTCTGGGCAGAACTTTACTTGGCACAACAGAAGAAGAAACTCTGATTGTTTCTGGAGACAATCTAACTCAGATTCTTGGCATAGTCAAGAGAAGTAGCTTGAAAAAGGGCGGCAGGGGGGGGGGGGAATCTGTAGGCAAGAGTCATGGAAGTCAGAGCTAAAGATGTAGGAACCTGGTCTCGAGGAGTGTGCACACATGTGTGGGTTATAACCTGAAGTGTGTTTATGAAATTCTTTATAAACGAGAAGACTCTCAGCCAGGCCCAGTGGCACACACCTACAATCAATGCTAGCCTTTGGGAGGCTGAGGCAAGACAACTGAATTCGTGGCATGTTTGAACTTTATAACAGGACCGTGTCTCCAAAGAGCTTGCTTATTTGTTTCAAAGAACTGGAAAGGCCTTTGAAAATTAGGAGACTACGTCCTTCCTAAAAACAGACCTTGTCATTACTCTGATCCAAGGTGGATTTCAGATTTAGCCGTAGCCCTAACGCCTAAGTCACAGGATGCGGGTAGATTAATGGAGGGAGAGGGGCCTGCTGCTTGTTTTCCTGCTGCATCTTCTCATTTCAGGAGACCAGGATGCCCCAGAGCTGTAGAAGAAAGACCATCTGAGTAGGTATGACTGACACAGGACAGCTTGGCACTAGAAGGGACTGAAGGAGCTGGCAGTGAGCTCAGGAGAGACTGCAAACCCTCCTGAGAAGTTCAAAATGTGTCTCTGGGAGTGTGAGCCAAGGGCTCTTTCCTCCTTGTGGAACCCTGATATGTGTAGATACTAGACATTGAGACCCAAGAGGTCATTGCTGATGAAACCTGACCAAGATTTATTTAATTTTATTGTTTTGTGTTTTGTTGAGATAGGGACATGTTACGTAGTCTAGCCTGGGCTTGAACTCCAAACGAAGACAAGCTGGCCTCAAACTCAACTGCGGATCCTTCTGCCTCAGTTTCCTTAGTACTGGGATTATAGGCATGCACCATCATGTCCAGTTCAGGTCTCTTTCATTCTTTCTAGAATTCAAGGCTTTTGTGAGTGAACCAGTTTGTCTCTTGTGGTTGACTGGAAAAGCCAAGGTTACTTATGACAAAGCGGGACCACTAATAGCAAGGATCAAGAATTACATTTTCATGTGTCAAAGCACCATTTTATTGACTCAGCTAAAAAGTATAGTTAATGCAGCCAGTATTGAGCTCAATGCAACACTAACAGAGAAGTAAAGATGAAGACAGACGTGGTGGGTTCACGCCTGTAGCCATGGCACCCGGGAGACAGGGACAGAAGGATTGTCTTAAGCCCAATGGCAGTTGGGTAACATAATAAAAATAAAGAGATCCCACCTTTAAAAAAGCAAAATTCTCATAAGAACCCTTGATGATACTCTTATTATCCCTTCTCTCAAAGGAGGAAACAAGCTTAGAGGTTTGGTCCTGTTCACCTAAAGTTACCCAGCAAGTAGGTGGTAGAGTATGGGTTTTAACCCAAGTAAACTTAGCTTCAAAACTGCTCTCTTTGAGCTCTCCAAGTCCAAAGTGAGGAATCCACAGACCCTGTATTCATCCATAAAATGGAAGAAATTACTCAGCTCTAGTGTAGTAACATAAAAACAAAACAAACCAGACAGTCATGATTGTAGCTGCAGGGGTCTGGGAATGTACAGTGTATACTTAGAGAGGGAATCAGGGGAATAAAGAGCTAAGCAAGAGAGACTCTTGACCCATGGCTCTCAAGCCTAAGTACGCATCCTCCTTATTGCTTTGGGGAGGATGATTTCAGGATGCCAAGACACCCCATATTGACATTGGAATTCAGTGTGTTTGGGGGAAACCTAAAAACCTAATTAATGCAGACATTTGGGTGCAGAGCCTTTGCTGAGAATGATTGCCTTGGAGTAGTGAAAAGGGAGACCTTGCAGGACATTGGAGGGGACAACAAAGGATCAGTGAGGCAGGAGGAGTTGAAGTTGGTGTCACCCTTGGAGGAGGACTAGCCAGCAAGCACACAATAGGCCTGCAGTGAGCACGGTGGTGGGGCTGTGGTTTCCAGTAGCCCTGTGCCTCTGCCTGAATCTCAAGCTGTGGACTGCAAGGTGGGATTTCCCCAGGCTTTCAGAGTCAGGAAGTTGTCACGGGGCCCAGGCCCTGTTCTAAATAAGCAGGGGGAGGTCAATTGCCTTGCTAAAGAGGGGTTTCCATCCATTCTGTGCTTCCTCAAACTGCCTGTTCTGGGTGCCAGGATTCAGGACACAGTGAAAGGCAGGGATTGAGGCTGTGTAGAGGGTGAGGCATCTCACTGGGTCCTGTGGTTTAGGAACAGCTTGCCTTAAGATCCTAGTTGCCTGTCCCTAGAGAACCGCAAATCACGCCCTCTCTGGGAAGGCGAGGGAAACAGCGTGGCCTTTCACCCCCGAATCAGACTTCAGGCTCCAAGAACCTAAGAGCTGTCTTTGCTGCGGGCAGCTGGAGGATAAGTGACCACACCACCCACCCTTGTCTGATGCTGTGCACGTTGTGCGAGCTCAAGTGGAGGGCGGAGTAGAGGGAGGGGTGGCTCTTGTGTCCTCCCCTTCCCCTCCCGCCCAGGGCATCTGCCGCACCGCGAAGCCAGCGAGACGCTTGTCCTACAGCGCCTCCTCCTGGACAAAGCTCCAGATAGCCAAACAGGGACACCACCAGCCCTGAAAACCCAAAGCTAGGCACGTCTTTCCTGGGGCTGAGGTCTCAGGACATCAGAGGTTGGTCCTGTCAGGTCCATTGGAGAGGCCGAAAGAAGCCCAGAAGTCCTCGAAGCTACTTCTCCCCGCCCCACCCCCAGCTCAGACAACAAGCTTGTGACCCAGAAGCGTGACAGATGGAAAATCCTTCCAGTTTGGTCATTTATTTGTTTACTTATTTATTTACTTTGATTGCTCTTGGCTGAGCCTGCCTGAGCCTTAGGACGCGCTGTGCTGGCTGGCGAAATGAGATCCAGGGATGGTTTGGTAGTTTAAACAGGCTCCAGGAAGAAAGGCCTTTTCCCAGAGCAGGCTGCACCAGTCTGAAAAAAAAAAAAGCTGTGTATTTCCTGAGGGTCTCCTCTTCTCTCTCTCTCTCTCTCTCTCTCTCTCTCTCTCTCTCTCTCTCTCTCTCTCTCTCTCTCTCTGGTGTGTGCACGCATACCGGGGGAAAATCTACTTACTACTAACTACTAGCTCATATTCGTAACCTGTTTCTAACACACAGACAAATTTGGGTGGGGTGGTAATTGTGGTCAAGGGTAAAGTTAGCGACTATCTTTAAAAAAAGACTGGAAGAAAAGATGAGCAGCAAGTCCTGAGGAAGGGGTATTAGATCTGGTTATAGGTTCCTTTTGCCCCCTCCCCCAATCTGTGCAGTGCTGGTTCAATCTCAGGGCTGGGCTGTTTCACTGCACATGCGCTGGGCGTGCGCAGCCCCGCACTGCAGAGGCTCTGAGCAATGCCGGTCAAGCATAGTACCCTGGACTGCACCGCGCAAGACTCCGGCGCCTGGCTGCAGAAGCACTTGGAAATCCTATCCTATCTGCAGAGGCAGACAATGTAATTTTCTTTTTCAGGAAAATCTGAATTAACGCCTCAACTAATCTTTCTAAATTTGCTGGTCCAGTTTCGTCAAATCAGCAAAATCTCTATGTTGTTCATGAACACTCTCAGCGTTCCTTCGGATCAGAATTTTCACATCTGGGGTACAGCTTCCCCTGAGTCCCAAGTCGTCTATCAATGGGGGGAAAGGGTGTCACCCCACCCTGCGTTCTGAGAGCATTTCTCCTTTAGTTTTACAAAACTATCAGGTCTAGGGGATACTTTCCTTTGAAACAATGGTATCTATTTTCGTCATTTCCGAAAAAGTGCACCTAAATTGGATTTAAATCGGAATTCCGAGTTCCTGGTTGCTTCTCCACAGCTTCCTGTGCCCCCGCATACCCTCACTGGCTGCCGCACTGCGACAAGGCCGTAAATACCTCTAACAGCTGCCTGCCAGCCCAGGGTGAAATACTGTCTTTGTTCGGGTTTCTCTGCCTCTCAGGCTCAGAGAACAGAATTCTGGCAAAATATACGTATTTGTAAAAAAGATATAACAGGAAAAACACGCTTAGTTTTTAGCCCTTGTTTTTGGCTACATTTGTGAAAGCCAGCCTCTCTTTTTTGTGGCTCTCCCAGAGACTGACTCCCAGCTCCTGTTCACATCAGAGGACACCAAGGCCAGGACATTGGCTCCCAAGTCTATAAATAGAGGTTTGGACCCAGGACGCTGGGAACTGTGCCCACAAACCTCTAAACATTTAGGCTATGAACATTTAAAAAATTTCGTTTCTTTTCCTTTCCATTTTCTTTCTTTTCTATTTTTTTTTTTTTGTTAGGTTCGCAGAAACAATGAAAGTAGCGCTGGTGGCAATGGCCTCTTACACTTTTGGAGAGAATATGTGCGACTTCCCAAATATTCATTTCTCAAGATGCAATCAACCACTCCTTCCCAATAAGCTTTCAATGCTACCATGAGGCTTACAAAGACTGCCTGCGTCCTCCACATCTGCACATGGCGTCACCTTCCTCTGTGAAATCACGACCATCTCAGTCACTGTAGCAGACTGGACCACCAAACCCAGGAAAAAGCAGTTGGAACCCCCAAACTACAACCTGGCCAGCAGAACATCCAGCTCACCCCCAGCCCTGCCTGGTCTCAGAACACCACCTCTTCCCCCTCGGCCCCACCCAGCTTCAACCCTACCTTGCTACAGGGCCTATACCCATCAAGGACCTGGCTTTCCAAAAGGGAATGCTTCTTCTGTCTACCAGAGAATCATCTCAGTGTCATCATTGTGTGATGGGAAACTGCTCTACAAGATGCAGATACTCTAAATTAAAAAAAAAAAATCCAACTCTAGACTGAGCACTCAGAATCACTGACCCAGGACAATTCTGCAGGCATCAACTAGTCCTCCATTTTGAAAGGGTGATTCCATTCTCAACTATTAAAAACACGATCCTATAGGTATACCACCTATTGTTCACAAATACTTGCACAGCCAACACTGTTATACTGGAATGTCTGGGCAAACGAGAAGGATTTATCCATAGGCACTTTGGAGACTGGAGCCCACCACCACGTGCGGTCTCAAGCGCAATGCGGCAGATCTAATCGCCTGAGCTCTTGCTGCTCCCTACGAGTTCATGAAGGAATAGGAAACAGGAGATTGCAAAATGCATGGTCAAACACCAACCAAATTTGTTGGGGAAAACAGCACTAGGTTCTGCAAAGATTGTGTGTGTGTGTATGTGTGTGTGTGTTGGTTGGTTCAGTTGTGTTTCAAAGTAAGAGATGTTGCTGTGTAGCATTCATTGGTAAGTGAAAAAAAATACCATAATGCATTTAGAAAGCAAGAAAAAAATCTACTCTTTCACGACTCTGACAAATGAGAAACATCGCGGTGTTTGAATTGAGAAATACCTCGCATTGCTCTAATACCTACTGGTATATCCTAAAACCTGCACCAGATTTTCTGATCTTCCATCCCAAAAAACAAACATCCATTTTGTGACATAAAATAGTTCAAATTCACCTGATACATTATCGGATGTAGGAGAAACCTTGAAACCTTGCTTGAGTTATTACCAGTCCCCCCCCCCCGCCCTGAGGATTAGAGAACGTTTTAAAATGACTAAAACGTCATTTCATACACAAGGCCCAATAAACTATAAACCCTAAAAATTGGCCTCACTCAAGAAACACATTCTGAGTACACAGAATCCACCCCACCCCCACCCCACCCAGCCCCAACCCTCGAAAAACACCTGTTAACCTATAGTAGCCCTGACCACCGTCAAACCACGGAAGCACAGTATTCTGTACTATAGGAAACCTTTATTGACCCCCACCCCCAGCCAAGCTGAGGTTTCCTGAAGCCATCTGCACGCTCCTCTTCCCAGGGTGGATTCCGGGGTGGGGGGTGGGGGCCTCCGGATCTAAGGGTTTCCAAGTCAAGGGATGGGGGGGGGAATGAACGCGTCCCCTATGCACTTTTGAGCACAGCAGGGCCCCACCTTGAGCCCCAAGGGACATGCATTAGGGAGAGAGACGCAAAGTGCGACCCCCGGGTTCTTGGGTACTATAGGGCACCGGCAAAGTGGCACCCACTGCCCGAGGCGGTGGCGCGGGCAGCTCGGGCGCCAGGAGGGCGGCTCTTACCCGGAGGCTGCCGAGCTGTAGGCGGTCGGCCCCGGCGGCGTCTGGAATCCATCGGGCGCTGCCGGGCTGCGCGCACCCTCGGCTGCTGGTTCGGGCTCATGTTGCTGGAGGAACCGGGTGGGAAGCACGCGGCCGCGGTCGCCCGGGTAGAGCAGGCGAGCGACTCCCCGCAGGAGTGTGAGCCGCGACGGGGGGCTCGGCGCCCTGGCTCCTTCTGGGCTCCCCGCCGGCTCCGTAGGCAGCCACGATCGGCACCCGGGGCGAGCTGCGGTGGAGTCGCGGCGGGAGCCCAGGCCGCTGCGGACCCCGCGATCCCGCAGTCGGCGACTGGAGCCCACCTCTGCAGAGACAAAGGTTAGAAAAAAGAGGGGGTGAGGCTCTGGGAAAGCAGAATGCGGGGGCAAATTCGCCTGGGAAATCAGGAAAAAGGCCGTGAAGGCGAGCGGCGCCTGCACATGACCAGCCGCAGCCAATGACGACCGCAAATAGGTCATAAAAAGGTCTATTACCAAGTTGTAAATTTTCTTCAAACAAAAAGGAATTTACTGCAATTCCTTGCGGATTTTGCACATACAGCTCGCGAGCGCCATGTTTTTCCTCTCCTTTCTCCTCTCTCTCTCTCTCTCTCTCTCTCTCTCTCTCTCTCTCTCCTTACTACCCCTCCTCTTTCCTCTTTATCTTTCTTTCCTTTCTCTTCGAATCCCTCTTCTGTTTCTTTCTCTGTGTGTCTTTCTGTCTTCCTCGCTTTCTGTCTCTCTCCCCCTCTCTCTCTATTCCTCTATTCTCTCTCTCTCTCTCTCTCTCTCTCTCTCTCTCTCTCTCTCACACACACACACACCTTTTCTAGGAATTATTGGGCATTTTTGTTTTTGTTTGGCTCAAAACCTCCGTGCAATTGGCCGCCATGTGGGAGGAAAATGAGTGTGGGCAGCGCTCAGGCTCAGGGGATGTCATCCCCACAGCGCCTCCCCCCAGTATCACGTCTCCCCTACGTTGGTCACTTGGCTTCTCTCCTCCACTCCCTCACAAAAACACTTGTCCAGAAGGAATGCCAGGCGCTCTCCGTTTTTACCCGCTCATCTCAGGCCAGCCACATCCCAAATCTTGCCCAGAAAATTGGGCTGCATAGGCCAAGAAAGCACAAGCTCTTGTCGCACTTGACTCCAACCTAAACTGGGACCCTCGGGCCTCCTGGGGGTTTCTGCAGTGGGAGAGCAGTCGCCCATCCCAAAGGCTGGTAATTATTTCGAGATACTTGTCTGCCTCTCCGAAATACCTTTTTGAGCACCCATGGCTGAGTCTTTATCTGTCGCCACGGAAGGAGGACCCCCCCCCAATATCCTCACTTTAGGTCCTAAGATGTAAGGACTTTTGGGGAATTTAATTCCAGTCCTCTGTGCTCATACTTCCGCCACCGCCCCCCCCCCTCCCCCCGTGTTTGACCATTGAAAACTTAATGCCTTCCTAAAGAGGAGAGGGGCTTTATCTTGTTCATGATAAAAACAATCTAGAAAAAAAAATTTCTCCTCAAAGGTTGGAACCATATCTCCCTTTGCCTTGTCAGTGGCCACCTCTCTGGTGAACTCCACCTGAAAGCCAGTGTCCTTGACTGACCTCCAACATTGCCCTAATGGGCACTGCCAGCCAGCTGTCAAAGCCTGCCTGAAAAGGGGTCACTACCCGTTCGGTCTTTCCAGAATATTCTAACAAGACGTTTCTAACTATAAGCTCTTTGCCAGAAATATCTTCACACCCAGTAAGTATTAACTTATTTAAGAAGGAAATGCACAGTATCCTTTTGTGCAGGCCATTTGTATCCCAAGAGAAAGTTCTGGTGACCTTGAATAATTTTAGTTAAAGGGCTTCTGCCACCATCTGTCAGCAAAAGTCTTATTTCTTGAAAAGGCCAATGGGCCCTAATTTTGCTGGCCCATTAAAATGTTTTCTCTTTCCCTTTCCACCTCTAGCCATCCGAGGATTCAGCAAGCACCAAAGCCATGGAGGGCAGATGCTGGATGTGCTATCTTGTGCACTGTATTAAACACCACGTTATCACACACGTGAATGGGCAAGCTGGTGTTCCTTCCCTGGTCAGGAAGTTTACATCGCCCTGTATGTGTGAAACTGGGTAGAGAGATCGTTCAGTTCTAAAACATTCTAGAAACTAATCTCAATTTGTCTCCACATCATCTCCCCTCCACCCAAATAAAAGCAGACTTTATCACCTGCCTTTGTGGTTTGGAGGAGGGAAGGACTGGATTGAGAGGCAGCCCTGCGCACCGTTTGTCCGCTACACACGGAGGCTAGAGGAGTAACCGAGGACTTCCAACAGGGTACCCTTGAACTGACTTTCCTCTAGAAAGAAGAACCACACCCTCGTTTTGTGTTTCTGGCTCTTACACAGCCTAGTCACTCAGAAGGCTTTTCTCTTTGAGTCAGTGTTAACATGGAGGGGGGTCTTAATTTTTCCCTAATCACTTTATAGACTTCTCTTAAGTCTCCTTTCTGGGCAGAAAGGCTCCCCAGTCTACAAAGGGGTCTACAAAGGTTTATGTAAATTTATGCCGCAAAAAATCGTTTCTTGCCGCAGTGCTTCACTGTTTACAGATCTGAGCCAATGTCACGCTCCCAACCACTAATCCTCTACTGAGACACCATCATGGGTGGGAGAGCCCGGTGGGGAAGATAGGGGTGGGGGAGGGATTCTCAAGGTCTTTACTTGGAGACAGACCTGTGCTCTTTTTTTTAGGAAGCATTCATTTCTACATTACCAACACTTCTTTGTGAATATGTATATCAACAAATGCATAAGCTCCACACAGTGGTTACTGCAATGGTCTGAACAAGAGCTGGGATTTTACCATGGTGTAGCAGGCCAAAGGTGCATTTCCAGAGCAGTGCAGATTGCCAGAATGTCAAGAAGCGGCATTTTTTACCTTACTTTCCATCCTTGACTCCCACTCCCACTCATCCACTTAGGATGCCCTTTTCCTAATTGAATCTTGTCAAATTCCAGTTTGAAAAGTGATATTTGGAGGAGCATTCTTGAGTTGGAAATGGCAATTTTAATTTATTTTTTATTCTGTGTGTATAAACATTTTGCCAGCATGTATATATGTGCACCAACCACATTGGATTCCCTGGACCTGGGGTTACAGATGGCTGTGAGCCACCACATGAATGCTGAGACTCAGACCCTATTCTTCTGCAAGAGCAAGTGCTCATCACTGCAGAGCCATCTCTCCAGCCCAGAGACAGCAAATTTTAAAGAGTTCCCTAAATCAGAACTGTTGGAATTTAGCCAGCACTGGTTTCAGGTAGTTTATGCCTAAGGCTGTTTCCCAGCCAGGCTCTCAGCCTGAGGCACCCTTGCTCTGTTCCAGCCAGCACTGATTCAAGCAGTGTGCAAGAGCAAAATGTCCCCAAATCCAGCTCTGGCCTTTGCAGCTGTCAGCTCTGTGCAAATGGTTAAGCCTTGGACACTCCTGACTTAAACTGTCTTTCTGGGCTTAGGTTAGCAAATGTTACAGCCACAGCCTCTTCCCTGGCTAGAGAGCAGGGGATTTGCCTCTAACCCAGCCAGTACCGATCCTGAGATCCACCAGCACCTGGCAGTGAACCTGGCCCAAGACTAAAGAATCTTCTTTTCTTACCCATGTAATAGAAACCACTCTGGGAATTAACAATAAAACAAAAACCACATCTTTAAAAGTAAACGTGGCTAACAAAAAGCAGCCAGCTCTCAATGTCTACTTTGAGGCGTTTCCATTTTTTCAAGAAGAAATGAGACTTTACTTGAATTTCTCCTTTCCTTCCCCTTCTCTCCCTCCTCCCCCCACCCTGTATAAAAAAACAGCTGCAGGAGCAGCCCTAAATGGGAAATGGATATCTTGTTAATAATAGATGCCAAACGCCAGCTTCAGCTAGGATTCTACGGAATTAAGCTGTGGTGTAACCTGGACTCTAGGTCACCAGGCCTCCGACTTGACTGGAATCATTCTGAAGTTCAAAGCTGGCACAGTATCATACCAGGATTATTTAACGCAAGAAGACACAAGGATAGTCAGCCCACTCTGCAAGGAAGCCCCAGACCAGCATTTATTATTGTTATTATTTTTACTATTCAGCTTGGAGAGTATATAACCCACATCTGCTTATCAAATAGAAGGCTTGAGCAAATCAC
This sequence comes from Alexandromys fortis, assembly GCF_014885135.2. NCBI lineage: Eukaryota > Metazoa > Chordata > Mammalia > Rodentia > Cricetidae > Alexandromys > Alexandromys fortis. Next base: position 8,307,832 of record NW_026067898.1, read on the forward strand.
TGCCTTCATGTGTGTGAGCCTGGCCATTGTTTGTGCCGCGCACGCTCAAAGACATCAGCTCTGCTCTGTAGGGAGGTCCGTTTCTTTATTGCGGAGCTATGCTCTGAAGCGGTTGTTTACACTCGGAGTTCCTGCGTTTACACCAGGGCTTGTTTCAAACAGGTAAGGACAGCAGAGGACGGACGTACCAACCGACATCGGAAACGAAGGCAGCAAGCTGGCTTGGAAGGTGCATGCGAGCAGCGCAAAGAGAATACAAATAAATATGGCACCTACTTGAAAAGGCAGAGACACAGAGCAGAGAGACCTAGAAATCCCGGGGGCCCACAAGCAGGGTTCAAAATGAAAGCAAGGCCACTTGCCAGAGTGAAAAGTTAATGAAAATGTTGCAATTAGTTTTCAAGTATTAATTCTCTAGATCATTCCTTCAATTGCCATAGTTTCGCATGGACTACAGAAGCACGGCCAAATGTCGACTTTGACATTATCCGTACACTCCTGTCACAGGCACAATGCTCGCCTAGGCTTCAGGAGCCTCGCGGGAGCCTGGACTATAAGGTACATTGCACTCTTCTGCTAATGTGCTTTTCCAATGTTTGGCCCAGACTCTTCCCTGACAGACAATTACAAAATGCTCAAAGAAACCTGAAAGTAAACCACAAGATACCTGAACCACTGTTACAAAAGCAGAGAGAAAAATAAATACATTTAATCAAATAATATAAAGTAAATATTCTGCAGGCATATTTTTTAAAAAAAAATTATCAATAGACTTCTTTTAATTTACTCACCATAAAGATTTAAAATGTTCAAGTGCACTTGTTTGATTAATAAAGCATTTTATATTCGATCATTTAGTGCTGATCATTAGGAAGTTTACGTTGTTGAGGCAAATCACCAGCTCAGACATTTTAAAAACTACCATTATAAAAATATAGCTACAAGGTCGGTATCAAATTACCCTTCTATGGGGCAGCTCAAGGACTGCTTCTATGCAATGCTACAAACTAATTAAAAAAAAAAAACGCCCACATCCCTTTCAAAGCGCAGAAACCTCAAGAGCAGTGACATTAAGGTAGCTTGAAACACAGGTAAAGTCCTTTCCAAAGAAGGGGTAGGGGGAGGTGGCGTCCACCAGCATCGGCTGATCATTAGTCTTAAGAGTCTGCGGTATAATTTTCACGTTTAGACGTTAATTTGTGGGGCCTTCGGCTCCATCTTCTTCCAGCTCGTGGCCTTCCTTTTTGGGCTCCCCGTCCTTTGCCTCAGGCCGGGACACGGGGAACTTGTCTTTGTTGTTCTCCTTTTTCCACTTCATCCTCCTGTTCTGGAACCAGATTTTTACCTGTCTCTCCGTGAGGGCCAGGCTATGGGAGACCTCGATTCTTCTCTTCCTGGTCAGATAAGGATTAAAAAGGAATTCCTTTTCCAGCTCTAGGGTTTGGAAGCGGCTGTAGGTTTGCCTTCCTCTCCGTCTACCAGGAGCTGCTGATGAAAACAAACAACAAAAAGAGGAGGAAAATCAACGTGTTTTGTTTGTTTTTTAGTGGTTGACGCCTCTGAATGCTGTTGGAAGTTTCTGGACCGGACTTAAGAGATGAAATACACAGTGGTCTTTAATTCTGATACAGATAAAGGGTGTGCAGGCAAGATAAGCAGAGACAAGGTCTTCGCAATTATTCTGTCCCTATCATCTTTACATACTTAAAAAAAAAAGTCCGTATTAGTTTATGTACAAGAGTCACAGCGGCTACACAAGAAGGCAAAGGAGGGGGAGAGGGAAAGGACAAGGGAGTTTTAAAGCTTGAACGTGAGATGAAAGCAGATTTCTCCCCTTTCTCCCTCCTTAAAAAAAAAAAAAAAGCGCATCCCAACCTTGTGGTCTCATCCAGGGAAACATTTGAGAAGGAGACGAGCTCTGATTTAAGTGGTCTGGGTCCTCGCCAATATTACCACGGGACGATTTACAGTCAGGATATTGTACCAGCTCGGCCTCTTGCTGGGTCGTAAAAATCGGCTGTCTCTGTAAGTTATCGTATCCGTAAAACTTCGCGGGTTCCCCGTGACAGGCAATCCCGCCGCAGGGGGGAGGCGGAGGGTGCGGAGGAGGAGGTGGGGCGGCCTGGTAGGCAGCGGCCGGGCTGCCCGCGCCGGCGTGGAAGTAGTCCTGACCCGGGCCCGGGCCGCCCCCTCGGCCGCAGCCGGGCGGCGGCGACGGGTGCGGGTGCGCGTGCGCCTGCGGGGGCGCGTGCGGGAAGCCGGCGGCGCTGTTGCCATAGAGCTGCAGGGCGGCGGCGTGGCGGCCGCTGACCTCGGGCGCGAAATGACAGTCGTAGTAAGTGGGATTGATGGCCTCGCCCGCCGCCGCGGCCGCCGCGGCCGCCGCCGCCTTGTACTTGGAGTACAGCGGGTTCACGAAGTACGAGCTCATCGGGGCGGCGGCCGCGGGCGGGCGGGAGGGCGAGCGCAGCCGGTGAGGGGCGCGCCGGGGCTCGGCCGCGCCGCCGCGGGGGCCTCTGGGGCGGCTGCTGCAGCCGCGGGGGCCGCCGGGCCTCGTCGCCGCCCGCCCGCCCGCCCGGCGCGCGCTTCCCCTCAGGCCCGACCGTCCGGCCGCCGGGCGCTCATGTCGGGCTCTCCCGCCGCCACCGCCGCCGCTGCCTGGGCCTCGCGCCGCCTCCCTCGCGGGCCGCGCGGCCTCTCCCGCCCGCCCCCGCGCGCCGCCGCCGCCGCCGCCGCCCTGCGGGCCTCTCCCCCGGCGCGCGCCCGCCCTCCCGCCCGCGGGGCCGCGGTCTACTCGCCGACGCCCCGGGTGACCTGCCCCGCGGCCTCCAGGTCCCTCCCCGGGCACCGGGCGGCCCGAGCGCAGCCCCGGGACGGGGCGAGGGGGGGGGTGGGAAAAAGAGTGCGGCGCGCGGAGCCGCGGGGAGGACGCTTAGGCTCGGGCTCTCACGAGCCCCCGCTCTGCAGGGAAACGAGAAGAAAACACACCCTCTGCTCGGTGCCACCTCTCACCTCCACCCCCCACCCCCCGCCGCCCCCTCCCGGCGCTGTCGCCGCCGCCGTCGCCCCCGCCGCCGCCGAGGCTGCCGCCTCGGTGCGCCCCGGCGAGGCATTTTCGCACCCCGCCGCTGCCAGGAGAGGGAGCGAGATGGGGGGCGAGATAACCGCGCGGAGGGATCCGGCCGGCGGCGAAGCGGCCCCTGCGCCGGCCGGGACGCCTCACGCCGGCCCCCGGGATGCCTCCGCCAGCCTTAAAGGGGGCCCATAAAGCCGCACTGCCAAGGGCTCCTGCCCTCCCACCCCCCGGGCCGGCAGAGAGGGGGGGCGCGGCCGAATCTTAGCCTTGGGGCAGCCGGGGAGGTCACTCCCAGGAGGCTGCAGAGGGAACGCTGTCGTCCCGCAGCTCCGGGAAGTGCCCAGCAGGGACTGGCCGGGGCCTTTTTTTAAATTTTTTTCCCCATTTCTGACCGTGGACTGGCCGGGGCCTTTTTTTTTTTTTTTCCCATTTCTGAACATGGACTGGCGGGGTGGCCGGCCTGGTCCTCGCATTTGTTTGGGGACCCTATCTCCACGGTTCTGATGCAAAGCCCCGATCCGGCCCCCAAATCCTGGCCTTATCAAAGCGAATCAAAGTCCTGCTTTTTCCAGCCCAGCAGGCCTTGTGGAAATGAGACGTACATTTACCCTTGACGCACGCACTGCCTGCCCGGCTCAGGCTCCCAGGTTAATTGCTATTTAATGGAAATCATGCCCATGAATATAGTTTCCGTCATTTCACCCTTGATAGACGTCAGGGTTGGGCGCGGGGCGGGGGTGGGGAGGCCGGAGGATGTGGGAAGGGTACATTAGCTGGGGGGGTGAAGAGAAGAGCGGCGGGAACGTTCCCAGTGGGCAGGAGGCCTCACGCCGGGGTGGGTGGCGTTTCCGAGGGTCCCAACCCGGGTGCCCAGCGGACGTGGGCTGGCTGTGGCCCCGGGTGGAGCGTGGGGGGCAGGCTCGCGGGTCCCCCCGGCCAGCATTCGGATGGCGCCGGTTCCAGGCAGCTGCAGCAGGCCCTGCCCTCTGTTAAGGACTTTAGCTCACACACCAAATCCGTACAAATAACTGCCGAGACTGGGTGCAGGCCTGAGCTTAAACTTGATTTTTTTTCCCCCAGAGAGAAAATCAGGAGAAGGCTCCCGAGCAGCCACTTTGTGAGGAAGGGAAGTAGAGCCTGCTGGGGAAATCCAGAGTTCGCGTGTTCGGGGATGGGCAAAAGTCAGGATTGCGGCAGCTGTGAAAAGCTGTGCGGCTAGACACTACCAACCGCTCCCCCACACGCCTTCATCTCTTTTCTATTATTTGAATGTCCACTAAATATATTTATTCTCTCCCCCTCCCCCCTTTCTCCCTTCCTTCCTCCAGCTTTAGGTGTTGAACCCTTTATCCTTCGGGATAAGCGGTGTCTGGCGGGCACCTATGATCTTGAGAACAGACCTTGAAGATACACCCCAGTTCGCCAAAGACTCTGGCTTACGCTAAATCACACCGCGCTGACTTTCCACGGCCAAATACAAATGCCAAAAACCCCAGATGGACTCAGGGAGGCAGCAGGCCAGAGATTCCCTTCCATTCCCTGTGGGTTTGCTCAGCCCATGTGGACGGGATCCCGTGGTCAGTCCGAATGGATTGAACCTCGTTTTTATAAATAAGGTCGACACAGAAAGGCATATTTGGTAGTTATGTCTGACTCAATTCTTTCTACCAGGAAGGCTGAAAGTGGGGAAGGTAAACAAATGAATCTGGAGAGCTAAAGGCACGCGTTATTAAAACTGGTGGTAGAGAGGATGGGCACCTTGTTATTGGGGTGGTTAAGGGCAAGGGTGTTTTATCATTTTTTGTTTTCCTTCCAAGTATCCTTCAACTGCGAAGTGTAACAACTAATTCTGACTATTAAGGATTTGAACTTCAATCCGGCAATACCCAATTAAAAGATCTTTTTCAATAAAACCTTGGAGCTAAACTTGGTAATTGTGCCCCTTTATTCCACCGTTTGGCATGGACGTTCATGGGAAATGGGTATATTTGAACAGTGAATAAATTCACGGATTTGGGAATGGAATGGGGCAAAAAGCCAAAATTGAGGACCTACATCTCAGTAATACCGGCACTTTAAAAACCCTATATATTTGGGAGCTTGTCCATGAACACAGGATTCTTTCTACATATTCTGGCCTAATTAAAACAACAAGAACACTACAGCACATTTCCTCTGATGACGAAATAATGTGGGGTTTTTCAACTTTATTTAAGCATTCCGTTTGTTATTCGAAAGGAAGAAGAGCGCAGTTAACTTCGTAAATGTCTGTGCTTTTACTCATTTCTGTTTTGATGGAATACATTAACTTAACGTTTTATAGTTTCTACACAGTCGTCCAGATTTTCTGAAATGCTGAGTGAGCCAAAATTTTATGTATAACAAGCACGCCTTCAGAATTTAATAGTTCACGTTCTTTATTTTTGTTAAATTTATTCTAATTTAAGATTAAAAGTAAGATTGTAAATATTTTTAATCAAAACCTTCCGCCACCGCAACACTAGCTTTAAGAGATCAGAAAGTGGAGCAATAGCGCCCTCTAGTGGCCAAATGCCGTCGCGAGCTAACCGAGTTTGATTTCCCTTTTATGCCCCTCAAACCAATTCTAATCTTAATTCTTCAGTTTGACTTGGGCTTGGACCGCTGACACTAATAATGCTTCATCTCCTCGACTGTCAACAAGTCAATTGCAGCAAAAAGGGCTCCCGAATGCAGAGGAAGTTCTCGTTTGGGCTCACAAGAGCTTGCAAGTAGTGTGTTTGCCAAAGCTTCCAGCAGGTCGGTTGCCAGACACCGCAAGTGCCCTATTCTGTAATCTCCCAGCTGTGCTTTTTAGACACAATTGTAGAACAGGCGAGGTTTAACACAAATCAACTTTAAAAATATTAATTGACGAGACTTTTGTTTTTCAAGAAACTGGCCACTTTGACAGCTAAAAAATTTTCTAGAAGTCAAATATTGTTTTTTTTCTTCTTAAAGGCTGTTAGTCTCAACATTAAATGATGTATATTTGCTAATTCAACTTCTGATCTTAACGTTTTGAGCCCATTAAACTGGATAATTTGGGGCGGATTAAAGTCAAAAGCTTTTTCTGCATCCCACGTTCCTGTCTGGAAAGTCCCTATTGGGCTTATGTTTATTCAAATTTCTCCAGATAATAAATGAGATTTTTTTAAGTTGTGTAAATGACTGAACCGAATTGGATAAGCGGTATGTCTTTTTTTTTTTTTTAAAGCAAGTATTACCAAATTGGTGGTTTTTTGATTTTTTTTTTTTTGCTAAATTAGTCTCTCTGTCTCTCATTTTCAGAAATCTTTTCTGCTAATCTAGCTGTAATGACTGTATCTGTGAAAAGTGAACAAATCTTCATATTTTTGCTGGGAATTTGGAGTGACGGGCCAGTGAAGAGCCGTGTAATGTCCCCTTTCCCCATAAGACATCATTCCAGGAGATACTTGCTTGAGTTAATGGCTCAAGATCACTGGCTTCCCCAGCTCAAGTAATGGAGGGGTATCATTGTCTTATTTTTCTTTTTAAAAGGACCAGATAGATCATGGCCACAGTCAAAATATTGAAGAGCCACCGGTTACAGGCTGTCTCTAACGTTCGCCCCGTTTAAAAAGAAATTCAGAAATATATCACCCCTCATTTTTCTTTTCTGGGTGCTCACACCTCACTGGGGGGCTTCCTAGCCCCTGCCTTCTTGGTCCAAGTCTTGTTTATATTTTATTGTCCAGATTTTAAGACCCAGTTTTGTCTGCATTTTTCCTTTCCTCCCACAAACATCAAAATGAGATGGTTTCAAAGCGAAGCGCCTGGCCTGTCGTAAACTCATTACCTCCAGACGTCTCGCCGACTCGATGGCTTTATGACACCTTGGCTCTTCCTGTTTTCAAAGAGCTGTAGGTATCCGCAGGGTCTAAGGGGCGGGGGATGCAGCACCTTCAGCCGGATCTGGGCCTTGGCTTTCCTTCCCAGCCCCCATCTGCTTTTTCTTGGAGTCCCCCTCTTTCATCAGGATCCCCAAGATCTCTGCCATCGCCCCCGCCTTCCGCCCATCCCAGGCTACCCGGCGCCGTGGCCTCCTCTAGGGCCTGCAACGCCAGTGATCCGACTGAACCCTCACAATGACCTTCATTTTAGCCTCTCAATGAGTCCTCAGAGGGCCAAGCTGGGGGCTAAACATACACAGAAGCAGGGTGGAGGGAAGGGGGCGGCAGGAGGAGGGTATGGGGGGGAGTGTCTTGACCATTTGGATCCTCTAAGGTCACTTTTGGGCTGAGGTGGGGAGGGGCTGATGCTCACTGCCTAACGGACTGGGACCTCCCGATGTCAGCCAGCTTCACGGGCCTGGGGGAGTTACTCCACAGCGCAGAGTTGCCCATTCCCTTGTTTGGAGATGGGGACTGGCGGCTGGGTCTCCAGAATAGAAGTAGGCCAGGGGCTTTGTGTCAAAAAGCCTTAACTTAAGGTTCCCGGTTCCTGTCGCTCTGCAGAAAGGCTCACTCAGGGCCTAGGGTTTGGAATTTACTGTGGCCCTGGCAGCACTGAAGGGGAAGCACCCAGACTCCTTCCAAAATTGTTCTCTTCGGCCAGGTGTGTGCACACAAAAGGAAGCTCTAAAACACCTTAGAGACCCTCCAGGTGCTAGGGCCTCCAACTTTTAGCAATATATCCCTTCCTAGGGATGGGGCAGTCTGATGGTTATGTTATTTTGCAAAGACACAGAGAGCAGTCACACAACGTTCAGGGCCAGCGGCTGGGCTCCGTTTGCTCAGATCAGCATTTATTTGTTGGAAGCGGTAACATTTTACAACTGGTCCTCAAGCAAAAACATGGAGTGCCAGCACCCGGGGCCTTTCAAGGGAGTCCAGCCCTCCTGAGGAAAGAGTAGCTCCTCCTGGGCTCAGAGGACTAAGCCTTCCCCGCACCCCGCGACGCCCCAGGGCTTCTCGGTAGGCCTCACTGGAAGTCAGCCCATGGGCCCTCTGAGGAAAGGGGCTTTCCTGCGGTGAGCAGCTGGGTTGCGTTTAGGCTGGGATCTCAGCGGGGGTGTCCACAATCTCCCTCTGCCTTCAGATTCTGGGAATTGGATAGTTGGCCCTGTTTGGGAGGCTGGATGGGGTGAGTCTAAACTACAGAGCTTTTCAGAAACATGAGGGACAGTTACACAGGAGGGGGCTTCATCAAGCCTGCGTGCACCCACAAAATAGAGCATTTCCTAAGGAACCAATGGAGCAGGAAAGGGAAGGAGGGGGATAGGACAAAACCCCAAAGCCACTTGGTTTCTCCAACACATATGCGAGCAAATACAGTGTCCCCAAATAACTCACAGAGACCAACCACACAGTCAATTCTACCTAAAAAAGAAGAAAACAGTCCGAGTTGCTGAAGAGTTTCTGAATCAAGCACCCACAAAGGAAAAAAAAAAAAACAAAAACAAAAACAAAAAAAAAAAAAAAACAAAACAAAAACCAAAATCCGCTGCCTTTGACCGCTGCGGGCCAGGGCCGCACTGGGTCAATCTCCTTTGGGGCATTTCTCCTTGCTCATCTTCTTCATTTTCATCCTACGGTTCTGGAACCAGATTTTGACCTGTCTCTCTGTAAGGTTCAGAATCCTGGCCACCTCATAGCGCCGGTCCCGGGTGAGGTACATGTTGAAGAGGAATTCCTTCTCCAGCTCCAGCGTCTGGTATTTGGTGTAAGGACAGCGCTTTTTCCGGGTGGAGCGAGCGTGGATCCAGTTCGCTGCGGGGTTGTCTAGGAAGAGGGGGGTTTGTAGACAGGGAGCGAGGGGCGGAGGGGAGGCAGGGAGAGACACAGGGTGGGGAAGAGAGGTCGTTAAATTAATTTCACCAAGGATGGACGCTTTTCACAACTGGGGGGAATTATCATAAAAAGCCCTAATGCCCGCTCTCTGTTTACCGTACAAACCGCGCGCCCAAGGTAGGTGGTTATGGGAAGCTTTTTTATGGATGCATGTTGCTCGCCTAGGCTTGGGTAGGCGTCTAGACGTTTTTATAGGTTAGTAAAACTATCAGTTTTGCACATTCGAGCCTTACAGGTTTCAGCAATAAATCAGGGGGCAATTTCTTTTGCACTTACTTGGGTCAAGTTGCTGCTGCGGCGGCTGCGGCTGCTGCTTCTCCTCCTCCTTCAGCGGGCAGCCCGGGCTCGGGTGATCGCTGCAAGCTGAGGGCTCAGACGAGCCTCCCGCCCCAGGCCCGGCCCCGATTCCCACCCCGGGCCCGTTCCCTCCCGCCGCCGCCGCCGCCTTGTCCCGCAGGAACGAGTTGCACGGGAATTCTGGGCCGCCGCTCCCCTGGGACTCGCGGACCGCGGAGCACTCAGTCCGTTTGGAGGAGGAGGAGGACGAGGAGGTGGAGGAGGAGGTGGAGGCTACGGCGGGGGCCGGGGCCGCTCCGGTTTCAGGCTTAATCCCGTAGTGGCGCCCGTTGGCTGGGCCGCCAGGACTGGGAACGGAACCCGGGCCTCCGCCACCGCCGCCACCACTGCCACCGCCACCACCCGCGCCGCCAGGGAAGCTGGGCAGAGGCTCCATCCAGGAGCGCACGTAGCGACCCGGCTCGGCGGTGGCCAGGGGTGGCGGGGACACGTACGGGTGGTACAGGCCGCTCATCGTCGCCGCCGCCGGGGGCTGGGCGGCCACCGCGGACCACGAGGCGGAGAACACGGTCGATTTGGGGGCAAAACTACACGAGGCGAACTCGGCGGCGGCGGTCGGGCCATCGGCCACACCTGAGGGCCGGCCCTGTGTCCCCGGCCCTGGTGGCCCGAAGCGCGTGGCGAACACCTCGTCGCCCTCATGGCCTATGAGCGAGTCCACGTAGTAGTTGCTGAGGGTGCCACTGGACGACATTGTTGAGGCGCCGCGCGCTCCCACCCAAGGTTACACTGCCCGCCGCCGAGCCGCTCTTCGCCGGCGCCCGAGCCGCCGACTAGTTCGCAGGCTGCAGCCACCACCATTGGTCGCGCGGCCCACGTGATCATATTTACCAATACCCGGAGTAAATCAGTCCGCTAAACTGGGGGCTGCTGTGATTTTAAAAAAAAAAAAATCATCATCAACAGGAGCTCTGCAATTAGAGCTGCCGGGCCCAGGTCCACGCGCCAGCCCGGCCTGGCCCGGCCCAGCCCGCCCGGGTGGCGGCGGCGACCACAGGCCTCACTGCGGCCGCAGGAGGCGCTGGGGACTATTTGTTCGTCTCTTCTTGCTGCTCTGGGTCTTGCAGTCTCCACCCCGGCTCTGGCTCCCTGACTCCTGGGCTCTGAGCCCTGGGTCAGACTTCCATGGCACACCTAGGCGCTTACCCAAAGGCTGGAGCAGCCGGAGACTCTCGGCCGGGTGCTGCCCCAGACAGGCAGGCCTTTGAGGGCGGCCCCCTGGCGCCCAAGGGGAGTTGTTCTCCCTTCGCCTCTTTTCTTACCTAAACCCACCCCTCCCCACACGTACCCACACACGCTCTCACAACTTGTCGTGTTGTTTAAAACAGGTGGAAGACCTCTGTAATGATATTATGCCTTTCAATAAAAATTTTATGAGGTGTATTTGATTATAGATTAATGTGTCCCTAATAAAACGGACGGATGGAGCAGCTCGAAGGGCCCCCTCCCTCTACCACACTCACACACTCCCTGTGCAGCCACACAGACATCCTCGACGTGAGGCTAGGCACACGCCCAAGGCCCTAGGAGTGTGCTGGGGCAACCGGACTCCCTGGCCTGGTCCAGCTCAGTGCGGTCTCTGTAGGGGCGGCCTCCGAGAGGCTTCTCTCTGCCCTCGGATGGGCGGTGAGCGCTGGTGTCCCATGGAGTCCCAATGATGGTCGTGGTGTCACATCTTTTTCTGGCCTTCTGGAATGGCCTGGAAGAAAAACATGCCACAGAGGGAAAATCCCAAACGCCAGCAAGGCCAGCTCTCACTGGCCAAATAAGCCTTGCTTCAGTGAGGCCGGCGGGAATCGTATCTCCGTGGGCAGGGCCGCTGCGAGCCTTTCACACGGAGAGGCCTGCAAACGGATTCTGAAGATGTCTTCAAAATCCAGAGGAAAGGACAGGTCTTTGAGCCACTCCCTTCTCAATTTTCCCTCCTTGCCTTCAGAGGTAAGGCCAGGCAGCCTTGAATCTGAGAGAAATGCCCATTGTCACTCCCAAATCCATGGTACAAAGCCCGGCTGGGAGCCGAGACAAAAGCCGCACGCCGGCAGCGATTGGGAAGGGCATATTCCTCGCTCTACAAGTTGCCCAGCGCACCCTTGGAGGGCTCCCAGCCCACCTCCAGCCCCGGAAAGAAAGGGGTAAATGGCTACTTAGGGCCTGATTGATTGCCTTTACGAATGGCTCTCTGATTTTGTTTCAGGGGGCCTGCCCTTTGCCTGTAGCACAGGTTTCTCCCTATCAGAAACTAATGGCACTCCCCACATCGCTGGGAGAAACGCAGATGTTAATATTGCTCTTCTTCTTCTTTTGCCTATCCAAGGTAAATCAGGGGCAAATTTATTCCAGTCTTCTCAAGCTAGTATTGAGTCAGACACCTCTCTCTACCAGCCCCAGGAAATAAGCCCCAAAGGGGATCTGTCTTGGAACTTGGGAGGATTGGGGGTTTGGGGAAGAAAGTTTAAAACAGTAGGTACTGAGACTGTTTGAATGGGGGCTCCGAAGTTCCGAGAGACTACAGAGATTGTTCTTGGGGAGGAACGGGCCTGTGTTTAAAAAACGAAAAAGAAAAAAAGAAAGGAAGGAAGGAAAGAAATAGAAAGAAAAAAAAACAAACCTGTTTTATGATGGGTCTTTGAGGATGGGATGAAACCACAGGCCGAACCTAGGGCAACGAATTCGGTCACCTCTTCCCACAAGGACCTCGTCCCCTTTCCCTGGCAGGACCAGATGAATCTGGCTCAGTGGTGCGCATTCCACAGAAGCTGGCTTGAATTTTCCAATCTATGTGTAAAAGGACCATTGGACTTGTTGGGAAGTCACGTTTACCTGCAAATTCTCTTTCAGTCGCCTCACTGCTCAGCCACAGTGAGCACTTTGTTATAATAGTGGGAGATTTGACTGGGGAGAATTATTTCCATTTTTTCCTTTAAAAAAAATATCCATGTGGGCCCCTGAAAGGCAATGGCGGAACATAAATCCCTTTCAGAAAGGAACCAAGGTAAAGTAAGATGAGAGAACTCACCCAACCTTGGTGTCACTGGGCCTGGTTGTCTTGAGCGAGCTTGGGATGGGTAGGAATGAGAAAAGGGGGAAAGGGATTGGATCCAGTGCCATGCTAGGCTGTTGTTTGTTCTTGTAATGGAGGCAGGTTCCAGGTGGGCATTACTAGTTCCAACCCAGCCCCTGATGGCGGATTCCCCAGCCAGAAGTCATCAAGAGCTCACTGGAAGCATTAAAAATAACATAACCAAAAACCAAAGAGAAGAAAACACAGAGATGGGGAACTGAAAGTAAAAACCAGCACAGGGCACAGGCTTACTTACCAGGCTCAGGTTAGGGGGAAGCTTGTCCCATTGAGAACGCAAATATATGAACAGAATTGGAGGGTGGGAGAAGATGGGACACTCTTCCCAGTTAGGAAGAGTCTCAGGACGAATTCTCACCGCCATTGCCCAGTCTAGCACCCTTAGGTCCCCTCCAGCTTTCCCTCTCCTATCCCCTTTCTCCTGCCCACCCCCACTTCCCCTACCCCAACTGCCCCAAGCTGGCAGCTTAGTCAGAAAAGACCCTTCCCAAAGGCTGTCGTCTCCACCATGACCATGACGTATGTGTTTCCATTTCAGAAAGCAGAGGGAACAAACTCATTTCCAGAGTTTATTGCATTATACATGCGACCAGAACATGCACAGAAAGCACAGGTTGCTCTTGTACTTCTACCAAACCACAGATGCACCACAAGGGAAAGGCTACAAGGCATAAGTCATCAATACTCCATTTCACCAAGGACAATTGCTAAGTTCATTTGTGAAAAGATACATTGTAATGTGCTTTTTAAGGTCCCCCTCCCCCCAAAGCTTGTGGGTTTTCTTATTCGTTTGAAATATATATAATATGTATTTTTTTTAAAGTACTAGATGTTTTCAAAATGACATGGATTCATGGGCTAACCACACACAGAGAAGTTTTATGTGAGGGAAAACGTGGAAAAGTCACATTGCTGGCTGGCTAGATGGGAGGATGAGTGGATGGTTGGATGGATGTCCTATAGTTCCAATAAGTTAAGACCCAAATGAAGATGCGCAGTAATAGGTACCCTGCATTACGATGAAAAAAATAAATTACACGTGCTAAGTTTTTTAATATATATATATACTCATAGGGATTACAGATCACTTGCAGCACGAACAGAATGACCCCAAAGTCACATTCTAGCAGGAAAACAGAACAGAACAAAACAAAACAAAGAGCAATGAAGGTTTTGTTTCCGCCTTCCCAGTCCTCCAGCACTCGGGCCTGGAACACGGTGCCCCCTCTCGGATCCTGGCCTCACATGGGCCTCAGACCTAAGAAAAGGTGAGGTTGGCGGTCAGTTCTCGGATTCGATTCTCTCGGCTCATCTTCTTGAGTTTCATTCGGCGGTTTTGAAACCAAATCTTGACCTGCCTGTCGGTGAGGTTAACGCTCTTACTGATCTCTAGGCGGCGCTCGCGGGTGAGGTACATATTGAACAAGAACTCTTTTTCTAATTCCAGCGTTTGGTGCTTAGTGTAAGGGCACCTCTTCTTCCTGCCACTCTTTGCAGTGAGCCAATTGCTGGTTGGAGTATCAGACTTGATTTCCTCTAACAAAATTAAAGGGAGAAGAAAAAAAATCAAGAATTTTTTTTTCTCTCAGTCCATTCAGATATATACCCTTGGCCATGACCCTGCTGGCAGACAGGCCGCTTTGGACAATGCTGGTATTAAACATTACCCACAAAGGTGGGGCATGAAGGGGATTTTAAATTGATACCAAATTAGAACTAAAGACTTAAATTAATACAATTAATGCAGAAGGATATTCTATACCAGGGATTGGTTCTCTCTCTCTCTCTCTCTCTCTCTCTCTCTCTCTCTCTCTCTCTTTGCTACACAACTTTATGACTTGCACAAAACGTTACTATAATAGTAAAGTTTACGAATTTCCCCAGCAACATTCTAAGTGGTCAGTCCATGACAGGACAGGAATAGAAGTCACAGTTTGAGCTTACCAATCTCCCTGCTGCTTCAAGGCCCCAAATCGGGCCGCTTCTTACCCACCTCTCCTGGGCAGAGAGGGAGTCCCACAACAAGGCGTACTGAGAGCCACATTCTTTCAAGAGATAAACAAACAAGAATACCTTCTCCACCCTGCCTGAGCATTGTTGCAGTCCCCCAAGAAATCCCTCAATTTTAAAATGTTTCTTTGCTTTCACACAAAAGCACGCCACCAGAAACGTAACTCTGTGGCCCACCGGTAGACACTCAAGGACAGACTGCAGGGATTGGGGTGGGTAAGATTCCATCTTAGAAACCCATAGCCCTGGTTCTTTGCCTTATCCCAGCCCTAAGTGGGCAATGCAGGTCCCTTCTCCCCCTCTTCCGCCTTTGCCCTCTTTGTATAAGGTTACAAAGCCTGCAGCACTTTCCCCAGACAAAGCCAAGGTTACCTAGCCCAGCAAAGGCAAGACGCCCTCTGCTTCCTTACCCAAGCACCAAGCGGCCAAACCATTTCCTTCCACTCTAAGATCGCAGGATGCGGGGTGCAAACCCTTGAACACAAACACGATGTCTTGGGCCACCTTAAAATGATCCCTGGATGCAAGGCAAAACTAGGGTTTCAAATCTGAGCCAAAGAAAAGGGGCCACTGGAACCCTATTTACAAGCCGTTGGTCTCCTTTTAGCTCTTTGTTGCATTTCGGGTCTGGCTCAGGACAGATAATCCCGCCAAGCCTTTCCTCTACCCAGGCGCCATCAGCGTGGGGCCAGGACCGGCCGGGAGGGCCAGAGCAGCGGGAGAGAATCGGGGACCTTTTCAAGGCTGAGATCTCCCCTCTAAAAGCCGGGTGGAGCAGCACCTGCCCAGTCGGGCGCTGGGTTCCGCTGCCTGGACTCCGCTTTGGGTACCCGAGCGCTCCCTTTCCGAGGGTTTACCGGACTGCGCGCCCCGTTGGGGTGACAACTCTGTTCATACCGACCTTTGCTTTCCTTCTCCTGCACTTCGGGACTGGACACCGAGACCTCAGCCAGGCAACTCCTCTCTTCTGGAAGGCCGCCTTTGGCCTCGGGGCTCTCCACTTGGGAGACTTTGGTGGGCTCCTGGCCGCTCGCGGTTTCGTTCATCTTCTTTTCCATCTGCAGCTGGGCAGCCGAGAGCTGCGGCTTGGCCGCGCCACGAGAGTTGAGCTGGAGCATGACAGTGGAGCTGCCTTCGGGGCTGTTATTGTACTCTTGGGTTTTCCCGGTGGCGTAGGTCTGACTCAGTCTAAAATATCCAGGGACAGGAACCTCGGGGTTCTCAACGGGACAGGACTCAGGGACCAGCCTCTGGTACGAAGGGACCTCGGCAGAAATGAGTTTGTTGCGCTTATCAGAATACATGCAGCAATTGGATTCTTCTTTAATGTTGGCGGTGAATGAGCAAGTGGGGACTTGCTGTGTAACAGGTTGCTCTATTCGACAAGATCTGTTCGGGTCTGTCCAACTGTCAACTTGAGGTATATAAGGATGCACATTCATACCCATATTTTGGTGGTTCACTTCTCTTTTGGCCAGAGACGGGAGCAGTCCACAGGTTTGCATTCCATAGGTCCCCATGTCTGCGCTAGGTGGTGGCATGTACATGCTGGCGCTGCTCGAATAAAAACTGTCACTCCTGCAGGCACTGATCAAGGAATCTACTAAAAAAGTATTAGCAGCAGGAGAGCTGTTGGGAAAGGACATTTTGGGGAGGAATTTGAAGAAGAGAGATTGTGTCCTTTGTAGGCTGACATCTCTAGGAAAACATTCCCGGTGTAATTGTGGATGCCTCTGCCGACCACATGACAACCAAGCCAATGAGATTTGAAAATGGCCTTGAGCCGCAGCCTCCTTGCAGGTCACGTGTTCCAGAGCCCGGCCGGCCGGCCGCGTAAGCACGGACAACAGCGACATCTACTAAGCGCCGGTGATAGTGCGCGCTGAAAACAACCGGCCCAGGGCTCTGCTGCTGGCCAGCCAGCCGGTCTCCCGGGGCTTGTTTGGCCGGCCTGCCTGCCCCACTCGAGTCCCCCACCCGGCCACTGGGCCACGCCGGCGGAAGGAAAGACTTGATCCGAGGGCCCTCCGGGAGGACGCGCGCACTGAGGGAAGTCAGAGCGCCGTGGCGCCTGCTCTTAGAAGCGTTTTTCCCCCGCACACACCCAGGCAGAACGCACCCAAGATTGCCGGTTCCGAGCAAGGGGTAGGGGCGCGGGCTGGTTAAATGTAGTACTGGGCAGTTGGGAAGGTGAGTCCGATTCCTCTGGTTCTGAAACATCCCCCCTAGGTCCAAAGAAAGACCTCTCTGCTGCAAAGATGATACGACCAAGGTGTCGCGGTAACCACTAGCGAAAAGGGCCGCGAAAGGTCGAGAGGCCACGCAGCTGGGCAAATCCGGAGCACGGAGAAAAATTCCAGCCCGTAGTTACCCTCTCCTTCGACCATTAGACTCGGACTCGAGGCGCCTCGGCACCCAGGAGCTCCTCGAGCCTAGACTGTCAGAGTAACCACACCCTGACCTTTGAGGGACCGGCTGCTGGGAGCTTCTAGCTTGGATGGAGATAATCCTCGCCAGCCATTCCCTATCCGCGAAAGTGTTCCTCGGGCTCCCAGAGACAGCTAAACCGAGATTTCCTTTCCCTGATAACACAGGGCAGAGAGGAAGGAAGGATAAAAGAAAAAAAATTTTTTTTCAAAAGAAAGGGGAAAACTCGGACCCTCGGACTCCACAAGTTTTAGAAAGCGGGGCCAGGGCAAAGAGAGAGCAAAGCAAAGGTGTCATTTGAGGCTTCTGCAAGGAAAAATATGTTTTCCTTTTATGGATTTTGTAAAAGCATTGGTTTCTGACAAGTGCAAGGTACAAAAGGTTGTGGAATTTATTAATACATATTAAGAAGAATCAGGGCGATCAATAAAATTCTCATCTACATTCTTGGGCTCCTTGGTAATTTTCTTGCTTCTGAGGGTTTTTAAAGAGTTATACCCACTGTTGCCACAAACGGGAAGATATTTTATTAACAAATCAATCGAGACTTTGTAAAGGATAAGATTAATAGTTAAGATTTAGCATAATGGCGTTCGCTTTATGAATTATTGAAAATTATACTATTGATTTTTCCCCTTCGCTACTAACCAAGAAGGTCAATTTTTGTTTTAACACAAATCGTCAAATATTAAAAGCTATACTTTTGTCACAAGTTAAATTTTATAGTTTTGGGCAATCCCTAAAATTCTTTGACAAGGTTTTGCTTGGACGAGAGGGGGAATGAGAGGGGACAATCTTAGTCTTCCGTTTCCTCTGGCGAGGGAAAGTTTTATAAAGAGGATATGGTCTGGGGTTGTGGTCCAGCTCATTAAAGAGCAGCCACCGCCACCACCACCATGGAAACTCAGAGTTTTATGAGAAACTTGAACAACTTCCTCCCTCTTTCTCTGGTTGCAGGCGGCGAGCCGCCCTGCGGAAGCCGGGGCCTAAGGACAGCAGCGGGAACTTTAACCTTGATTTCCAAAGACTTGCCCTGGACCAGGGGCCCTGCCTGTGTGTGGGAGCTGTCCTTCGGCCTTCCGGGGCCCCTTCAAGAAAGTAAAACGGACCCGGAAACTGTGACCGTGAACCAGTTCTCAGTCCGAGGAGACATCTGTGTTCTCTTCTTTCCCACTCACCCAGGAATGGACTGGCCTTGGATTTCAGGCCCAGAGACTGAACTTGTGGATAAATCTGGTTTCCACCTCAACAGATCTTTCTTTGGGGTTCGATGCTCCTTAAGACGCCTAAGCCAGTTCTGGGGAAACCTAGTTGCTCCTTCACAAAAACATTTCACTCCCCCCCAAAAAAGTCCTTTGTCCCCTCCCTCCCCTAAAGGAATTTCTCCTGGCCTGAAGAAAACAGGCGTTGAACGTTATTTTCGGCCTTGGGACCGATTGGCTAGCCCCCTCTCAGTGCCCTCGCCCAAACAATAACCCCTTTTAAAAAACTCCACGGTGGCAATGAGACAGACCTTTTAAACCTTTACGCAGCTGTTCAAATACAACATCATTGTCAGGTTAAAAGCCTGGCGCCTCCAACTGCTCTGGCTGCTGCACCCCGGTGGTGAAGCCGAGATTTAAACGTTACCTTTCCACTGGGGTGGCTATGTTTAAGCTGGGGAGGGGTGTGAGGTGTTAAGTAAGGCATAGCAGAAGGGAAAAAATTGAAACATTTGCCTCTAGGTTGCTAAGATCCTGATCAAACCTAACAGCCACTGATTAGCGCCTCAAAATTTCCCTTTTTATTTACATTGTGGCGATCAAATTCTGAGCTACAGCTAAACGTGCCCAGGGCTGGACAAAGTGCCCGCTGCCCTCCCTGACGCCCTGACGCCAGCTTGGCGCTTTAGCATTGTGTTGCCTTGTATCTCGGCCAGGAGAGCTGCCCAGAATTCGACTGCCCAATTTTTTCTAATCCCAAGCAAGGAAGGGCTGTTCGATCTAATCAGGAATTTTATGCCCATCAAATGCCCTTTCATAATCTTTATTTATACACGAAGAAAACACCCAGTCTAAAAACAAGCAATTCCTTCCTGAACTGGTAAGTCTTCAGCGAAGTTGTAGGGACAGCTCTGCCTGCTCTGTGTGGGGGTCTTTCTGTTTCAGTGCCCCTAATGCTTCAAGCTCAAAGTCACCTCGTATTGGATTAGGGTTTAAATAGATCTCCACTCAAAGACAGGAAAAATGTGTATGTTAATTTAAAAATGCAATCTATTCTCTCAAAATTCTATTTTTTCCTCTTTTGAATTTCTACCTTCAGACTGAGTCCTCAGAGGCAAATTTGTCAATATGTTAGATTTATAGAATTTAAATACTTGAGCAAAATGAAAATACTATAAGTGAGGACAGAAACTGTGCCTTAAGACCTTAGAACCGACACAAAGCAAACGGAAGGAAAAGACAGTAGCTTTAAGGGCAACTTTTATTTTGCTCAGTGTTTAATGTAGTGGCTGGTATTTAAAAAAATCATCTTTAGATCATCCAGAGCAGTTAGCATTAATAATAAGTCAATATTGCATCGTAAAGGAGATGTAGACCCATATTTGTCACAAGATGCTTGTCGCCCTGGCACAGTTCTTTCCAGAGAAAACTGGAAAGGTCGCCTTAGCAAGAAATTAGCATTTGTAATAATTAATAATCATCATCATAATAAACTGGTTTGCATTTGCACTTTCTTGTCTTCTTCGGGAGCGTGGGGTGGAGGCTCTGGGCCTAAGAGGACCTAAGGGCTCCTAGAGTCTCCCTAAATTAGACCTATGAGCCGCCTCTGTCACTCTTTAGAGATAGGATGGATAGGGACAAATTAAAAGCTGCCTCCCCAGGACGCCCCTCTGGGTTGCACTGTGTACCATCGCACCAAGGGGAAAAGAAATCGAAGGGGCAACCGGGAGACTACTACCGACTCAGTAAAGGGGTCTACAGAGATGACCGAAAGGGATCGAGAAGGGCCGAGCCTCCTTCTATTTACAGACACAAAAGACTCCTACTTGGCGCATTTTCTCTCTACTTCTGAACCTGAGAACTCGGCGCCTCCAGATCGGTGGCCGGCAAGGAGTTCCACGCACCCTAGCTCAAGAAGGGGAGGTTTTCAGCCCCCGAAGTTCCTGGTCCCATCCCCTGGCCTGTATTAGGCCCACGTTGGGCGGGCGCTGCCGGGAGAAATGACACTGCAGACCGCTCAGCAAGCCGTGGTCTGCCGGCGGCGGCCGCCAGCCAAGGCCAAGGGGCCACCGCACAGCCAGATGCGCGGTGGATGGGGCCGCCTACAAAGGAACACAACGACATTTGGGGAGGGAGGTTTCACCCCACATAGACTAAAACCCGGGTTAGGCCCTAAGAAAGGACGCTCTAAAAGAGCTAACCCGTACCGGCAGCAGGACAGGAGGAGCCGGGTATCTGCGCGGGGAACACCCACGCCTCTCGCTGGCGCCTAGCCGGGGAGTCACGGCGCCCCAGCTTCCCTCTAACCAAAGCCAACTCCTGGAGGCCTGGAGAACTAGCGGACAGGAGGACCCTAAAGCCTGAGGTCTGGCGAATGGGGGGGGGGGGGGAGAGAGGTCAGTGCAAATTCCAGGGCCTACAGGCTCTTCTCAAAGAACTTAGGGGGTGAAAGGGATCCGCCATCCTCCCTTTGAGCCGCCCACGCCCGGGAGCCCCATCTTCACACTTTTGGACCGCAAAAAAGGATGCAAGCGGAGGGGACACAGACATTTCCCAATGCCCAGGGCTTTGGAAGGACAGTGAATCTCAGGGGCGATTTTAACCGTTTATGAGAGCTTGTGCCCAAAGCAAACTGCGCACCTCAAGGTCGGCGGGCAACCCGGAAAGGTGGCCTGGATTCCGTCAAGTACAACGCCAGGTTACTTCAAATGCATCCCCATTCACAACACTTTGAAATCCAAACGTCCTCGCAAAGAGTCTACTATCTCCAGAAACCGCATCAGTCCAGTCTGGCACCCGCACCCCAGCTTCTAGCCCTCTCTGTCCCTTGGGTAGTCAGGGGTAGCACCAAGCCATGCACATAGACTGGAACCTTCAGACCAGAACGACGCCCGCGGTCCTCATGGAGTTTCATTTTTTTTTTTTCTAAGCACACACTCAGCTAAGTTGCCAACGCCCTAATCTGTTTTAAACAAAAGCCTTTTAATCATCCCAGCCGTTTGAAAGCTCACAAGACGCGTGCGGTTTTGGGGAGATGGGAGGGACCTTACGTTTGTCACCACTCGCCACACTTAAACCAACATGAAAATAGATATTCCCCGATTTAATTAACTCGCAGTGGCTATGACGTATTTCAGACCACAGATATTTGTCTTTTAAAAATATCTTCTCAACACCATACGGTTATATGCCAAAGTATTTTTTTTTTTTTTTTTGCAGCGGCTTTATCTTTGAGGAGACAACGGATTAGGGGATCCCCTATTTCAGAAGACTGATGGCTTCTTTTTCTCTGTCTCTCTACCACTTCTCGCAATCATGGCTGCTTAGAACAAGGAGACAGAAACACCTTAACTGCTGACTGTTTCTAGCGGGTGGGCCAAGATCCCTTATTAGAGTCTAGTATTGGAAAATAAGGTACCGCAGGCTCTTGGCAAATAAGGTTTTTGGAACGTGAGCGCGCCCTCGTGTGGCTGTAGAGGTTCTTGCAAACGGAAAATAGTATTTCTCGCGTTCGCCTGGTGTGTGCTGGCTGGCACACAGCTTGCTCATTTAACCGCAGTTAAAAGAAAAAAGATGAAGAAAAAACCCAACCGGTTTTAATCTCCCAGGAATATCTTACTATTAGGGCATTTACATGTAAACCACTGCTCAGATTGTAAACAAAACAATCCTTTTCTGGGCGAAATAATTTGATTATCTGCTTTTTTTTCTATTGCATCCTTTATCAAAAATTGAAAAATGTGTTAAAAACAGTACAAATATATTTTATCTTATTCTATATCTTAGAGAGTGCCAGAATTTATTTAACAAGGTGGCAAATTGCTTTCAAATGCTAAGGGTTGGTGTAAGTCTGATGAGAACTTACTCTCTCAACCGCCTTTTAAAAAACTGCGGTTCTTCATTACAGCAAAGAGAAACTCTTCCTAAGAGCACCCCAAATTCTCAGTACATCCTAATTCTACTAATAGTTCATAGGTATTTTGATATAACAAGTGTTTTTATTTTTTTCCCTAAGAAGTCAATTGTTATTGAATTATTCTAGTGTTTGGGGGGAAATTAAGGTTATTGATCCTGAAATTAGGAATTTTCTTAGATTTATGGTGAACTCCCAGTATGATGCTATATAGTCATAAATATGGGCAAGGGTCTGGATGTGTGAGCATGTATTATGAGAGTGGGTGGTGGTTGGAAATCACAGAAGAACTTTAAGGCGCCTAATTATTCAGAGAGGTTAAAGGTGATGACCTTGACATTTGGAAGTTCAAAGGCATACACTTATGCACTTATGTTTTTCTTTACCCCCCAAAAGCTTCAGCAATTAAAAAAATTATAATTCAAAAAGCACACTTCCTCAGGTGAGGCATGGGGTGCTGTGCACCTTTGGGATTTATATTTTGCCTTTGGGTTTCTGAGAGGTTGAGAGTCATAAGACCCACTGCACTCTTTTGAGAGAAGGAGAAGCTTTTCTCACTTCTCCAGTTTATTGCACAGTGCGGAAATCTCTTTTGGGCCCACCAGAAGGTGTATAATAGAACCCAATTAAGCTGTTTAGAACTTTGGCTTTTATGGTGTTGTCTAGACAGTTCAAGGTTTTGTAAACAGCCTGGCTTGGTCCTGTGACATAAAGTGCTGTGCAACCCTCACCACATTCTTTAACTTAAAGCGATAAATGTGGTGAGCTGCAGGTGAGCAGCCCTGGCCTTAGCTGAGGGGGGGGGGTTTACATTCTCTGCTTCAAGCTCACTGTGACAGCGAAGGACCCCATGTTCCCTGTACCTCTTAGCTCCCTTTTAACAAAACTTCCCGCCTCACACAGAGGGTTTTTCTTCTTTTAAGGAACTCTGGCTCTTTGACCTTCTTAAGAGATAATTTGGATCTTCAAATTAATTTAACATTTTGGGATTTTTTTTTTTTTGTCTTTACAAAAATTCCAAGTTCATTAGACTAGCGGTGGGGATGGGGTGAGAATTTGCTCCTCAGACTCCTACTGCTTAAACCTTGTAGCCTGGGGGAAAAAAGGCAACCAGCATTGCTGGATCTCATTGCCAATTCAGAAATGTAACATAGAAATGTAACAGTACATTTTAAAGCCAGTGTAGCCTACAGGGGGTGTGAAGGAACAACTCCTATCACAGAGAGAATAAAAAGTGCTCCAGTGGGTATTCAGTTGCATGGGGAACAGGGTTCTGGTCACTAAGATAACCTGGGAAGCTATTAAACTTTGTCAAACAGTAAAAATCCATGCAGTGTATTGAAGCTATAACCTCCATTTTGCTAGAAACCATTTATTCACACACAAAAAGACAGTGACTCATGCCCAAAGGTACATTTCCCAGAGTTTAAATAATCTGTGTTCACTGAGGGGGAAGAAAGGGATTTCTTAGACTCAACACAAACACCACTCCTTCCAGCCCCATGGCCTAACTCCCTATAGATCCCGCCATCCACCAGGAGAGGAGGGACAAGAGCACATTGGCGGTAAAATTGTAAAGGGACAATTGCATTTACCATTTTCCCCTTATTAGGATCCGCTCGGCCAAGTCCCCGGCCTCGTCCTCAGGCTGCAGTGGTCGCTGGGAGGTCCCGAGTTGACCGCGAGAAGGAATCGTGAAGTTCCACAGAGAAGAGGCGTCATTGAACCCAAGGACATTGGGCCTGCGGAGGGCAGGCTGGTGGGGAGGAGGTGGGTGAATGGGGCTCTGGGGAGGGGGCGCTTCTTGGAGCTCTCAAAATAAGGGGTTTCCAGTGAAATACTGCAAACGGTCTCTGTTCAGTTTCTTTTCTTTCATCCTGCGATTCTGGAACCAGATTTTGACTTGCCGGTCAGTGAGGTTGAGCATCCGAGAGAGTTGAAGTCTTTTCTCTTTGTTTATGTATACATTAAAGAAAAACTCGCGTTCCAGTTCGCGAATCTGGTACTTGGTGTAGGGACAGCGCTTTTTCCGGGACCTCTGGGGGGCCACTGCAAGGCAAAGAGACCAAGGGGTGAGAAAGTCTGCTACTTGCCCCCACCCGCTCTGGCCACTGAGCTAGGGCCAGGCCTTGGCCGGGTTAGGGACGTCCCTTGCCGCCGTTGAAAGGCCCTGCCTGCTTCGTGGGGGATGATATATGGGCGGGCACAGGAGAGTGCGGGCGTGGACATGTGTTCACTCCCGGACACACACACCACATACGCACACCACACACATACCACACACACACACACACACACACACACAACTTCAACCTGGTATTGAGATAGGAAAAAGAGGGCAAGGCAGACTCTGAATTGGAACCCGAGGGAAGAGAGACTGGAACGCGCCCACCGGGGGCATCTGCTCAACTCCAAGCTGAGCGTCAGCCAGACACTTGGATTAAGTCCAGTTTGAAGATCACCTATCCCCTCCCTGAAAGGCAGGAGACTCCCCTGTTCCCACTCACCAATTGGCTCCAAACGTCCTTCTCCTCTCTAAGGTCCTCAACACCCCCCCCCGCGCGCGCGCGCGCACACACACACACACACACACACACACACACACACAAATAGAGGGAAAGCTCTGTACAGCGATTAATGTCCTCTTCGAAGTCTACCTTAAGCCCACCTAAATTGGTTTCCTATCATAAACACGCTTTACAACGACCCGGGAAATCTTATAGGATGTATAAACCCCCTCAAATGCTTATAAAGTAGCACATAAAACGGCGCAAGCAGAGGGAGGTCCCCGCCGCACCCCTCCTCCCCCGCCACCGCCCCGGGCCAGCCCCTCGGCCCGCGCCCGGCGCCTACCTGTGCCGCCGCTCTTCTCGGCCCCCGCCTCCCCTGGGGGGCCCTCGACTTCGCCACCGCCGCCTTCAGCGGCCCCCTTAGGCTCCGGACCGGGAGTCGCCTTGGCGCAGGGACTGCCCCCATCACCACCAGCTCCGGCCTTGGGGTCGCCCTTGTCAGCAGCGCCCTCGGGCTGCGGCGGCGCGGGCGCAGGCTGGGGCTGCGGGCCGGCGAAGGGGGGACCTGGCGCTGCCTCGTAGAACTGATCAAAGCCCTGGGGCAGGATGCCGTTGCGACCCACGGCGCTGTAGAAGTTGGAGGCGGCTGTCGCGGGACCGTGCGGCGGCCCGGGAGCGCCACACACCGGCTCGGGAGCCTTGAAAAGCACGTCTGGCCGGCGGCCGCCTGGCGGGAGCAGATCCCGCTGCATGGCCGCTTCCTCGGCCGCTGCTGCCGCCGCCGCTGCCGCCGCCGCCGCGGCGTAGTAGGGAGCGTATCCCCCGGAGCCACCGCCACCCCCGCCGGGGCCGCCCCCGCCGCCGCCCCCCGCGCCGCCACCGCCGCCGCCTCGGTATGGCCACTTGGCGCGCTCCAGGCCGTAGTCGCGAAAGGCTACCTCCCGCACGGGCTGGACGTGCGGCGCCAGGTTGGACGAGTAAGGGAAAGTCATCTGGCAGGAGGACGGCTGCGAAAGGAACGACGGCTTGCTGGCGAAGTCCGACGGGGCCACGTAGTAGGCGCAGCCCGGCAGGTACATGCTGGCTGCGCTCGGGCCGCACTCGTCAAAGTCGTTCATGGCTGCGCGGCGTGCACGCCGGCAAGCCTCGGGCCGCTCCCCGCGCCTCCAACCTGAGCCATCGATTGCACAAGAGGCTTGGGCCAGGATCAACTAAGCAAAAATCCCCACCGGGCGCTGACGTGCAATTCATCTTGATTGATTCTGGTGGTAATTATGTCACGTGACGCCATGGAGAGAAATGTCCTTATATCTATATCAGCACTCGCCAACACGCCCCGGGACGGCTCCTGGCGCCGAGACGCGCGCACGCTGGGGGCGGATCGGCCTCCAGCTCCTGCCAACTCTCCCAGGGCACTCCCTGACCAGGCTGCGCTGCAGGCCGGTCACCTGCGCGCCGCCGGCGGCTGCCACCGCTGGGCGCATCTGCTGCCACCGGACTGGGCCGCCCGCCCGCCTTAGCCCGCCCGCGCTGCTTTAAGTACCCGGGCCTAGGCCGGAGGGGAGGAGGAGGGAGGGAGAAAGGAGGGGGAGGAAGGGGGAAGGGAGAGCAGCGGAGAGAGGTGGGGGGGGGGCCGGCCCTGGCACTGGGGACTAGGTGTGAGGGTGTGAGGTTCCCACCCCCCACCTTTCCTGCAACCGCTCCCTCCCCCGCGACGCAGCCACCCTCTGTAGCTCACCGGCTGGGAGCTTGTTGCTTCTTGTTCAAGGGGCGTAATTGCGACACTCTCCAGGGCGCTGAGAGCCCTGATTTACATATTTCTCAGAGGAGTGCGTTCCGGCTGGTAGAGATTTGACTCTCTAGGGTTCTGACACCAAGGACAAGTGTTCAGATCCTGGAAAAACGACTCCCGAGCGCTAGCCTTGGCCTGGGCCTCGGTGCCTACTCGACCCTTTCTCTTCCAGATTTTCCGCTCCGTTCTCGTCCCTCCTTTCTTTCTCAATCTTCACTTGTCTCCTTTCTCTCTCCTGTCTTCCTCTTTTTTTCCTTTCGTCTCCGTCTCGACCCGTTTTCTGCTTTCTCTCTTTCCCAGTCTTTTTCAGTACCCTCATCCTCTTTAGACTCTTCCTCCTCCTCTCTCTCTCTCTCTCTCTCTCTCTCTCTCTCTCTCTCTCTCCCTCCCCCTCTCTCTCTCTCTCTCTCTCTCTCTCTCTCTCTCTCTCTCTCCCTCCCTCTCTCTCCTCTTCCCCGCCAACTTAGACACCCAGAGGTCCCGGCTTTCTCGCTTTCCTTAAAGCTCGGGGGCCTGATGAACAAAAGGAAGTGAAGCCCTACCCTCACGGCACAAGGGCCCTTCCTACTCAGCGCCCAGACGAGCCCTTGGTGCTCCAGCCCTCACCCCCTTCAATGTTCAGGTCCCTCCAACCAACCTTTCACTGTATTGGAGCCCCACTAAGGCCTGAGCACCCCTCAAGACTCCTCTGGAGCCTTTGGGTTTGATGGTCACAACTCCCTGGGAGGTCGATTGCCTCTCCGGGGACTGTCGGTAGCGTCTGCCTCTCCCTCCATCCCCGCCGGAGTCTATCACATCACCTGGCTCCGACTTAGACTTTTCAGGCCCCCATCCACTTGCTTCAAGGCCTCGCTCTCTTTGGGCTGCAGCAACCCTCCGAGTCCTGGAGTCCAGAAGAGGCCTGGGCTCCCACTTCCAGCTTACCAGGCCCTTAGCCTTTCCCCAAAAACCAAATCCCAGCACCAAAGGCAGCAGCCCAACTGGTTCCTCAGTAATCCTCTCTCCAGGAACGCCCCCCCCCCCACACACACACAGAGGCCGGGCTTCAGCCCTGTCCCCTGGCTAGGTAGCTCTGGCTGTGTGCTGGTTCCCTCCCTTCCCCAGGCCGCTGCAGTTCGGGTCCAGCGCTTTCTGCGCACCAAGCCGACTGACATAGAAAAGGCGGGTGATCTAAGTTAATAGCTATTTTCTAGTCGATGCTGCCCCTTCCTCTTTTTCTCCTCCCTCCTTTCTCCATTCCTCTCTTTCCTCCGCCCCCTCCCTCGGCAGCTTCCCTCCCCTCCACAATTGCACAAACAGGTCTGTGGCAGTGAGGGCTGAAGCTCACCAAGCTTTCTCTCACCTAGCTGTGTGTCCTATGTGACCCCTCCCTGCATCTTCCACCCCCGCCTAGATTCCTGCTGGCACCATTCTCCCAGCCCAGAGCCCCCCCCCCCATTTTTATCTGTCTCCCTATCTCCATCCTAGTCCCAAGTCTCCCCCTTTCTGACTCTTGGTTGACGCCCCTGGATCTGTCTCTTAAAATGGCTCCCCAGACACTATACACTGTTCCTGGGGTCGCCTAGGACGGAAGGCAGCGGCGGGGCCCCTGATCTTCGCATATCTTGGGATGCAAAAAAATAAATTTCCGCATCTTCCCTCTGCTCACCCCACCGACTGGCTTGCAAGGCACGTCGTTACCCCCAAAGTGAAGTCGGCTGGCCGCCAAAAAGGGAAATGGAAAGGACGAACCATTCAAGTTCAACGACATGGCGACGGCAGCTCCGGCGGGAGCCGTTCTTAGGCAGGGGAGGGTGCGCCATCTGCAGCGGCGCGCTGGCGCATTGGGGAAGGGGCGACGCCCCCCCACACGCCTTAACGTGCAAGTCGCCCCCACACAGCACCCAGTCCATACATTCCTGGCGGTCGCTTTACTGTTTAGCCCCAGCTCTCTACCTTGGTCCTCACCCCCGAAAAACCAGGAAAATCCACCGCCTTTGGACCCTCGCGTTCCGCCAGAGAACCTACCGTGAAGACCCGGGCGTTGTGTCCTTGTCCTTGCTTACGCAGTCCTACCCGAAACACAGGGAGCACACAGGGCCTTCGGGGCTGGCCAGCAGCTCCGAGAACGACAGCTTTCTGCGCAGCGCGTAGACGCGCTGCGGTAATTTTGAGCCACCCAAGATAAGACACTAACTTGACCTTAACTTTGTCAGGGCGCCCCTGGTATCTGGAGAACGTGAACAGACACTGTCTGGCAGCTCTCGTAAAAGCTGACTGGGGAAGGGATTCTGAGTCATTTCGTTTATTACCACTACAGTTCTGCAAGAAAGCTTTTCCTCCCTGCCAAACTTTAATTATTTATGCTCTTTTAGGAAACGAAAGAAGAGAAAAGCAAGGGGAGGTGGGGGGAACACCCAGAGCCAGTCCCTTCCCTGCAGAGCCTAGGAAAAGATTTCTTGAGTGGAGGCTGGAAAACAAAATAATGTGGGGAGATCACCTTTGTCCAAGAACGGTCGGACGGCGCTGTGCCCCCCACCACCACTGAGGGGAGTGGATGCAGCTGAAAGAGGCCAGGGATGGGGCACACCTCCCTCCCCCACCACCAGACATGAATATTTACAATGATTCTGGATTTCTCCTCCACTAGCTCGCGTCCTGGAAGCCTCCCTAGCCTGCCTCCCAACGGGAGAACCCTGGGGCCTTAAAAGCTTCCCCCCTTCGGCCTTCAAGCTCTCAACGGATTGAACAGCAGGATAAACCGTTCATTTTAAAACCTCGGTCTTAGTCAAGAGGCCGCACAGACTGCCGCGTTTCAGAAGAAGCATTTATCTTTCTACGAGGGAATACTGAGTAATCAGATTTCAGCATCATTCCTTCTTTGGCATTTATTTCTCATCTTCGTTCCAAATTTCTGCCAGTACTTCAACTAGGGAAGGAGACACCGTGGTCTTTGATTTTGTGTGGATCAGTAAAGGGGATGCATTTGGAAAACACCGCTGAACCAACAGATAAATTTTATATTTAGGCTAATTTTCTTCTGGGACTGGCTTCTAGAAATATTCTCCTCCATCCCAGGCTACAGAGAAGAATCGTGATGCTTTAGTGTCTCTTCATCTAGAAAATAAGCCTGCACGCTTTGTTTTAAGGCCTGGGTATGAGTAAGTCTGGTTTCTTCTTCCTCTCTCAGCCCTCTGGACCCAAGGTCTCAATACGGGGGGTCTGCCTTTGTTCAGTTGTTTTCGAAGAGAAAACCTCTCAATACAGACTTGGACTTCAGAAATCTGGCTCAGTACCACTCCCTCCCTGCCCAGACAGATGGGGAAATAGTCTCCAGGACCTTCATAACCTCTTCTTTCTTACCTTTCAATTGTTGTGTGCAAAATTTTTAATTGGAAAATATTTTATGTATAAATCAAGTCTGTTTCCCAGAAGGGGATTGGAACATTGACTCTTCGGTGTCAGTAGGGCACTGGTGCTGGTTGTTCTTTCTCTAGTTAGAAGCTAGTTTCTACCTCCGTGAGTTAGGAGTCGGATTCAAAGGGATTAGTATCAAGCAGGCCCTGGCTTTACTTGACTGGGGCTCTAGGCTCCAAAGGCATAGGGTGGAATTCCCAAGGGAGCCTGCAGAACTCCTGGTGCAATCGCCTAGGGGATCTTCCTAAGTCTTAGCTTGGTCCTGAGAAGACTGACCAAAATTTGGCAGAGGGAGGTTTTGTTTTGAAATCTGAGGAGTCTCAGATAATGACTCTACCCCCTTCCCCCACCAAATAATAGCAAGCAAGCTTTCAAGTTTGAGAATTTAGGCAAAATGGAGAATCCTCAATCTACAAACTCAGAGTTTTCTTTGTGTTTGAGATACACTCACATCTGCCCAAGGACTTTCCTCCTTTGGGTAGTTCACACATATTCTTCCATAGTTGCTTTTTCATATATATATATATATATATATATATATATATATATATATATCTGTTTCCTGACTGCCTCGGAAGCCATTTTCTCATTTAATGATCAGCAAACACCAGAGGTGAAACAACAAGCAGAGAAAAGCAAAAATGAATTTGGAGGCCTGAAAAACATTTCAAAAGAATCTAAAGCATCCTTTAAAATGAACAACAGCCCTCTAACAATGTGGCTGGGACCTGGGTGTTTATTTTCACTATGCAGCTAGTATAGACAATGAAATGTTATTTTACAAAATCAAAACAAAATATCCACGACAACGGTTAGCATAGAAAATAATATTATTTAAAATACCAACTGAGGTCAGTTGGGATGAGGCTCAAGGGTCCTTGTGAGGTGGCCTGCAAGGCCCTGGTCCTGGACCTCTAAAGAAAAGCCTTGGACTTAGGGGAGGAAGCGTGGGCCTTTAGGGTGTTGTGGATCTTGCTAGGGGTTGGGGGTGGGGCTTAAAGCGCAGAAGAAGAGGCAAAATCTCTCTCTCTCTCTCTCTTTCTCTCTCTCTCTCTCTCTCTGTGTGTGTGTGTGTGTGTGTGTGTGTGTGTGTGTGTGTGTGTGTAGGGTATGGCAGGTATTCACTGAGAATAAGGCTAGGTGGATTCTGTAACAAATGTAGAACAATTCCATCAGAATTTCCATTCAGAAAACCTAGGCTCCTCAAGGTAAAACTGGCAGGACTCAGGGCCTTAAAAGCTTCACCAGAGCTGGACACAAGTGACTCAGAGAAAGGGTACAATGGTTGAGCTTTGATGGAATTGTTGGGTGGTGGAGAGGGTGGTGGGAGAAGTTCTGATTCTTTCTGCCTTTCAAGAGCAGCAGCCACAGGCTGAGGATCTGAGGTCTCTTCTCCCAAGGAGGCATTTTGTTTGCTTATCTGTTCTTGTGGTGACCCATTAAGGTAACTCAAGAAAGACATGTGGACACTTCCACCCATTCAAGAAGAAAGCCATAGTTACAGCATAAGGGCAGAATCTCCTCCGCACCCCTTGCTCCTCTTCCTTCACTGTGCAGCCAAGCCTCAAAATAGGCCAGCACCTCCTACAGCTCAGTTCTACGGGTCCAGTTACAGAGTTCATGGCCTTGGCTCAGGGATAGGTGAGCTTGGGGTAGGTGAATTCTGGCAGTCTTGTCTGGAGATTGTAATTTGTTCTGGAATCCCAGTTTCTCTCTCCTGTCTCTGAGAAGGAAACCTAGTTATATTCTACTCAGCCGGAGAGTCTTTGTAGAGCAGAGATTCCAAAGGTATCCCCTCCCCTCCCATCCTTCATGGCAAATGCGGGTTGTAGTGGAATCAGGCCCTTTCCTCCCTCCTGGCTCGGTCACAAAAGGCCTTGCGCAAAGAGGCCGGAGTTCTCCGCAGCCCTAGCCTCTACAACGGGATCCTAGGGCCTCTCTGTGTTCTCTTCTAGTCAGGGCTCTAGCTAGCTCCTGTTAGATGCAGAAAGAGCTGGATAAAGAAAGAAAAAGAAAACTGACAATATCCCAAATACAAGGATTCAATAGTAAGCCCTGGATGTAAACACCACAGACAAGGGCAGGTGACAGCCCCACGCTGAACGCTTAAAGCCAGTGTTAGATTACAATTCCCAAACACCTCTTAGGAGCGTCTCAAAGAGAGCTGAAGGCGAAGGGGCCCCACTGGCCTCATCTCCAAATCTCCTCCAGCCTCTAGGGCTTCAGACTGAGCCAGAGGAAGGCAAGGACCAGCGGAAGAGCGGTAGGAAAATCCTCAGCCCCAGCCCCAGCACCTCCTCCACGGCCAGGCCTAGATCCAAAGGGGCAGACTTGGCATGGCCGCCGCCCCGTGAGCGACTAGTAGAGCGCCAGAGCCTGCTCGCGCTGCACCACGCGCTTCTTCTTCATGCGCCGGTTCTGGAACCAGATTTTGACCTGCTGGTCGCTGAGGTTCAGCCTGTTGGACAATTCCTTACGCTTCTGCCGATTGATGAATTCATTGACCAGGAATTCGTTCTCCAGCTCCGCAATCTGCTGCTTTGTATAAGGTTTCCTCTTCTTGCGGGCCCTCCCCGGGGCCGCCCCCCACGGCAGGCCTGAAACAGAGCCCCGACCCGTGTCAGTCCGCTCAAATCAACTTCCCGCCCCACAGAGGTTTGCCACTGCTGGCGATTCTCCTCCCGGTACAACTGTCCCTGGCATCCCACCTCCCGTCCCTGCCCAAACTGGCTTGGGGAGCGTGGGCACCGTTTACCGTCGGGCAGCGAAGATCGCAGGCAAGAGGCCACCCCGGCCACTTGCACTGCCATGTTCAAGTTGAGCGGGCCCTTGGTGTCTTCCTTGAAGCTTGCGGTGCAGGGGGCCCCCTGGAGCAGGGTTGCAGAGCCTGGACCGGACCGGCCCACGCTCGCGTAGTCATACTTGGTGCCTTTGAGAGCCGAGTGAGCCAGACTAGACTCAGGGGCGAAGGGAGGCCTAGTTCGGCTGCGTTCCTCTGATCCGGTGGCGGCATCAGGCGTATAGAACTTGACTTGTTCTTCGGGTCCATCCTTGGTGCCTGGAGACTGCAGGCCAAGAGGCCCAGAGCCCGTCAAGTAGGGTTGAGAGAAACCTCCAAAGGCAGAGGCGGTGGCAGGCTGCGCAGGGGTGCACGAAGCAGGCGTAGCGGCCCAGGGCAGCGCACCGCGAGGGTACGAAATGGGGGGAAGCGCGGCCAACTGACTGCCATTGGGCCGCAGGTTGGAAAAGTAGAAGGAGTCCGGGGACTGCAAATTCAGAAGCGAGCCCACATAGCCAGCTCTGTAGAGACTGCGCTCACACATCTCCGACAAAGGGCCTGGGCTGTGCTCGCAACAGTATTTAGTTACAACCCGGAATAAGAGGCCCGGCTCAGAGGATTGGACGAAACTTTGCCTGCAGGTTCTTCAAAGCCGGTCATTTCAGCACCGCCTACATCCCCCGACCCGTCCCCACCCCTCCTTCGGGGTATTATGATAACACCCGCAAAGTTGGGCTGCGAAGGACTAGGCTGCTAGCAGAACCAAAGCATGCTGAGGGAAGGCGAAGCCCTTGAGAGTTTCCAGGCCTGTTTAGGAAAGCCGATGACGTCGGGATGGGGGTACCTTTGCCCAAGTGTCCCTTGGGAGTTTTTCTGTCCTGGATTGGGTTTGCCAGATCATTTCCCACCAGCTGCCTGGCCTGGACTTGCTTCTTTCAACTTTAAGTTGCAATTCATACATTTTCCAGTATGAATACATGTTCCTCTGGTCTTGACTGGAGAAGGTCTGGCAGGGCCACCGACTGTCCCTGGATCTGAGCAATGCCACCCCAAAGACCAACAATCCCTTTAGTAGAAAGAACCTCTCAGGAGGCCTCAGCCCAAGGCCTTTGGCAGCAAGGACCCATTCAGTGCGTGAGCCTGGAGTCCCAGGTCGCAGACAATACAGGAGGGTGAGGAAACAATGGGGGAAGGCGACACAAACCATCCCAGGCGTTTGTCCTCGGGCATTGTGCCTTTAGTGGTGTAATCCAGGACCCTCAGGTAATTCAATACTTCGGAGCCAAACTTGTGCAAAAGGTACATTCCTGTCATCTCCCGGATTCACCTTGGTGACAGCTCATAAACCAGAACTCTTAGATGTCCAGACAACCAGCTAGCAGCGTTCCTTGTGTCGGTGCCTCCAGGCACGCAGGAGGCTGCGGGGTACATTGGCTGGGCAAACAGGGAAGCCGGAAGAGTAGTTGCTCCTTGGGTGCAGTAGTATGTTTAACTCCCCCAGGCAGGCCCTTTTGGGACTGAGCCTTTTTCTCCCCCTCCCCTCCGCCCCTAGACTGTGGGATGGACGCCCGTGCTAGCCTGCAGCAGGATCCTCGGTCCCTGAGCCAAGCTGGAATTGGTTAGGCCCTCAGCTCTGGCAAGGAGACCACACAGGCGCCGCCGGAGGGCAAGGCTGACCACCTCGCTGAGACTTTATTGTGTGAGTTATGGCGACCAATTGGGTGGCTCTCTGGACGCAATCGGCCTCTTCCTCCGGCTCTGGGGCGCGAGCGGGGGTGGGGTGAGTGTGTGGGTGTGTGGGGGTGATAGGGTGGGGGTGGGGGAAGTCTAGGGCTCTTCAGGGCACTATTAATTCCCTCCGTCTCAAGCATTGGGACAAGCTCGCCACTCTCTGTTCTTTCCTGGGAGGTGGGAAAAGGCATAAGTTTCAACTCCGATTTTAGAGGCTCAGGGGAACCCAAGCCCTAGGTATCCGATAGTTCTCATTTTGTAAGAATTCTCCTTTCTTTACTGGAGAGTCCTTGGCCTGAAATTTTGGTTTTAAGAATCCCAGCCCTCTCAGGGCCTCTGCCTTACGCACGCACGAGAGATTCCTAGGTAGTTATAGGTCTTAGAGTGCAGCTTTAGACTCTGGCTGCCCTAGAGTGATGAGCCAGGAGAGATAAGAAAGCTCGACTCTCTCTCTCTCTCTCTGTCTCTGTCTCTCTGTCTCTCTCTCTGTCTCTCTCTCTCTCTCTCTCTCTCTCTCTCTCTCTGTCTCTCTCTCTCTCCCTCTCCCTCGCTCTCGCTCTCCCCTCCCCTCCTCCTCCTCCTCCTNCTCTCTCTCTCTCTCTCTCTCTCTCTCTCTCTCTCTCCCCCTCCCCCTCTCCCTCTCCCCCCCCCTCCCCCCCCCCCCCCCTCCTCCTCCTCCTCCTCCTCCTCCTCCTCCTCCTCCTCCTCCTCCATCTCCTCCTCTCCCTCCTCCTCCATCTCCTCCTCTTTCTTCTCCTTCTTCCCCACGTCATCTCCCGAGTTTATAACTTTTGAGATCTTGTAGGGAAAGGGCTTTTCGAGAAGCTGGTGACTGAAGCTGAAAACTGGAGACCCGGAGGAAAGGTGCACGGTGGGAAAGAGGCTTGACTGAGAATGTGGCAAAAAAGCATCTGGCTGAGGCCCCGAATGGCAAACTCTGCCAATGTCGCCAAACGCCCAGGAGATGGCGAGCGTGCTCCACGCCTGGAGAGGCGCCGCCGCACGGTCAAGATCAACAGTGAAGGGCGGTAGGGCCGGCTTGGGGTCGCCAGAGCAGGCGGTCATGGCCCGCTGCCAAGGCGCTACGGACAGTTTTGGAAAGCCTGAATTGTAGCAGCAGCTGACCCAGACAGCCGAGTCAAGGGACCTGACGCGAGGAAGCCTTGTGGCCGCGTTTTTTGTTTGACCTTCAGCCTCTGTCCCAACGCCCTTTTCACCCCTTGAATCACGAATCATCTGCCGATCTTGGTCCCAACCCCAATCGCTCATAATACGCCAAGTTTCTGAGCAGCTCTCTGATTCTAACCGAAGAAAAAGCCTTTCTCCAAACTCCCTTGGCCTTCCGGGCTCCCCACGGGCCTCGCTTCCTGGGCCTCAGCCACTTACCCCTTGCACTCCTCCTCCCGCAATCCCGAATATAAAAGGCACACATATAAATAACAAAGCCTTCATCTGTTCCTCATTTAGCCTTCAATCCAAATACCACCAGAGAGCATTTGAGCGCAGTTTTAATCTTCAGCAAACCCCATTTCTCTGAGGCTCAGCGAAACTGACGTGTAACGGCTGATGAAAGGGAAACCTCCAGGCAATTCCCTCGACCCGATACAGGAAACCTGAGAAACGGACCTGAGAGATGAAGTGTGGCCTGGGAGACTAGAACCTACAAAAAAGAAATGAGGGGGCCGGGAGAACGGTGGTTGGAAGAAAGCTAAAGTCCCCCCCCCCCCCGCTTATTTTCTTGATGAAACACATCTTGTGAGCAAAATAGCGAAGATATTGAGTGATGCTTCCCTAAGTGTGACCTCCGGGATGATGTGACCCGCCCTTTTCAGGGGTTTGTCCTCCACAGATTGAACTACACTCTGTATTTATACTTGTCTACCTCTGCCAATATCTCCTCCTCTATAAACGAAGTTGGCCTCTGTAGTTCGTAGTAAAATGTGAAACAAGCCAAGTTGGATCTGAGAAAACGAAAGTACTTCCCAACCTTAAGCCCCTGTGTTTTCTCCCTACCACAAAAATTTACATACTGTGTGAGCTTTCAGAAATCTGTTTAACTAACTTTCGCCTCTGAAAGTTAGCTCCTGCTAGACTGTAGTGGTAAAAAGAAGGAACTCCGTCTTTTTGTGACCATTGCCCTGGGTGGCAGAGAGAACTTGAAAAAGTTCTCAATACCTAAAACTGTGTCTAGCTGTTAAGATGTACAATAGTGACTTCAGGTGTCCATTGCTGCCTGCAGGATGGGGTGTCAGAAATGTTTCTGTTTTGATTGTCAAAAATGGATATGGCTTTCTCAAATTTCTGGATCTTCCTAGTGAAGATATTTATAATGGACCCTCTTTCAGGTCCCAAACGTCCTAGTGAGTTTGCCTCTATCCAAGCTCCCACCTTCACATTGATTAAAAAATAAATAAAATTCGTAAATGAACTGATGATATTGAAAGAAATAAAATTTATTGATTTTAATGAGTTGGTCTGATTAAAAAATGATCATTTTAGACAGATGATAACCTCATTTTAAAACATCACTGTTTGTGTTAGAGGGAGGTGGGCAGAAATAGAACATGGAAGTTTCAGAGACCAGAGCTGGTGGTGTTTCCTTCATCTACAGATGCCGAAGAGAGCACGGTTTTATAATAAATAAGAACAGCTTTGAGAGACTTCACAGCCTTGAAAATCACAAATGTATGAAGACTCAGTGGAAACAGAGGGTTCTTTTTATTTATATCTCCCTAGGAGTAAAAAGTGATTTTTTTAAATGCTCAAAGCACAGCTCACACACATTGCATCTACAAAAATAATTTCTCAGTCGCATAAACATGCAACATTTGAAAGTAGTTCAGCGTCACTTTCAGAAGTGCCTTTTTCTTGCTGGTCCTTAGAGCTCCATATTTTAAGAATGTGTTAGGTGTTTTAAAGCTCTGGGAGACCCATGCGTTCAGACAATTAATTTCTTCACTAGGATCTGGGTAGAAGTTCCCACCCATGGCCTCACTGGCTCAGTCTCTTTCCGAGGATTGGGGAGGAGATGGCCTCAGTTCCACTCCCACAGGCCCGAGGAGAGCAATGGATTTATACCATCTAGGAGACACGCTGCTGCCAACTGTAGGTGTTTAAATAGCTGCTTCTAGAGTTGGAGAAATGAAGGCTTTCAAGAGGGCATACTGTTTCCAGATTAAAAGATTACAGCTACAAGGCACGCTAACAAACACACAAAACATTAAATGAGATTGCCAAAGATAGGGAAGACCGTCTTCATTTCAATATTAATAAGGTAGCTGCTTTTAAAGCCACCAGGTGCCTTCAATCTCCAAACTTCAGACTCTACTGGAGACCCTACTTCACTGAGTGCCTGGAGCTGTTACCACTTGCCTGGGGGCAACTTGTGAGAGCTAATGATTCAATTACACAATCACAGGGTACGAAAGGCTGAAAACAATTCTGGTCTAATGGATTATGAGCATAGGCAGTTCTGAAAACACATATAAAGTCCTATTAAAAAAAAACCCTAAATCCAATGGGCACTTCTCAAATTCATTTTGGGGGATTATTGAAAAAAATACTTCAAGTTTTCTTTTTATACTGGCCTGGAGGGAGAAACAATTTTTTTTAAAGAATCCTAATAACAAGCCTAGACAAGAACAAAACCAATAAGCAAGAAAGAAGCAGAATTACAAAGTCAGATTGCATCAAAAAGTTTTAGAGCCAGATGAAGGGGGAGAGAGAGAGAGAGAGAGAGAGAGAGAGAGAGAGAGAGAGAGAACTGTTTCACAATGTTTGCCATCCTAGGCAGGGAAAAGGGAAATTAAATACATTTTCAAGTCTTTCCAAAGGTATTTTTGGAGACAAGGAAAGCCTTTAAACCGTCCGTGGCCAGCCTGGCCCACATCAGGAGACAGTGTCTTTGAGCTTGGACACGATTTTCTTGTCTTTCACTCTCCGATTCTGAAACCAAATGGTCACTTGTCTCTCCGAGAGGTTGGTGGCAGCCGAGATCCGCCGCCTCTTGTCCTTGTTAATGAACTTGTTAATGGCGTACTCGTTCTCCAGTTCTTTGAGCTGCAGTTTGGTGTAAGGTACCCTTTTCTTCCTTCCCCGTCTGTAGACACACATGTCGGGCTGATTTAAAGCCACATCCCCTGGCACAAACAACAGCATGGGAAAAATTAGACTGCGGTACTTGGTGCGCCTAAAGCTTCGGATTGTGTTAGGTGACTGTATTTGTGGTGTATGCATTAGTACTGGGCAGGGGCAGAGAATAAAGAAAATGAGATTGTTTATACTTTATTATTATTTACATAGACATATTATTTACACATTATTAAAGGAAGACTATTTGCACTTCAAGACAAAGGCTAATTTGATGGATCATGATGGTTTTTCAAACCGGCATTTTAACAAGCCTGGGATTTTATGGTCTGGTTATTGGGGAAAGCTCATAAGGGCAGTTTCTGCAATTGCCAGTTGCACACACACACACACACACACACACACACTTCAGATCTTTTACTCAAGCTTTAATTTCTGTTCCTGTGTTTGGGGATTTATGGGCTCTAAGCTTTAGTGGTCATTGGAACCCCACTTGAAAAACTGGGTGCTCAACTTTGACACCTTTTAGGAAAAAAGCCTCTTAAGTAAGGAGGTTGGGAAAGGGAGAGAGAGGAGGAAGGGAGGGAGGGAGAGAGGAGAGGAACGGAGAGAAGGAGGAAGGAGCAAGAGAAGCAAAGGTAACTAAAGTTCTTGAACTGCAGGGCAAAAGCACCTTGCTGTATGGGGAAGGGAAAAATTGCAGAGGCGGTTTTAATTGGGAAAGTTACAGATTACAGAAACGACACCAACTTTTCTAGAGTGTTAAACCCGGTCGGGTCTGTAGGGCTTTTCTTTCCCCCTTCTCTCCCCACCTCCCCACCCCCGTAGTGTTGTTCTCTTTTCTACCTTGCTCCTACCTGGAAAGGACGATTTCCAAAAATGGGACCCCTGAGGCTGGTCCTTGGCACAGTACACCTGGCTGTTCCACCCGTTGGCTAGCGTCCAGGACTGGTAGCCCTCCATGGAGATGTACGCCTCGTGCCGAGGTTCCCCGGATCCAAAAGTGGACACCATGTCGATGTACCCAGGCACGTGCTGATAGGGACTTGTGTAGCCCTGGTAGAAGGACACTTCCTTGGCTCGCGCGGGCACCTCGTTGGTCGGTACGCTGCTGCTCGCCAGGCCCGACACGTCCATGTACTTCTCCACCGGGAAACCTCCGAGAGAGGCGTGCGGCGACGACTTGAGAGCGTTCTGTTGTAAGCCCACACCGTGCGACATGCGGCAGCTGTAGTAGCCATTGCCGAAGTGGTAGCCGTAGCCCAGCGCCGGAGCGCCCGGGGGTGCTGCAGCGGTCGCGGCGGCCGCTGGCGCAGGACACTCTTTAGCTACCGGAGCCTCGGGGCGAGTGGCGATCACAGCCGAGGATGACGACGACGAGGAGGAGCCTGTGCGCTCTGAGGTCCCCGGGTACGCGAAGCTGGAGGCCGCCGCCGCCGCTGCAGCTGCTGCCGCCGCTGCCGCCGCCGCGCGTCCGGAATGTGTCCCCGCGAACACCGGCGCCGACAGGAAGCCGCGACACTGGCCCGGCGCCGCCACAGAGGACGAGGAGGAGGCCGGCGCCGCCCCAGCGGCCCCGCCGTCCGCCCGCAGCCCGTCCATGTCCCAAGTCCCCGAGCGGCTCATGGCCCGGCCTGGCCCGGCCCAGGCCCCGGCCTCGGCCCCGCGCAGGACACCATGGCGCACCGCGCCTCCTCCCTCCTTGCTGTGCTCCGCGCCGCGCTCGCACCCGCCCTCTCCCTCCCGTCCTCTCTCCCTCCGCGAGCCTCCCGCCTCCTGTCCGCCCGCCCGCCCTTCAACAGGTTAGCTCATCGCGGGACGTTTATAAAAACGAAGTTCAGGTTGGGAGGGGGCCTGGGCCGGTCGGGGGGCCGCCTCCCGCCCCGAGGGCGCCGGCCGAGGACCGTGCCATTGGCTGCTCCCGGCCACGTGGGGGTGGGGGCGCGGGCGAGCCAGGCTCCCAGCCGGGATCTGGCTGGACCCACCCACAGGGCCCCCACCCCTCCTCAGGCCTTTGGGAGGCCCACCTCCCATTC
>NW_026067898.1:8348073-8360573 GCF_014885135.2 Alexandromys fortis
CCTGGGGGGGGCCCCCCCCCCTCCCCCGCCCCCCCCCCCCCCCGACCCGGGAGTTTACTCTGCAGCCACCCCCTCGAGTTGATTGCGCG
The DNA here is from genome assembly GCF_014885135.2 of Alexandromys fortis. NCBI lineage: Eukaryota > Metazoa > Chordata > Mammalia > Rodentia > Cricetidae > Alexandromys > Alexandromys fortis. The sequence continues at coordinate 8,348,163 of NW_026067898.1, forward strand.
ACGGCCCATCTCAGGCCTGTCTGCAAGGCGGGCGCCGAGGCCTGCGCCTCATCTCCACCACCGCTGTTTTTGCCACCTCTCTTCTGCTCCTCGAGCTGCACACCAAAATGAGGGTGGAGGACAGAGGTGGTCAGATGATGTGAAGACAGAGCAATCCTATTTTGTTGTTGTTGTTGGTTTTGTTTTTTTTTTTTTAAACCTGTTGCTTACTTAATCTTTCGTTGGTCTACCTCTACACCCTAAATTCAAGACAGCCCAGTTTTCTTACCTTGAACTTACCTAAAGGGTAAAAGCAATTCACACAAAGATCAGCCCGAGCAGAGTCTTGCTATACAGACACCATCAGGCCACAAACCAATCTCGAAGCGCCCTTGAGGCGCACCAGAGACTTACAACTCACCTCAGAGTCGCAAGCTGGACAGTCTGCGCAGCTAGGAAGTTTACGGATGCCAGCTCCACATCTCTTACCTCCCGGCAGCAGGGAGTCACTAAGAAGGCTGGCCTCTTCCCGGGCCCGCAGAAGACTGCGTGACCAGAGCGGGAGGAGAAAGCCACACTCAGACTGCCACGAATCCTCTGCGCCTTGCCCACAGCCTACCGGCCTCCAGCATTTTGCAGCCACCACCCACCCCCGCCCGTTACTCATACCAATTAATTGAAAACTTCACTTTCCCAGGGACCTTTGTTTCGCTTCCTTTTCCAGGCTGCCAACTGCAGAGAATTGAGTGTGCCAAGTTAAAAGGATTTCTTTTTTTCCCCAAGTAAAGTCGGGGCTGGTGATAGAAGCCGCCCAGAACGCCTAGGTCCGCCTAGGTCCGACTTCACGGGGATAGCGTTCGCTCTCACCGGAGCAGCTAATCCAACTTTGGGGGTGTATCTGCTACAGCTCTAATCCTTCTGTATTCCCACCTCATCCCAGTCCCAGTCATTCTTCTGCCCCAGAGTCCCAGCATAACTATTCTGGGATCTTAACCACTTAAGGGTCGCCCTTGTAAGTCCTGGGTCGAATCTAGGTCTCCTGGGAGCAATACTAGACTTGGTGAGTCAAAAGTGCTGGGTGGGTGGGTGTAAGAGCCTCAAAGTGAGCCACTGGGTGCTGTTCTATCGACCTTTCAGACCAGTTTACCTGTTAAGAAAATCATTCCTTTAAACGTGTGGTACTGGGGCCAGTTCGTCACCCAGCCACCCAGCGTTACTGCCCTCTGATTGAAAATAGGCTCTGAGAAAGAAGAAGAGAAAGAGTGAGCAGGTCTTCCTGGGCCTGGTCTGGTCTGACCTTGCAGGGTGGGCTGATGGCTTTGGGACTGTTGACACGAAAAACACAGTAACCATAAAAGGCTCAAATAAAGGGGGAAAGTTATAGGAGAGGTACTAGAAGAGAGGAGTAAGAGAATTTGTTTGACTTTTAAAAGTCCTAGACTCGTTCATGGTCAAATTCAAATCCAAAGAGTCTCTCCAGGGCTTTGTGGATCTGTGATGAGCAGCCATTTGTTGATCGGGATAGTTTTGATTACTCGAGAGAAGGGAAAAGTTAGTAACGGAAGCTAGATTGCATCTAAAGGGTCAGGTACTGGAGTTGCTGAGTTTTAAAAAGAGATTAGCAATTAAATGTTTTACTTTCCCTTGTTTTCCTTTCTGTTATTCAGAGAGAAACAGCATGGGAGAGCTTGGTATTTCTCCCCATGGCTTCAAACATTTGCAGAAATATTTTGAAGATACAACAGAATAAGCAGAAATAACTGGAAGCAATAATCTTTTGGTCTCCTAAAACTCAATATTTTAGTGATTTTGTGCTCTTTAAGCTTCAGTACTATCTGTATATACTCTGGCTAATACATTTAATAAACATTTTATCTTTAAAACAAAGATAAAAAGATAGAAAGAAGAGTTTGTCACATTCTGTGATTCCAGTTCACACATCAACCTTGGCTTATTTTTTCTTCCTTATGTTTTTTTCCTTGGCAAGAAATTAAGTTGTACTCAACTGGAGAAAAATTGGGATTAATACCCAGGTTGAAACCTCTCAATACGGCCTCATTCCCAATAATGCTTTGTGGTGTCATTATAGGACTTGGAGTTTTCTGCCGATTTCAAAGGTTATTTAGAAATAGAGGAAGTTTTGATGAATGAACTTTGCCCTTTGCTATCCCGGGGTTTTCTGTGACTTCAACAAAGTTAAGTGTTAGGTATGCAGGAGGAGCAGGTTATACCCAGAGAAAGGTTCTGAGAAGTCACATAGGTAGAGCCCCAAATCCCCAGCACCCCAGGGAAGTTTCTGCTATTGGGCCATGCGGAGGTTTACTGCTAGGCAATGCTGGGATTGCTTTATAGATGAACTAGTAAGGTTGTTAGTTTATAAGGTGATAGACAGGTATGGAGAGGATTCCGAGGTGAAATGGGGAGAAATATTTTCAATTTAGCTTGTGTATCTTGTGTCCAAATTCTATCCAAGTTAAAATTTAATTACAATCCTTTATTTTCTTTCACGTTTGAGGCACAGATCCACTCTTCAGCCTAGACTGGATCAAAATTCCAAAAGGGGTGGGATTACAGGTATAAGCCACTATGCCGGCTTTATAACCATTTTCGTCAGATGTCCAAGAGCACGGGGCGAGCCCTATATTTGTGTGTGGGTGTATCACAGTGGAAATTTAACACAAGAAGCAGGTTTTGTTAAGCAAAAAGAGTTTTGCAATGACAAGTGTCTCCAAATCCTTACCGATTGCTCTGTGAAAAGTTTTTGACGTATTTCCCGATTTTGGTGAAAAACTCATGCTGTCTTTTGTGGCTCCTTCGCTCTTCTTCCTCCTTCACTCGCTCCTAGCCCTTCCTTCCCTCCTGAAGAGGGAATTTCAACAGTTCCTTTAGAGAATTTTAATCTCTTCTGGAGTCACAGCCTCTATTCTTTCTTGAAGATTTTACGAATTTGTATGTCTATTTGGGGATGGAAAGTGGATGGATAGAGACTTAGCATTTAGACGTATTGAAGTGTTCTGCTTACCAAGGTAGCAATGAGCTCAATTAACCACATCATTGCTGCCTATTTCAGCCAGGACGGCAGGGTCTTGTCAGAACGGGGTTGTGGGAGAGTCCTTTGAAAGTATTTACCTTGCTGGTCACAACCAGGAAATACAGGGTATCTTACAGATAACTTACAGTTAACTTTTGAGAAGCCAAAGATTTAGTAGAAAAAGTCTCAATTCAGAAACAAAGTCTTAAGTTGATTAGGATTGGTTGCTTAGTGTTCTTAACCATGCCTGTCTGCTGGCGCTGTAACGTATTTTCCCTTCTCCAGCTAATAACCCACTTCACTCAGTCTGGGGGGAAAACAAAAGAGCAAACAAAGTACAAAGTAAAACTCAAACAAAAATCCTCTGATGTAGAAAAGGGGTTTTAGCAACAATCAGAAAATGCAATCCTGTGTTTGGGGCACTAGCTGTATCTCGAGGTGGAATCCTTTTGGGTTTAGAAACAGAATTAGTCTCTATTAAAGGAAAATCTCATGCAACAACAAAGACCTTCTCCATATACCACGTGATTCTTTAAAACTTCCAAGGTTGCCTCCCATAGTACAGCAGGCCCTTATTTGAGATGGGGAGAACTCCTCTAGCCTTGGACGGTAGGAAACAGGGGGGAGCATCTTCCCTGCCAAAGAAACACTGAGTTTTACTGCAGTGGAGACTCTGGGAAGATAGGGCCAGAGCTGGAGGACCGAATAACTTCCTGCTTTCTTTCTAAATAGAAGCAGATTGTGATTCGCTGTTTTGTCTCACGTTTGAAAGCATGAGTTTCTAGCAACACACTTTCCTAACTGTCAGCAGTGAGGTCAAATAGAAGTCTATCACCACTTCAAATCCTTCACGTTCTCTATGGGCAACCCACGAGGTTATGGGTAGCAGCAAGGCAAATTTGGAAACCGCCAAACATGTAGGAGGAGCTTGAGAGGCTGATGAAGGATGTCGGTGGAGGGACTTGGGATCCCTGAAAGGCGCCTGCAATTCCCCGCGCCTGGCGCTAGATGTCTCTGCAAGTTCTTGGGTCTCATCTGATGGTACACAAACTCCAGACAGGCGGCAAGTCTGAGCCGCCTTAGAGTCTAGAAAGAGAGTACCCACCCAAATCCTCACCTGCAACCGTCCTAGGGTAGCCTGAAATTGCAGGGGGTGGGGGAGAGAAGGAAAACGGATGCAACTGGGCTGACCAGATGAGGCAGAGTGCTAGGGCTTGACTGCGAAGCAATGGGAACATGAAGTCGCTCTAGCGAAGGCAGGCTTGGTTACTCCAACCCTCATTCTCTCCTATAAATCGAAACCTGCTTGTGAGGACCGCACTCAGCCTAAAGAAAACGCGCCAGGCCCACAGCTCAGACTCTGGAGGCGCGTGCAGTCCTTTCACCACCGTCTGCAATCCCAACTCTCCAGCGGGCCTGAGGCTCACATCAGCCTGAGAACCGGAGGCTCCTACTGATTGGAGCCCTCCATCAGGAAGCCTAGAGCTGGCTCAGACCACCCCACTGTGCCGGCCTATTGCAACTCCTGCTTTATTTTCGACCCACCCTTCTGCAAATCCGAAGCAAAATCGTACCTGAAGTCATAGACCAAATGTTTAACAGTTTACTTGGGGGACCCGCTGTTTACAAGAAACAAATACTTAGTTTGGAGGCCTAACCCCACCCGAGGAGAAAAAAGAAAGACAGGAAGGAAGAAAGGAAGGAAGGAAGGAAGGAAGGAAGGGAGGGAGGGAGAAGAGGAAAGGATAGATAGATAGATAGATAGATAGATAGATAGATAGAGAAAGAGAGGGGGTGGGTGCAATCACAAGAAAAATCAAGAAAAATAGGTTTTGTCCTTCCTTTTTGTCGTTCTTTCCACCAAAGCTGTGCTTTTGGATAATTTGGAGTAAGAGTTTCCTGCATGTCACCTCACTCCTCCATCTTCAAGATTCCTTTGAAGTCATGGGCATGTGTTTGAGTCTTGTGTAACTGGGTGGTCCTGTACTTTGCTGGTGGTAATTTGAGGACACCAAAGGCTGAAAACAGGGACAGTTTCTAGTCGCTGTGAAATGTTACTCTCCGCTAAAGGAAAAGTTAAGGATGCCTTTCACCGTGAAAGTTCCCAAGTGTTCTTGCTGCAACAAAACCATCTAGAAATACATTATTAGTATTACTTAAAAGGAACAAAATAGCTTTGAAACCACCAGCGATTGAAGACGTCGAGGAGAAATGGTATTTTCCAGTTTCTGAGGTCGGGTTCGGCCAACTTTTGGAGCCAGGGGCGGTGAGTCCTAGAAGGGAAGAAATGGAAGACCCGCAGGCAAAGGAAAAGGGGGTCATCTTTTTAGGCCGCTGAGGCTTCTGTGACTGAAAAGCAGCTCACAGCCGCTGAAACCGCGAGGAAAACAGACGGGGGCGCCAAATGACAGCCATAAAGGCTTCAGGAGGATTTCCGCCCAGGCTGAGCGACCACTTGCTGCCAGGGGCCTGGCCCCCCACGGAGCCTAGCCTAGACCAAAGATTCTCTTATAATCCCCTGGGTAAGCAAGGATTGGGTAGCAGGACCCCTCCTCCCCGGGACACTGGAGCAGCGACAGCCAGGACGGGTGGAACTGGGCATCCTGGCTGAAAAGCCGGTGGGGTTGACTGCAGGACTGGGCTTCTATCCTGCAAATTGCCTATAGAGTAGCCTGCTCGAGGAGAATAGAGCTGCCAGGGGCCGGATGACCACTAGGGTAGGATAGACTACCCTAGGGAAAGGGGCAAAGGTGGATGCTGGATCAAGTTCTCAAATGGAGGCCATAGCCCACCAGACAATTCTTAGTCTGCGAGCCTATCTAGCTTTCCACTTAGGATTTTAAATATGTGGGGTTGACTTTCTCAGCAAAGCTTGCTTGTAGAAATAAGTTGGCGCCAAGGGGAAGAGGAGAGAGACTTTAGGCATTGACTATATATGTGTACACGTGTATATAAATATACTTCACACCTCAACTCCCCTTACATTCCTGACGCGCCCCCAACGGGTCCAAGGTTAAAAAGAAAGCGCCAATGGACAGATGGGCAATTAGATTAGGGGTTTGCCCCTTAACACACCCCAACGTGCTGGGTGTGTCCCAAAGAGGGAAGGAGGGGGCCCAGGTTAGGGCTTGAGTTGGTGTTGCAACCAGGATGCAAAACCCGAGACCAGCGCCCCGCTTGCCAGGCTCTCCAGGTTGCTTCGGAAGCTCACACGCTGTACCACTGAGCACTGTCTCCGTCCTCCGTGAACCTCGCCAGTGCGGGCGAATCTCTGCCTCAGGGACAGCCAGAGAGAGCGAACCGACACGACGCACCCAAGTCGGGCAGGGTGGGGCGCAAGCGCAGGAGATGAGCGGATTTGAGTGAAGATTGATCTTCCTTAAAATGGTTGCCACCGGCGTCATTATGACTATCAAAGTTATCGCCAAGAGGCTCAGCCTCCAGGCTCGGGCGGACGGGAGAAGAGGCAAGGCTGGTCGGAGACTCTCTGCGCCCCCACCCAGCACCAGGAACACAAGGGGCCACAGGTAAGAAGCTAGTGTGTAGTGGGGGAGCCCGGAGATGTGGAAGAACAGCAAAGTGGGGAAGAGGGCAGCAGGAGATTCCCCCCTCCACTTTGACTCCTCCACACCCGTTGCTTTACCACAAATACCTCTATTTAGGAAGGGTGTGGGGTGTGGGATGGCAATTTTAAAAAGTGGATTCGGAGCGGCCCTTATGGTACGGTAAATCACGATTGTGTTTAAAGTTAGCTGTCAGATTCTACTATCAAACCGTCCAGTCTAGTTCATTTCCTCTAGGGGAAAAGCCGAGGGTGAGAAGCTTATCTACCAGTCCGATTATAAAACTAAAAATCTAGGGTCTCCGAGTTCAGAAGTCAGTCTGAAAACAGTGGTAGAAAATCAGAGACGGTGTAATGATTTCCGTTCGGCCCTATGTACCTCCCCAGCCACGTAGCAAGAAAGCATTTTCAGAAGTCCATAAGATATTCTCTATTCCTCTCTCTCTCTCTCTCTCTCTCTCTCTCTCTCTCTCTCTCTCATTCAGGCTGAGAGAAGTAAGGAGAGAAAGAACTCAGGGTCCTATTTGTTAAATAAAATACTTATTATTAATATTTGGTTCTTAAAACAGAAAGATAAGTAATCCTGACAGGAGCAGGCACCAAGGTCTTCTTATGCAGCTCTTCCTGTATCCTCCCCCTTGCCCGCCCCCTTACGCCCCCAGCTTGTAAATGTTAAAACAAAACAAAACAAAACAAAAAAAACTTCCCAAGGATCCACTCTGGAATATCAAAGCATTATCTATTATTTAACACGTTATCTGTGTCCGTGGAAAAAATGAGGAAGGCACTGCGTGATTAGGACCTAAGGGGCAACCCAGCAAACTGAGAGCGTAATGATGCCCCTAAATGAAGGGGGAAATGTGCCTCGGCGTGCTCTATTAATCAGACTGTCAATTTCACCCCCGAGGCCAAACCCCCGGGCGAGCAGAGCTGGCTGGGAGCGGGCAAAGGACCGGAGCCTTCTTCCTCACTTGTCGTGTCTTCTCGTCTCCTACCTGGATCTATTTGTCTGCTCTGAAGTCGCCTTCATTACCCACTGACAGGAGCGTGTATTTATTTGCTTATAAACCTGTTACAATAAATGATTATTCGGACGGCGTCATTCGTACCTTAATGACGAGCGGGCGCTACTTTTTGATGAATGACATCTCCGACTCGGAAGGATGTATGGGTCATTTTGACCAGTCATTCCCTCGCTCTGGCATCCCACAATTTTTCCGCCTCCCTCCAAAAGAGATAATAATATTTAGAGCCGCTTGCTGGGGCTGAATGAGAATCAGCCCTAGGCGCAGCCCATCATTAAGACGGGACAGCCAGGCCACTGTGACATTTTTTTTAGAAAGCTGAGATGATGGAAAGAATAAGAAAAGAGATGATTCTGATGGAGAGAGGGCTCCATAGCCCTACTGCTACCAAGAGGTTCTCCAATTTGTCCGATTCGGCTGGCAGTGCTGTGCTGGAGGCCTTGGAAAATTCGCAGCACCCGGCTCGCCTCAGTCCGCGCCTGCCGTCCGCTCCCCTGCACGGCGCGCTGGGAGACCTCCCCGCCAAGGGCAAATTCGAAATAGACACTTTGTTCAACCTGCAGCACCCGAGCAGCGAAAGCACCGTCTCCTCCGAAATCGCCTCCGCCACCGAGAGCCGCAAGAAGTCTGGTCATTATTCAGAAGCGGCCGCCGAGGCCGACATGAGCAGCGACGTGGAGGTGGGGTGCTCGGCACTGCGCTCCCCCGGCGGCCTGGGCGCTGCGCCGCTCAAGGAAAACAATGCCAAAGGTAACCGGGCAGCCGCGGATTCTAGCCCCATCCTCCGAGCTCCCTCGCGGGTCCCGCCAGTTCTTTCCACACCTTGGCGGGTCTGCGACTTGCAACTAGAGTGATGCACCAAGCGGGCAGGGGCAGGGGAGGGACGCATGCTGGGGACCATACCCTCTGGTTCTGCTCTTTGAGCCTCCCAACGCAGCCTGCCCCCGCCTGTGGAGCCTAAGGAATCAGGCCCACTCGCCCAGGCTCCTGCCCCAGTCGGAACAAATGTTTCCGCTTGCGGATCTAAGAGCCGAGGCGAGGCGACACGGTTGCTCACTTGCTCTAGGGGAAGGGTGCACTGGGCAGGGGCTCCGAACTCTGCTGCCTCTGGAGCCCCCAGGGCCGGCTTGAGGGGGAACTCCTCTGGATAAATCTGAGACAGCCTGGCCCGCACCTCGGCACAACCGCTTACAACAGCAGCAGAAAAGAGTTGAAAAGTAGACATCCCCTCCCCCTTTACAGACTCGGGTTTGAGCGGCAGATGCTTTAAAAAGCTTAAGATATTTTAAACCTAAAGGCTGTCAAAGAAAGGCTGGAGGCCGGTCTGTGGTTTCCAGACCATGTCGAAACCACAGCTTCTCAAACTGCGTCCGAGGTAGGCATTTTTCCCTCGGCCAATTTTCCTACCGAGTGGAAATTTTCTAATTATCGAGAAAAGAACAACCCTCTTAAATTCCGTTCCTATTATTTGGTTAGGAAGGGCTCCCCAAACTTCATTGATTCCATTAACGGCGGCAATTTGTAAGCCTGACAGACCCCATCAATTCTGACAGCGACTTTCCTTCCCGAAAGCACTTTTGCCACCAGTTAGCAACCCCAGCTCAGGGTTCTCTGCCCCTGCAGCTACTCATGCTTTGTGGATTGTTTGCTTGCTAGGGTACGCGGAGAGCGGCTCAGTCGCGGGTACCACGACGTCGGCCTCCGGCTCGGGCCTCGGCAGTCTGCACGGAGGTGGCGGCGGCAACAGCGGGGGTGCGGCGTTGGGTGGCTCTGGCTCTAGCTCCGGCGCCGATCAGGTGCGGCGATACCGTACGGCGTTCACCCGTGAACAGATCGCGCGCCTGGAGAAGGAGTTCTACCGGGAGAATTACGTGTCTCGGCCTCGCCGATGCGAGCTGGCCGCTGCTCTCAACCTGCCCGAAACCACTATCAAGGTATCGATTCTGGCGCCTGCCAGCTCAGGCCTCCCTCGGGGCACCTGGCTGATGTATTTCTTTACCCCTCTTTTCTGCTTTTCTGGGTGGCGAGAGTTAGCTGTGGAAGTCCACCAGGATTTGTCACCGAAGGAGTAGGCTTATTTATTTCTCCCATGCGAATCCCAATCGGCTGGCGGGTCTGGCTGACCTGAGATGGCGCCCTGAATCGTCAGGCCCATACTTCAGACCTCGCTCTGCTCAATTCTGCAATTCTGTCCAGGTGACTCCTAACCTGTGCCCAAGGTCCTACTTTGCTCTAAGCGACAAGGCGGGCTTGTTTTTGTTCCTCTGGTACAAACCCGAGGTGAAACTTTTCATTTGTTCCTGATCTTGAAGATTTATTTCTAACATTAATCGTTAACATTTGAAGAAAAGGTTACATTATTTAAAAAAAATCGATTGAGAATGTAGTTTCCTAAAGAATTTTTCTCTTGGATAACGGGAAACAACAAAATTGTCCTTGTTTATATATAGATATATGTAGGTTATCAATTTTTATTATGCACCCAGAAGAGATGGCTGGAACCTGGGTAGACTTGGGGAGCAGTTGGCGGAGCGTTGGACTCTCTAGCAAAAGGAGCCACCCCACGGGATAGGAGATGGGTACAGAAGTCCTTCAGTTTGATCGGGGCTTTCTTTCATTTAGAGTTGTGACGAATGACGTCTTTATTAGCTACTAGGCTAGGAGGGGTAGCGAAGTTCCCTTCCCAGGTTCTGGGTACCTAGCTTTGTGCCACTCATTTAAAGCAAATGATTCCAACAAAAATCATCCTTCCAATACCCTAATCGGACCCATACCCTGGGGAACGGTCCTTGCAGCTCCGAGGGCTCAAGACCTGGAGCCGCTGCCTCTCAGAAAAACTGGAGACAGCCTCTCTTCAAAGGCTGCCCGGAATCCCCGTGCAAATCCTGGGATTGACAGACCGGTGTTCAGTGAGGCTGGGCACCGGTGGGTGGGTAGACAGAGGGAGATAAAAGGTTGGTTTGGGAGGAGGAAAAAATAAAAGCAAGTGTAGAGTCAGAATCTGAGGAGTCGCATAAAACACGGAAGAGGAGATTCTTTTGACTGTGGAGGGTGTGTTCTAGGAGGCCCGCAAGTTTCTGCGCACCTTGTCCCATCCCGGAGAGTAAGGGGATTGAGCCAGGGAAGTAGGCCAGGCTCCCCCGGGATCGGGAAAGGGTTTGGAGACTCTGGGCGGGGACTGGAAATACCCAGCGCTCCCTAACCCGGGCGGTGGCGCGGCTGTCCCCGCAGGTGTGGTTCCAGAACCGGCGCATGAAGGACAAACGGCAGCGCCTGGCCATGTCGTGGCCGCATCCAGCGGACCCCAGCTTCTACACCTACATGATGACGCACGCGGCGGCCACCGGAAGCCTACCCTACCCTTTCCACTCGCACGTGCCGCTGCACTACTACCCGCACGTGGGCGTCACCGCGGCTGCAGCGGCGGCCGCAGCCTCGGGAGCTGCAGCGGCGGCGTCGTCGCCCTTCGCCACTTCCATCCGTCCTCTGGACACCTTCCGTGCGCTCTCGCATCCCTACTCGCGGCCCGAGCTGCTCTGCAGCTTCCGCCACCCCGGGCTCTACCAGGCTCCCGCCGCCGCCGCCGGGCTCAACAGCGCGGCGTCGGCGGCTGCTGCAGCGGCGGCTGCAGCTGCAGCGGCCTCCTCGGCGGCGGCGGCCGGGGCGCCCCCCAGCGGCAGCTCGGCGCCCTGCTCGTGCCTCAGTTGCCACAGCAGCCAGTCCGCCGCCGCCGCCGCCGCCGCCGCAGCCGCAGCGCTGGGCTCCCGGGGCGCCGGTGGCGGCGGCGGCGGCGGCGGCGGAGCAGCCGGGACGGCGGGCGCCTCGGACTTTGGCTGCAGCGCCGCCGCGCCGCGCTCCGAGAGCGGCTTCTTGCCCTACTCGGCCGCGGTGCTCAGCAAGACCGCCGTCAGCCCGCCCGACCAGAGGGACGAGGCGCCGCTCACCAGATAACTACGCCGCCGCCAGGGGCCGCGCCGGCCGCTCGGTGTGCGTCCCCTCGGGCCCCCCCGCATGGCCCTCGGCTAGTGCTGCCGCTAGGGGGCGCCCCGGGGTACCGGAGGGCGAAAGAAATCTGCCCGAGTTGGGGGGCGGGGAGGAGCCGGCGCGAAGGCCTGGAGGGGTCCCCCCCTCCAAATGATCTCTATTTTTGTATCTCCGACCTAGCTGTTTCCCCACCCCCACCCCTACGCCTTCTAAACGTGGTTCCCGCTTTGTAGGTCCGGCTTTCCGCTGGTCTGGAGGCCTTGGTCTCCGGGAAGACAGCTCCCCAGGGCTAGTCAGACTCCAGGGTGTCCTGTCCCGGCTGATCACCCCCCGGGGCCGAGTCGCCCGGGGGAGTGGCTAGAAGCTATGGGACACCGTGACAAAGAGAGAGAGAGAGAGAGAGAGAGAGCTCTGTGGGAGCGTCACCCCGGAGATGAGATTCATGCTGCTGCCCTTTCTTGTCTTTAAACTAGGGGGAGAAGGAAAAGGCAGATTTTCTCAGTCTCAGCTTGTTAGGGGCCTTTGTCCGAGGGGGAGCAGGAGGATGAAGTGTGAAAAGCCAACGAGGCAGGCGAAGGCGAGATGTCTTTCTCAGCGCGCAGGGCTGCTGCGGTCTTCTCCAAAAGGACAAAGCCGAGGTGGGAAAGGGTGGCGGCCACGGCGCTTTCTTCTTTCCAGTCCACTACAGTTCTCTTTAGTTTTTGGTTTCAGTGCTTAGGAAATGAAACGGTTTTTCGTGTGCATAGTTTATGCAAAATGTAATGGGTAACGAGGTTGGCACAGCAAGGCCAAGCGAGGAAAGGGAAACCGAGAGAAGGTGAGAGCCAGGC
>NW_026067898.1:8365573-8371859 GCF_014885135.2 Alexandromys fortis
GCCCTGGTTTTCCTAGGGTGCTGGGTAAGCACCCTGTAAAATGACTTTTTGCAACCCCCTCTAACTCACCCTGATTTTACTTTAATAATAAATACTTCCTCCGGCATTATTTCCAAGCCCACATAATTTACCTATGCTATTTGGCAAAGCAACTTCGCAAAAGAAAGCGAACGAATAAATACTTCATAACTGCTGGTGGAGCAGACTGGGTCCTGTAATGAAGAAAAGATTTATGTCACCTTATTTCGGCCCAAATAGAGGCAGCCTCGGCTTGTCTCAGCCCAGTGCTTCTATTTAAATGTTACTTTCATATATTATGTGGCATTAATTTAACTATAGCTCATTAAGGCAGAATGAAATGGTTAAATTAACTTATCAACCCATAATGATGATGAATGGGGTATTAATTCAGATACAAGCTGGGCAATTTGCAAGTTTACGCATTCTGATGGTTCTCAAATAACATTTTGAATAGCGGGTCAGCGCCTCAATCAATTACATAAGCATGTAAAGTCGGTCTCTCGGAAAAAAATCCTTTTTCATGCATATGCATTAAAACATGTTCGCAATTATCCTCGGAAATTGCCTTCATTGGATTAAGCAGCAGCCTTGGCCGCGGGTTCTGATCTTCCCTGGGCTTTTATTAAAGCTCTGAGCAGCTTTGGCAATAACTGAGTGGATGGGCTGTTTGTTTAAAGAGTGTTTACCAAAGAGAGGGGCCGGCGGGGGCGCGCGGGTGGATAAACACAGACCCACCTCCAAGCCGGGGTTGTTATCTGTGGCAGGCTTCTCCGGAGGCTTGGGAGGGAGCTCTGTCGACTCACTCACCAGGCTCCGGAGTTCGACTTTCAGGGCGGGTAATTACTGGCTGCCACAAAGCCAGCGGCGGGTGCGGGCTGTGCTCGCCAGGGAAACACTGTATGAGACAGTGTTCACCCAACTTTCAGACTCGGGCGAAGGTCGCCTGCGTAGTGCAGGCAATCTCTTGCGATCTGTGATCCCAACCAGCCAGACCTGGAGACGAATTAGTCCTAGGACAGGACTCAAACCGCGGGATTTAATTAGCCCTTTGTGGAAGCTGAGCTAGGGCAATGGAGACTCGCTTTTTCCACCCCCACTCTAAGACTGACGGTGAACCTACGAAAATCTCTTGTTGGGTTAGGTAGATTCTCTTCCCCACCTCGCGGGAGAGGGGCGGAGCCCAAATTCCACTTGGGAGTAGAAGTTAGCTGAGGACCAGACTAGGCACCTGATGCCTTGGCTTTCCCCTCCCAGGCAGCCTGATTTGTCCACCCTGAACGTGAGGCCTAATTCAGACAATTAAACGTGAGGTTTTCCCAGACAATCAGGTCTAGGGCTGAAAGGTTTTCTGGGGGGCAGAGGATTAAAAGAGTTTCGCCTGGACTTTCGTATTGTTTTAAAGAAATTTCTATCAGATATGCCCAGTTAGCAGTTCAGCAAGCTCACTTTGCCAGGTACTGTCAAAGCGGACATTAACTCATTTAATTCCAACCACAGGAGGTAGTTCCTGCCACATCTCCGTTTTTCTGAGGTGTAAATTGGTTGGGAGACTAACAGTTTTTTCTAAGTGCAAGACCAGAGGTCAACATTGTGCTGCCCAGATTCTGAGCAAGGCTCCCAGCCGTGGACCAAGCCATCTCAGAAGGGTCCTCCTCAAAGAAGCCCAGCCTGAGGGTTGACCCGTAACCATAGGGTTAGATTTGTGTCTGTGTGCACAAAACTGGAAGGGCCCTGGATTGGTCCCAAGCAGTTTTTCCTCTTGGGCTGGCAGAAGGTGGCAATTCAGGACAGGGGTTTAGGATTGAGTTGCTTCATAGTACCACAAATTGGGGTATTTTGCAAGCATTTTTTTTTTCTTCTTTTCCCTTTGGATCTCCAGTCCTTGTAGGGCTCCTCGGTTGGCCGCTTCTAGTCGGTTCTTTCTACTCTTTCGGGCGGGCCGGTTACTGGTTTCGCTGCTAGGAGATGCCCCCCTCCCGCATTCCACACCAGGTGCTGTGGCTCTGAACCTCCTCCAGCACAGCAGAAACAAGTAAAACCTCTAGGTTCTGTAACCGCCTGGGGCCAGATTCCACTGAGGCTCAGATTTCCTGGTTCCCTGCTCCTCCCCTTTGGGATGTTCTCTTCTCTTGGTCGCTGCTCCAGGCTAGACTTGCAGGTTCCCTGTGGTTTCTGTTAGGGACTGACAGGGGAACAAAGCCAAGACAAGCAAAAGAGAAAAGACTTAGGTAGGTCTCTGCGGAGACTGTTGGAGTGTTCTCCTGCATAGTTGGCCGGGGCTTCTCTCTGCCTACCCCAGGCCATCTGAAGTGAGGCAATAAAAACTAATTACCCCACTCAGGTGCGTGAAGTCAGTTGTGGCGAGGAGCAGGTAACAACTGTTTGGTTCCAGGGTAGCCTATCTGAAGAGAACTTTGCTTTGCTTAGACTCAGGAGTCCCCAAAGGGTGTGTGAAATGAAGGGGTTCAGGTCAAAAGACTGGGTAGAGCCCCAGCCTGCTTCTGTGACTACTGGGGACTGTGTTGAGAAACATGTGGAGTCCATGTCTGGAGTGATGGTCAGAAACACTTAACAGCCCCTCTGTCTGCACCACCTCTAGGGGACGGTTGAGCTCATGTCTTTGGAATCCTTCCTTGATTATTTTCTTGCATACCTCAGAGACTTCCTTACCCTGATTGGTCATTGGTGGCAGGAGCTGGTGAGCAGTGAGCTTGATAAGCCCTGGGTCTTGCTGGGTATGCCCAGTTTCCATCACAGTAGAGGCTCAGCAATGCTGCTGACTGAACAAAGGAAGAAACGATGGGCCTTGAAGGACCAGTGACTGCAGACAAACTCAGGTCTGATGCGGGAATGGTGGGCATAGGCACAACCCATGAAGGTCGTAGGAGTTCTGTTCAGGGGGAAAAATAAACAAAAACCAACCTCAAATTATGTGTCTTAACTAGAAATCCTTAAAAGGGAGAGATGGCAATCGAAGGGAGTAACCCATGCTCAGGTTCTGGTTGTCTGGAGTCTCAGGGAGTAACCCATGCTCAGGTTCTGGTTGTCTGGGTCTCCAGGGAGTAACCCATGCTCAGGTTCTGGTTGTCTGGGGTCTCCTGTGAGTCTTCCTTCAAATACATAGTATTAATAAGGGTACGGAAAAATGAACTGCTTTGAGTTATTACATTCCTCATGTACATATGAAAATATCTGACAGTGCCTCCTGAATATTTACAATTTTGTGTGCTAATAAAGACATTTAAAAAAGTTTAAAGAAACTGTCCTGATTGGCATATCATGCAGTATATACATGTCTTACCACACTCTTCTCTGTAACTTGTACAATGAGATAAATAATAAATAAAAAATATTAGGAGAGTTGCAATAATGGGAAATTCTTTCTGCTTCTATAATGCTGCCCCTTGCTTGGTATGAAAAAACTTTAAAAACAATCGAGGGACTGGAGAGATGGTTCAGTAGTTAAGAACACTGGCTGCTCTTCTAGAGGATCCAGATTCATTTTCCAGCACCCACATGGCACCTCACAACTGTCTGCAACTCCAGTTCCAGGGGATCTGACACCCTCACACAGACATACATTCAGGAAAAGCACCATTGGTCTTAAAAAGAAAAAGTCAAGGCAGCCATAGCTACTTTCTCCTTTCAGAAATGCATTTCAAGGACAGCAAAATGCAGTGAAAACACATGCCTCTTTGTACATGGTCCAACAAAAATAATTCCTGCATCAGAGTGGAAGGCATCTGATGTACTCTCGGGTCTCTGAAGCATTGCAAGGTAAGTCTAGCAACCTGTGTGATTCCCAAGGGTCTCATCTATACAGTGGGGGTGATGAGAAGTCTAGCAACCTGTGTGATTCCCAAGGGGGTGATGAGAATAATGACCCATGGGAGGATGTCTGTGAAAGTTGAAGTAGGTGTTGGAGAACAGGCAGGGGGCAACAGAGGAGAGGAGGACTAACAACATGCTGGGTGTGTGTGGAAGGGGGCAGGGAGACAAAAACCAAAACAACTCCCCGACCAAACCTAAGGAAAATGGAGTAATCCCAAACAACAGACATTTCCCAAGCGACTCCTTGAGGACCCTTTGAGACTGTCCGAGTGAAAGACTCAGCTCAGGTATGTAGACAGAGGCTGCCCAGACCCGAATAATCACACAGAAACTATATTAATTACAACACTGTTTGGTCAATAGCTCAAGCAGTGGTTAACTCATATTTTAAATTAACCCATTTGTATTAATCTGTGTATTGTCACGAGGTTGTGACTTACCAGGTAAGGTTCTGGGTGTTAGTCTCCTTTGGCAGCTACATGGTGTCTCCTATGTCTCTGTTCAGATTTCCCACCTGGCTTTACTCTGCTAAGCCATTGGTTGAAACAGCTTTATTCATTAACCAATAAAAGCAATACATATACAGAAGGATGTCTCATTTCACAGGCACAGAGTTTAAAGTGAGCTTCAAGAGAGGTTCAGGATGTCAGCTAAGGGACAACATCTTGTTTCTTTAAGACTCAGTCTGCCAGGGCATGGTGGCACATACCTTTAATCCCAGTACCTTGGAGGCAGAGGCAGGTGGATTTTTGTGAGTTTGAGGCTAGCCTGGTCTACAAAGTGAGTTCCAGGAAAGCCAGGACTACACAAAGAGACCCTGTCTTGAAAAACAAAAACAAAAGCAAAACTCAGTATTGTCTCCATCAAGCCCAGGGATGTTTTCCCGAGGATGGAGGTTAGCATCTCTAGTATTAGTATATACGTCTATCAGATACTAGAGAACTCCAGATAAAATATAGCTAAACTATCCTCCAGCTGCAAAATTACTTCAATATGCTGAAGTTGCTTCCAAAATGGAAGGGAAATCTAGAACCACATGCCCCTTCCTGCTGTTACCTGGAGGCTGGTATTTGCATAGCCTCTTGTTTCAGGGTCTCTGTACTGGCACATAAGCACCTGTACTCGGATGTACATGTGTCCCCTCCCTTTCTGTTTACCATTCTGTGTGAGAGGGTTGAACAGTTAATCAAAACCTTGCTTATTCACAGTTTCCATCCGAATCTGAGACAACAAGGGTTTTTTTCTTTTTCACATTAAAAATAAGCCCCCCAATTGCCTAACAAAATATAACTTATCACCTGCAGCTAATTTTGCAAAAATCCATTCAGATATCCCTTGAATTGTAATTACCATCTTCTCAAAAGTACAAAGCAATCAATTATATTAGCCATATGGTTTGATCATAACAGCTAATTTCCATTTCATAACGTAATTGTTTAAAAAACTGACAAGTTTATTAGGTGGGCTGTTTAGGAAACTCCTCTCTAACTCAGTTTCTTTTACACAATGGCTGAAATAGCAATAAAACTCCAAAGCCATTAGACCACGATCTTCTGCAGCTATAGGCTCTGCGTTGACGTTCTGCAAGCACAGTTTTCTTGTCTTGTTTTCTCAGAACTCACATTGTTGAATTCTGGACACAGCACCTTAGCTTCATCTCCCAGACACAGGCTTCAGCAATGCGAATTTGATTTAATGAGAAGGGGCTCACGGGGCTACTCCCTTACGTTGGACATGAGCTCTGGATGGAAAGGCTGTGCCGTCACACATTACTGCAAACAAAACATGTCACCCTTCAGTGAGCGTCATGCTTTGACCATTAAGTGTAGTCCCTCATGTAGAGGGCAGTGTGTTTAACTGGCAAGCACATGTTTCCACTATCATCTCAGAATCAGAGAGCTGTGGCTTATGGTTTTCTTCCAGCTCTAGGTGTCTTATTTCCCCAAGTATTTTGAAGAATCATCTATGGTTTTCTCTCTCACTCAGTTGAGTGTCGGTCTCAATTTGGCCTTGGGAATCTCCTCCAATTCAGGAGCAAATGTTCTGGATGCTACAACACATACCTTTTGGTGTGTGCAAATAGGCACATACAAGAGATGCTGGGTGCAACAGTCAAGCACAGCATCTCAGGTAAGGTGGCTTTAATGCACTCTGACTTTAATGGGTATGCTCTAGTGAGTTGCTCTGCAGCTCCTTCCTCCCAAGTACTGGGAATAAAGGCATGTGCCACAGCCACCCAGCAATAACTAGTTTTTTTTTTTAAGGGCACAACTATTTGACTTTAGATTAGACAATTGAGGTGGTGTGAAGCTTTTTGGTAAGCTAGCCCATTCTCAATTAAGTAGAACTGAACATTATTTTTATTGTTTGTTTGTTTTTTTTTTTTTTTTTTTTTTTTTTTTTTTTTTTTTTTTTTTTTTTTTTTTTTTTTTTT
>NW_026067898.1:8372498-8397498 GCF_014885135.2 Alexandromys fortis
TTTTTAAAATATTTTATTTATTTATTTATTATGTATACAATATTCTGTCTGTGTGTATGCCTGCAGGCCAGAAGAGGGCACCAGACCCCATTACAGATGGTTGTGAGCCACCATGTGGTTGCTGGGAATTGAACTCAGGACCTTTGGAAGAGCAGGCAATGCTCTTAACATCTGAACCATCTGTCCAGCCTCCCTGGCGAAATTCTTTTTGGCTGTCTCTTCTCCAGCTATAGTTCCTTGATAGTACCAGGACTGCCTCTCCCCGAGCCCCTTGTCCCTGTCATCTCTCCTCCTGGCTGGTAGCTCCTCAGATGAATGTGTGAAGTCTCCCCCTCCACTTCTTTACTCAACCCAAATGTCACTTTCTCAATAAGTCCTTCACTGACCAGTCAAAAGCCACGGCTCCCCATTTTTACTAATTTGTACAACCTACGTTCTTCCTTGTTTTTCCAGAGTGCTGTTGGGTATCTGACATGCTATTTTCTATCGTTTGCTGGGTTGAGGTCTCCTCTCACTAGACGGTAAACCCTGCGAAGCAGGAATTTTTGTCAATGCCAATTTCCTTGCCTCCCGACTAACTCCACTGCTGTAGCAACCATTGGCTAGTCACAGAACAGGGCTAACAAGTGATCACAGGCTCAGTCAACAGTTATCGATGAGTGCATTAATGGGCTAGGGAAAGAGACCATAGGAGAAAATTGTCATTGAAGTCAGAAGGCCTTTTGACCTTGGGCAGGTTGCCACCAACTCCACCATTTGTCGAACGAGGGTAATAGAATATGCTTCCATCTGGGACCAGACAGGGATCAACCAAGGTAACACAGGCAAGACGCTCTCCAGAGTTAAAGCACCTTTTCCGCGGCACCAAAGACACTCTTAAGAGAAAACGAGCCAAGGTGATTAAAAGCAGTCAGGTTTAAGCTACGGGGCCGGAGCTCTTTTTTTCACCTCCCGTGAATCACGAAAGCGAGTGCCTGTCGTGCGTGGTTCAATCGCCTCTCGCTCGCGCACCTAAGGGGCGTGTTTTCCTTCTCAGCTGAGACTAGAGGTCAGGGCCTCCTCCACGCCGCTGAGGTCTCATCCCTTCACTCATTGGTAGGGCTGGGAGCCATAAAGGAAACACAGGATCGGCTGGAATAATGAGAGCAGCAATAACTGCTTACACTTACCGAGGGCTCACCATATGCCAGGCAAATGGTGCTTGCATGGACTGGATCATTTATCATCATCACGCCGGAACATCTTTGAGTGTATTTTACTGGTGGGGAAAATGAGGCAGAAAGAAGTAGGAACCTTTACCTAGTTTGAGCCGTAGGGCCAGGATTTGAACTCAAGCTATCATTTTAGGAATCTGATAAATTAACTGCTCTGCTCTGCTACCCAGGGTATAGTAAGTAGCTTTTAATGAATCCTTGCGATACTACAGAATACCACAAGCGAAATCCATAGCCAGATGGGTCTTCCTGGCAAACAGACATAAGAGGCTGGACCAGCATGGGTACTGTGGTGTTTCTGGGCACTGTTTGGCATTGTTACACTCTTGTAAAGATTATGACCCTTCCCAGCATTGCTTTATATTACACAGTTATGTGAATTACATATGATATTGAAAATTTATAAAATTTCAAAGCATACCGATACTTCGAACCTGTTTGTCAATGGAGTTAAGACTTCTTGATCAGTATAAGAAAAGTATCCCTAAAGATGATAAAGGGGCTGGGTGGTGGCGGCTCACACCTTTAATTCCAGCACTTGGAAGGCAGAAGCAGGTGGGATCTCTGTGAGTTTGAGACCAGTCTGATTTACAGAGCAAATTCCAGGATAGCCAGGGCTACACAGAAAAAACCCTGTCTTGAAAAATCAAACCAAACCTACCAAACAAATGAATGATAAAGGGACCAGGCAGACGGTTCAATGGCCAGAGGCACCTGCCATCAGACCTGAAGACGGAAGTTTGAATACTGGGACCTCCGTGGCGGAAGGAGAAAACTGATTCCCGTGAACTGTCCTCTGACACCTACCTACACCCTGTGCACCTGAGTACCCACACCTCCAAAAAAGACAAATGCAATGAAAATAATAATAATTTCACTGGATTGAAACACATCAAATATGTTAAACACATGGGTTTTTCCTAACAGTACCAAGGTCCCACGCTGATCACCATTGAAAAAATGTTTGCAAACTCAAGTTTACAAAGATCGGTAAATATGATAGCAGGGGACAAGTGGGTGGCTTAGGCAGTTTGTGGGGCCACTGGCAGCGGGACCAGGAGCTACCCCTAATGAATAATCTGGCTTTTTGGAGCCCATTTCCTATGGAGAGAAACCTTGCTCAGCCTAGACACGAGAAGAAGGGCCTTGGCCCTGCCTCAGTGTGTTGAGGTACAGATGGGGTGTGGGGTGAGGGGTAGAGGGGAGCGGAAAGGGGAAAGGGAGAACTGGGATTAGTATGTAAAAAAATAAAATAAAATATTTAAAAAGATCTGTGAATGAAAGGAGAAAGCTAAGAGTTAGGGCTGGAGAGACGGCTCAGCAGCTAAGAGCAGCAGCTGCTCTTGCAGAGGACTTTGGTTCGGTCCCCAGTCCCTACATGGTAGCTCATGACCATATGTAACTTCAGTTCCAGGGGATCGGATGTCTCTTCTGACCTCTGTAGACATACACATATAGTCAGGCACGCACACATACAAAACCTTCTGAAAAATTTAAGTTATTTATTTTTATTGTTGCTGTTAGTGTGTGTGTGTATGTGTGTGTGTATATGTGTGTGTGTATATGTGTGTGTATATGTGTGTATGTGTGTGTGTATATGTGTGTGTATGTGTGTGTGTATATGTGTGTGTGTGTGTGTGTAGGTTATCTTTCTTTCTGTTCACTATGTCTTTCTCTGTTCTTTATGAAAGTGGTATCATGAACATAAAGAAACTGATAATGTCTCCTTATAAACATATCTCAACATTAGCGATGAATGGACAGTGATGTTGTTTTGCCACCCAGGATGATTGGGAATCAACAATGCTGACATAGGAAAGACAGCAGTCTCAACAGTCGGAGCGCTTCGTGGTGAAGAACACAGCAGAGTGTCCAGCTGTGTCGACAAAAAAAAAAAAAAACCTGAACAATTCAAAGTAGTATAATTTGCAGAAAATGCAGAGGGCTATTTATTTAAAGAAATTTATCAGCAAAATCCAGTCAACAGAAAACTTTAGAGACAATCTAATTAAATTTTTTTCTTAAAAGTTAAATTTATTTGTGGGTATATGTATGTGAATATGCACCTCTGGGTGTGCACACACCTCAGCATGTGTGTCAAGGTCTCTCCTTCCAGGCTGTGGGTCCTGGGGATTGAATTTAGGTGGTTGAGCTCGGCAGGAGGCACCTTTGCCAGCTGAGCCATCTCGCTTACTACAATCCAGTTGCTTTCTCAACAATACTGCAAAGGATAAAAGAAAAGGGAGGCTCTCTGAACAAAAAGATAAAATACTGGGGCCGGAGAGCGGGCTCAGTGGTTAAGAGCACTGGTTGTTCTTCCAGAGGAAGACTCAGGGCTGCCTGTGACTCCGATCCCAGAGGTATGCCACCTCTTACAGTCTCTTTCGGCATCACATGCGCGCGGTGCACAAACCAACAGGCAGGCAAAACATCCATGCACATTACAAAAGAGAAAAGATGAAAAAAGATGAGCCCAGCTTCGTGGTTCGAGCCTGGGGTCCCAGTGAGGGAGAATGAAGACGGAGGGTTTCAAGTTCTGATTTTTCTGTTCTTTTCCTCATCAGTGAGCTCAGAGGACCAGGCAGGATGATTTATAATCCGTGGTTGGAAGATAAATATGGGAAATAGTCCCATTTGAAGGCTGATTTCCATTCAAGTTAATTATCAAGAGTCTAAGATTCTCAGACTTGGGAAAACAATTACAGGTAATCTACTTTACCTCTACCCACATGACAGCTGGAGACCTTTCGGTGTCTGTCTGAATTGAGAAGTTCAGAGCAGTATACACGAATGGCGATAGGAAAGGGGTACTCCTTAGCTGTCTAGAGAATGCCATTTCTACTTTCTTCTCATTCAGAATGCTATGTGTGAAAATAATGCGGCAGAGTTATTTGAATCAGAACACTCATGGTTACATACAGATATACACACACCCAACCACATGCTGTATGTTTAAATTTGCAAGTTGCTTAAGATGGTGAACAGTAAGCAATTACTTAAAATGTTAAATGTAAGTTGGGGACCGAGACAGTACCCAGAGAGAAAGTTATTTGTAATTTGAAGTCAAAGCCATCTGTCAAAGAAGAGGCTCAGAGCAAAAAGAAAGATATTGGTAGACTCCATAGATGGAGGCAGGGACCAAGAACCCACCCTACAAGTGGCTCCCAGCTATAACCAGCAGGCTGGTCACCATCTTGCTGATGAGCAGATAAAACAGTCTATGAACCTTGGGTCAATTGTATTCCACTGCAGTGGCTTCAAGTACCACACTGGTCTCAGAGTTTTGGAAGCTCCCGGGATCAAACTTGTCTGTTACAAAGTAAAGGGTTGATGTGTTAAAAAAACGTACTTTACGACATCTTATGATTTGGAGCTTAGTTTGGTGAATCCTCAGTTTAAGTGACATCACAAGAGACTTCTTAGGACCTTCAGATAGAGTTCGGGCTGCTCTGGAGGGTCGAATACATGTTTCCCATGTCTGGATAGTGTCAGGGAGATGTGGAAGGTAAGACCCTGTTAAGACTGTCCACCAGACACGGCACAGGCATGTGGCCTCTCCAGCACGCTGGTCTCAGGGTACTAAGATTTCCTTTTCTTTCTTCTTTTTAAGGCTCTGTGGGATAACATGCCTATTTCTTGTATTTCTTTTATTTGAGTGACAAAACACGCTTTACATAAAATTTGCTGTTGTAGCCACCTTTAGGGTTCAGTTTGGCGGCATTACTTACACGGACAGCTACTCAAACATCTACTTCAAAACTTGTTCATCTTCCATACAGAAATTCTGCAACCTATCTTAGTGATTTTTCTATTTATTGCTGTAAAGAGACACCATGATCAAAACAGTTTATAGAAGAAATTATTTAGAAGCTTTTAGAAAAATTATTTTAGTCTTTACAAGAATTATTTAGGGGCTGGAGAGATGGCTCAGTGGTTAAGAGCATTGCCTGTTCTTCCAGAGGTCCTGAGTTCAATTCCCGGCAACCACATGGTGGCTCACAACCATCTGTAATGAGGTCTGGTGTCCTCTTCTGGCCAGCAGACATACACACAGACAGAATATTGTATACATAATAAATAAATAAATATTAAAAAAAGAATTATTTAGCGTTGCAGAAGGTGAGTCCATGGCCCTCTGAGCACAGATGTGCACCACACCCATGCAGGAGCACACAGAGGTCAGAAGACAGCAGAGGAATTGGAGTTGGAGATGGTTGTGGGCTGACATGTGGGTGCTGGGAATTGTCCTCTGGGAGAGCAGCTAGTGCTTTTAACTACTGAGCCATCTCTCCATCTCCCCAGACTAGGTCTTAAGTATCTTCTTAAAGAGTTCAGATTGCTTGAGAGAACGAGCAAAGAGAAGCTTATGTCAGTGAATAAGGGGTAACTACTGAGTAGATAACAAGGGTGGGTGGGTGGTGGTGGTGGTGTTTTCTCATGGCTTTCTTATCCAGAACTATCTACTTAAGACATGAAACACCCTCTCTCCCTGTCTTTCAAAGAACAAAACAAACAAAAATACCTCCCAAAATGTATGAAGCCTGTGATACAAGCCAGTAGGCAGCAAAATACTGTGTTAATTTTGGAAGCCTTCCATATGTCATCATAACACAAAAGAACGTGTGCTAATGGCTCTCTCGTCACGGCCTGTGCTGGCTGAGCACTGGATGTCATAGCACCTTTCGGGCTTAATTGTGCATTTCCTCGCTGCCTTTGGTTTCCGTCTGTCAAAACAAAAACATTTTTATGCTGGTGCATATGAATATAAAAATAGTTAACAATGGAACAATTTCATATGCTGGAAATATTTTTGTTTCTACTCTTGAGTTTTGCCATTCTAGGAATCGCGCCAGGACCTTGCACACACTAGGCACATTCTCTACCATTGACCTACACCAATAGATTTGAAATACTTTTTAAAAATCCAAACAAAGCATACACATATGCTCTTAAAATCATCAGTGGGATCCTCCATTATTCTGGATAATAATTTGTTTTTCAAGTTAGATTCATAGGAAAAAAGGCTTTAATGTGGGCATTCAAGCCATGTACAATGTCTGTCATTTGCTGAAGTGGATGTAAAAACAGAGGGAACGAGCTTTGAAGAAATGAGTGAAGTTGCACTGAGAACATTAAACAATGATATTATTAGTTTAACATTTGGAGTGGCAAACAATGCCCACACATATGGAACTTTCAGTTTTGGGTCATACACATCAAGATAATAGAACATAACAAGATGACTTTAATATTAAGAATGAATCAAACATAACTGTCCTCTATGGTTCAGAAGTTCTCTCTCTCCCTCCGCTCTTCCCTTTTGCTAAAGAACAACAATAACAATAACTGTTATTATTCCCTCCCTCCCTACTTCCTTTCTTCCCTCCCTCGCTCACTCCCTTCCTTCCTTCCTTCGGAGACAGGTTCTCACTCTGTCCTCTGTCACTCAAGGCTGACTTCTAATTCTCGGCAACCCTCCTCTTGCTTCAGCCTCCCAAGTGCTGGGATTTAGAGGCCTGAGCCTCCAGAGGCCTATAATCTGAGGGGCCCTCTCTAGGAACATAAATTATCATTGTTTGTGAGCGTAAAGAATTCTGGTTATTGTCACACTGCATTGGGGGAAAACCCCATGAAGTCTCAACCCCATAGGTAACTGAGGAGCCGGGAGCAGGAGAGGTGGGTCCTCCCCCAGGAAGAGCACGCCAGCTGGTTGTGCAGAGCCAATGCCCAGCCTGAGCAGGCTGTATTTAGGAATAGATATGTATATACATATATCCATGAAGTTAGTAATTAATCAAAAACAACTCAGTGAATTTGGAGGAGAGCAGGGAGGGGTCTGTGGGAGGACTTGATGGGAGGAAAGGGAAGGGAGAATGATGTAATTATAATAGGATCTCAAAAATAGAAAGAATTCTGGTTATTTGGTTCTCATTAGAGAGATGCTTAAAGTGTTTGCCTCAATTCTGCTTTGGATTTCATATATTTACAGTAACTCCAGTGAAATTATTCAGATCTGACTTTTTATTTTTTTAAATATGAAACGATTCACAAACTTGCATGTGATCTTTGAGCAGAGGCCACGTTAATCTTCTCTGTATCGTCCCAGTTTAAGTATGTGTGCTACTGAAGCGAGCCTCGGGTCTCTTAGTGGTCTGGCTTGACCACTCTTTCACTACCTATTTTTTCAACAAAAAAAAAAAAATGCAAATAAAAGATTTCATTATCTGGGTACAGTGGAGCACACCTTTAACCCAGTACTACGGAGGCAGAGACAGGCAAAGTTTTTTGAGTTTGAGGCCAGCCTAGTCAACACAGTGAGTTCCAAATCAGTCAAGGTTACATAATTGCAATAAATTTTACCCTATTTATTTTACTTCTTATTTGATATGCTGTATTAATACCTAATATTATAACATTAAATAGAATACTTAATAATGCTACATGTACTAACTCAAGTAAAATTTCTGTCTAATATGCATATATATGTTTGTTTCTTCCTGTTTCTCTATCTGGCTTGGTGTCATATAAATCAAGGTGAAATTACATGAGGGGGGGGATATACTTTTGAACTTCTTAATTTTTAAAAACACATATCTGTATCACAGTCTCAAACAGGAAAGGCAAATAATTAGTATTTTATAAGACCTGAGTGGAGGAAGTAGCATTGTATTAATTTCACTAAGTCAGGATGGTTTATTTAGGAAGGCGGCTGGCAGGTCCTGAATTGGAGCTTAGTCAAGTGTCATTGCTTTATTCTGACAGTACTGTTTGACCTTCAGCTACTATTTGTACCTAAAAGAGAATAATGTAAGAAGCATCGATCTTAAAAGAATATTATGACCAAGATTAGAGAATCCCAAACAAGCCCCTTAATGTTTGGAAAAGGAAGTAACGTAAGAAAAAAATATTATACTGTGTTTTAAAAAACATAGTAAGAGGCCAGTTTCTTTGTGGTCCTTTGGAAGGAACTGACAGGCCCTCATCGTAATTTGTAGACAGCAGGGCTGTGGCTGCAGGGGCATTTTTTTTCAGGTGTCCTAATAAACCCACATATATTCATATATATTTTAGTCATAGAAAGACACAGGACATGTATATTTTGCTGACTTTAACTTAAAATACCTTAGGACAAAATGTAGAACCAATAATCTGGTGTTTCACTAGAATTATGAGAACAAATGGTTTTGTCTTAATTTTTTTTCTTGGGTTTGAACCCCAGGCCTTGTATCTGACAGACGACCACTCTACCACCGAGCTACAGCCCCTGAGAACAAAAGGCCTTAAAAGTCTGATTTTCTTATTAGGAGCTGAGATTGAGATTTGGAAACCGATGGCAGCTCATCAGTTGTCTGAATTGGTTGCCAGGCAGACTGAGCTATGGCAAATTTTATAATTCTCATTTAATTTTATGTCTTAATTTGTTAGTGACTTTTAATAAAAATATTAGAGACACCAATGGCACGAACTTGCAAGATGGCGCGTCTTCTGAGAGTCTCGCTTGCTTCTGACAGAGCAGTTGACTGAGTGTTCGCACTCTTACGTTTTTACTGAGGGTTTAGTGGGTGCCTGAGTTATCTTCACCCAATCCACATGAAACTTTTACAATGTAAGCACTATTATTTCCACATTATACCAACAAAGGAACAGACTGAGAGAAGCGAAACCTTCCCAAGGAACTGTTCATAAACTCAGCAGTGGGATTAAGTTAGGTCCGACTGGCTCTAAACTAGAGCTTTTTCTAGTATATACCACTGTTGAGACAGTGGACTGTGATAAATACAACTTATAAAAAAACTAGAGGAAAGGATTTTGAGTGTTTTTACCACAAGAAATTATTGTTTGGGGGCTGTAGAGATGGCTCAGAGGTTAAGAACACTGACTGCTCTTTCAGAGGACCCAGGTTCAATTCCTAGCACCCATATGGCAGCTCACAACTGCCTGTAACTCGAGTTTCAGGGGATCCGACACCCTCACACAGACATATGTGTAGGCAAAACACTAATGCACATGAAATAAAAATAAATAAGTTATTTTAAAAAAAAGAAACGGGCATGCCTTTAATCCCAGCACTCAGAAGGCAGAGGCAGGCAGATCTCTGTGAGTTCGACAGCCTGGTCTACAAGAGCTAGTTCCAGGCTCCAAAGCTACAGGGAAACCCTGCCTCAAAATAACAACAACAAAAACAAAATGCTTATTTGAGAAGACAGATATGTTCCCTTGGATTTACAAATTACACACCATAGACGAGTATTGGATCATCATATGATACTCCATCGATGTATATAGCTTTATGGTTTTTATGTACCCGTTGAAAATAAATAAAATTAAAAAATAAAAACAATTGAATTTTTTGGAGTTGAAGTTCTCAGGCTGGATGATAGCCCTAGGTATAGAATTTATAAGTGGAAATAGAAAGAACACAGACACCTTATTGTCAAGTCTGTGGCCCAGAGCATGGCTCTGGCTTCCTGGGAAGTTGTTACAGTCTGGGGTTGTGTGTGTTTTGTGTAGGCTGTAAGCTGTTTATTAGCAACTCATGAGCAATTCAAAGCACTGTGTACTTTGCCTTTATGCATATACTGATTCCTGATTATCTGAAAATGCCTTTAAATTAGTCTTATTTGAATCTGAAAATACATGAGGAAAGAACTAGGGAGTGGGAGGAGCACGTGACTCTCCTGGGCAGCAGAAACATGGAGAAACTACTTCAAACCATGCCTCTTAGTCTTGTTTTATTTATTTATTTATTTATTTATTCATTTATTTATTATGATTATTTATTTATACAGTATCCTGCCTGTAGGCCAGAAGAGGGCACCAGGTCTCATTATAGGTGGTTGTGAGCCACCACGTGGTTGCTGGGAATTGAACTCAGGACCTCTGGAAGAGCAGTCAGTGCTCTTAACTATTGAGCTATCTCAAGAAATGTAGTGTTATTTTCACATGAAAGCCATTCAAGACAGAATGCCTTGTGGCAGACAGATAACGAGGGTTAGCAAGGGGAGGAAGTTGTTTTAAACGAGGTGTAATTATTACTTGACACTTCTGAAGGCGTAGAGATTATCTACTCAAAGCTTAACAGTGATGCCAAGGGGGCAGAAGTGATGGTTAGTTTCTCTGTAGAAGGTGGAAGGAGCTTCTGAGGAGAGTGGTGTTCATCCTTCTCACTAAAGAAAGACACTGACATGACCTAGTTTCTAGAATCTCGCTTGCCTTCTGGAAATGTAGACATGAACCTTATAGTAAGATATCATAGGCAACTGTCTTCTCGTTTTCTCTCTCTCTTTTTCCCAGAAAGGAAAATAAAACAATTCCCTTTTTACTGTTAACTTCTCTGAGGACGTCAGTAGTTTTCGCTACTGGAATCTAATTCATCTCTTCAGGTAATCACGAGAGGGCTGGAGAGATGGCTCAGCAGTTAAGAGCACTGACTACTCTTCCAGAGGACCTAGGTTCAATTCCCAGCACCCACATGGCAGCTCACAACTGTCTGTAATTCCAGTTCCGGGGATTCCAACACCCTCATACACATGTAAATAAAACACCAATATATATAAAATAAAAACAAATAACTAAGAAGAAAGGATACTCACAAGATACAGGTAATAATAAAAAGTGTCTCTCACGAACATAGAGGAGATTCTTGGGCTCCATAGACAGGTGTTTTACTTATCATAGCCATGACTTCTGACTATGTGCTTCCAGGCACTTAGGGAAGTAAAGTCATTTTCAGAAGCCCAGGATGTTCTCGAGTCTTCCAACAGTCTTCCACCCCACACCTCACCAAAGTACTTGCTCCATTTCCTGAAGCTGGGGCAGCAACTAGGCCCATAAAAATGAAGTTCATTAATGAAAACTAATTGAAAATTAATTCACCATGACTCCAGGGAAGAGCTTGCATTTAAAACATTGTGTTGTTAGCAAGTGAGACTGTAATCATCAGAGCATGGCAAAATACTTCAGAATGACACGTAGGTTAATGAGGTGGCGGAGCGTCAGAAAAACAAAGGCTTGTAACATTAAAACAGCCGCCGCACTTAGAACGCTGCCCTGCCCCTTCCTTCTGCCTTCCCTTTCTGTCTCAGCCCACCTCTTTCTTTTATTCTCACCTGCCAGAGCAGATGCCACACCATTATCCCTTCACCCAGCCATCTTTCCCACAGGAAAAATTCTACGATAATTCTCCCATTTTTGAGGATTAAGTATGATTTCTGCAAGCACCAATCAATCCACTTTCCAACCCCTTAGGAATCTTGCTTTACGTATTTTAAACGTGCTCTTACAGGAAGTTCAAACTTTCGTAAGAGAGACTAGGGCAACGGGATCCTTCCCCCTGACTCTGGCCGGCAGTCATTTACCAGAGACGCACCTGAAGATACATTTCAGTAAATACTCAAAGACAAACGTTCAGATTTCTGAGACTTCTGTTCTTGCACGGTAGATACTGTATCAGAAGCACACTGACTTTTTCTTCTTTTTGTCTTAAATTGTTTATTGAGCTTGAGATGTAGCCCCGCTGGTGGGCATTTGCCTAGCAAGTGCAAGGCCTTAGGTTTGAGCCCTCCCATCAGGAAACAAAAAGCATTAAAGGGTGCAGACGTGTGCGAACGTAAGAGTGATGGGCACTTATTCCTTCAACGTTCACTTACTTTTCTTCTAGGAGTTTATCTAAAGCACTCTCTGAGGCCTTTTCAACCTGCGAGTTTCTAATTTTTTTTGTTTGTGTGTACGGATTTAAGTCATTGGAATTTTGTTGGTTTTACTTCACTTTGAGCGTGATTGTTCTCCATGAATACCATCTTTTTCTTTCTCTTTTTTTCTTTCTTTCTCTCTCTTTTTTTCTTGGTTTTTCAAGATAAGTGTAGCAGCTCTGGCTGTCCTGGAACTTGCTTTGCAGACCAAGCTGGGCTTGAACTCACTGAGATCCACCCGCCTCTGTCTCCTGAGTGTGGGGATTAAAGGCGTGCACCACCACACCTGGCAGAAAACAGTCTTCTTTATTTTGCTCTTGACATCATTCATAGTTAGGATTGACATAAAAATATTAACAAGAATCTAAGGAATAGTGACATCTCTACAAGTGTTTATCACCACCACCATCACCACCACCACCACCATCATCACAGTTAGAAAGTGTTGAAAAGAACCATCATGTACTAAATTCTGTCATGGATGAAAGAAAACACAGTGGGCTGACCAGAGATTGCAGTGTGATAAATAAACCCTTTCAGATCACAAAAGAAAGCTACCTTAGCCTTTCTACTGCTGTCATAAAACACCATGACCAAAAGCCACTTTGAGAGGAAAGGGTTTATTTCAGACATATCTGACTCCAGAACCTCATGAAGAGGAGTCAGAGCAGGAACTGAAGGCAGGAGCCGAGGCAGAGGCCATGGGGAAAATGTTGCTTACTGGCTTGCTCCTCGTGACTTGCTCCATCTGCTTTCTTTTCTCTTTTATTTTTTTTAAAATAACTTATTTATTTTTACTTTATGTGCATTGGTGTATGTTTGTGTGAGAGTTTCAGATCTTGGAGTTACAGACAGTTGCGAGCTGCTGTGTGGGCTCTGGGAATTAAACCCAGGTCCTCTGGAAGAATTGTCAGTGCTCTTAACTGCTGAGCCATCTCTCCAGCCCCTCAGCCTGCCTTTTTATACAGCCAGGATCACTTGTGCAGGGATGATGGCACCGGCAATGAACTGGTTCTCCTGCGTCAGTTACTGGTCAAGAAAATGCCCCACATTGCCAGGCAGAGGTATTGTTAGCAGTATTATTTCAGATCTGCTGCAGTGTTTGAAATAAGCCTTGTTTTGTTTCTTTTTCTGGGCAGGGTTTCTCTCTATAACAGCCCTAGGTGTCCTGGATCTCACTTTGTAGACCAGGCTGACTTCAAACTGATAGAGATCCGCCTGCCTCTGCCTCCCAAGAAAGGAGTGTGTCACCATGCCCGTGGAAACAAGACCTTTATAAAACAAAACACACAAAGGAGACAAAAAGGTGTGACAGAGTAAATACTTAAATAGCCGATGCCACGCCCAGCACTGTCCTGTAAACAGACAGTAGATGCCAGGGCCAGCACTGTCCCGTAAATAGAGAAGAGACTGCCACTGGGTTCGAATTTTGACTTTTCCTTTTAGAATTTAATTGCTAAGAAAAATTCTACGTACTTTAATTTTTAGAAGACTTGATATAATACTAACACTCAAAACTTTGCTAGACCCATATTCATAGAGGAACCAGAGATACAAAAAAGATGTGGAATTTTTTTTCGATGGTGAATCTGTCTGTTAAACGTCCCTGCTCTCTCTACTTGGTCAGACAGCTCCTTCCCTTGACTGCAGTTCTCCACTTCCTTCCTGCCTTTGGGGATATTATGTTGTCTGTTTCACGTGACTTTTTTGGCCTGCTCTGGAATGTACGCGAATGCCACTTTTAGTACAAAGTTCAGAGGAGTAAGTTAGCAAGAGTCCGGGGCGGTAAGGGGAGGCCATGGCTGAACCACAGCGTCACCCTGCGAGAGGCACCCGAGGCTGACTGAACATAGCCATCGAGTTCTGCCAAGCTTTACAAGAAGGCCAGGATAAACACGGTGTGTGTGTCCTCTGAGAATTGTGCCAAACGAAACGCATGTCCATATTTCTTGAGTTTCCCCGTTAATCTTCCTAAAGCCGGTACTCATTGTCTATATGTTAAAGTCTGTGGTGGATGCCAACACAGGGACATTTAAACCAGGAGCCGTGTATCCGAACGACAGTATCAAAGAAAATATGTCCATGTCCCTTTATTCCCAACAGCTAGTCGGTTAAATACCTCTATTTTTCCTTGGATAACTGACATGGAACCCGGAGACCTGCTCTTGGAAACAGTTAACTGGCGAGAAAACAGAAAAAAAAAAAAAATAGAGACCCTTGGCTGAATTTTAGTTTGAGCATTTCAAAGCTGGTATTTGCAAACTCAAAAAAAAAAGGGGGGGGGAAGGCTTTTCATTAATCCAGGATTTTGGAAACAGTTACTCCTAGCTCACAACTGCACACAAATACAAAAACCCTAATGGGACTATTTTCTTACTAAGCCTGTAACAGTTTACACTCACCTAATGGCCTGGGGTTATGAGCAAACTACTCAATTAGAGAATTTAGGCTGCTTGCCCACATATTTTAGAGCAAATTATCCTTTCACAAATGCAGAACCCCTATATAAAAAGCCTAACTAGTATTTCCTGGGGAAAAAAAAAATACTATTCCCCAAATTCCCACCTTGAACCTACTAAGAGTTTGTCTTTCTGCTAGGGCAAAGATTTTTATGATAATAATTGTTTTTATGTCATATACCTTGCTGTTGCTCTTCCTGCTGACTTGTGCTTTGACCTTTCAGTAACTGTGGAATTATAATCGATCCACTTCAACATGAGGACTTTCTTTCTAAGGTCTTTTCCGAAGTTGAGGGTTTCAGATTAGAAAGTATGGAATCCAGTCAATTCTTTGATAACAGATCTCGGCTTGGGGGGGTTAAATGAATTTCATGGTTATTCTTAACACTTACTATTTCTTCTTAGGCCTCTTTCATTTAAAAGGGGGTTGGTGCTTCCAATCTATAAACACCCATTAAAAGTTGTCCACCCTTTTTTACTTGGCTGCTGGTCTTAATTGTCTGCAGATGGGTGGATCGCTGCATTTTATTTCAAAGGTAGAGATTTGCAAAAATGTAAACGGGCCTATTAAAAGTTCTAAATCAACTCTCAACATCCATTAAAAGGATCCATGTGTAAATGGGAATTGAACTCAACGGGCAAGTGTCTTTTGCTCTCAAACATTCCTAGCTACATTAAAGTATGTCTTACTACCTGTGAGTAGCTCGTGTGCTCAACACAATGGGCTGCAGAAGAATCACCTTAAAAATCCCTGCAGAAGTTGGAAGTAATGCAGTAAGAACTGCTATGCACCTTATCAATTTACGCTGCCTTTAAGAGGAATAGAAACATTCGTTATGCATTCCGTAACAAAATAAAAATTCCATATATTTAGTCCCATAGAGTATTGGATAGAGAATCCTAAAACATGACTATTTTTAATAGTCCATCTATTGAACTTTTATTTTCTATCGTATTAAAATTCCTTCCAAAAAAAAAAAATGATTCTCAGTTCTGCCCATGACTGCGAACCCTAGCTCGCCGATCTCGCCACTGTGGTGTTCTGGCTTATCTTGCCTAAGGGACTAACAGTTTGTCTCAGATCCTACAGTTTCATTTGTTCCTCTCTCACCAGCTTTCCCCTTGGTCTTGTTTCTCGTTAGCCCACCCTGATGGCTGACCACTTCTAATCCATAAACGAAGCACACGTTAAACACTAAAAGTATGTGTCTTTGATCTTTGCAAAATCGAACCCATCGCACACATGATTTAACTTGATTTTTTTCTGCAATTAAAACGAAATATTCTGAACAGTACAGACCATGCTAGAATCTTCGTCCTTGAAAACTGGCCCCATACAACCACCTTCTAGGCAGGACTATAGTGGAATTTGCTATAGAGTGTTTTGCTCATGTTGGCTTTGAGACCTATCATCAGTACCCAGTAGCCCAACAGAGGCTTGAGCATCTGCTAAGTATATTGTCTTCATCCTTTCCCTAAGTACAAAGAACCGTTTAGTTAAAGACAAATAGTATTTCCCCCTAAACTCAGTTTCGACATTTAGTGACAATGTTTAAAAGACGCTGTAGTCTTGGAGATTGCTATTTACTTATTACATTTGTCTGTGACAAAAGAGGAAGCAATTTGGGTACCTCAATAGAAAAAAAAATAAAACAGTTGAGGTTACATTCCTTTAGCTTGCAAAAAGACGTTTATAAGCTTTAAACAAAATTTTACTTTCAAAAACTACTTCAATATTGGTTATCTTTTTTTCGGAGTAAGATCTCTGATACTTTTCCGTGTGGCTCTTATTATGTGAATAGCCATCTAAGCTTGCATGTGTAATTGTATGAATTACGAACTGTGACTTTATTTCTTTTATAATCTTTGTAGTTCTTGCCATTACTTTTACATGTCTATGTCTGGCAATATGTAGCTTTGAAACTATGCCAAAAATATTTATTGTCCTATATCTGGCGTTCTCATACTATGTGGTTGGGTTTGGTCTCCAAGCTGGGTAAAGCTTATTAGCAGATACAGTTATTGGCATTTGTGTGAAAATATCTTAAGTAATTTTAGTATGTCCCTGAATTATGTATCCTTTTGCAGGCCTTGAAACAAATATGAAGTTAAAATTCAATGCTCGAGTTATCTTTTTTTTTAAACTTCTAAGTTGGGGGAAAAGGAACAAAAATAACAATAACAAACAAACAAACAAACAAAACCCCCTCAGAAAATGAAAGTGTAGATTTAACTGCAAACTAGAACATTCTGAAATAGTAGCATTACAGACTGGATAAAATGTTTCCTTTTATGCAAATCCCAGAGAGCTGGGGCAGGCACTGGTACCTGGAAGTGTTGGTATTTTGTGGCTGCTTGTACTGATAATGGAGATAAAAAGCAAACCATCCATGAACAATCCTTTTATTAATGTCCTTGCAGCATGACTGCTTTATTGAAGTATTACAAAGACATGATCCCGTGCTTAGGTTTGTATCTCCCCCTCCCTCACACGGCTCTTTATTACATTCAGACAAAGTATCATATTCTATTCTTCTTATTCTATGGTTCATTCTCAAGATGCTTTGTGAAAATAAATATAATAACCTATTAGCATTACTCAAGGTCATTTAAAGGTATTCTTAAGCTGATAAAGTTCTTTACAAATTATTTCTAAGTTATTTTAATTGCATGAATGTTTTACCTGCATGAATGCTTTGCCTGCATGCACATCTGCACATCACATGCATGTCTGGTGCATGAGCAGTTCAGAAGAAAGCATTCGGTTCCTATTATCTGACACCCTTTTCCAGGTTCAGTGGGCACCCAAATGCACATGTACACACACACACACACACGCACACACTCACACACACACACCGCATACACACACCACACACATACAACACACACCACATACACACACCACACACATACAACACACACACACCACATACACACACCACACACATACAACACACACACACCACACATACAACACACACACACTTAATTAAAAATAAAATAACATTTTTAGAAAGAGAGGTTTAAGAGGTGGCTCAGCAGGTAAGATCACTTGCTGCTCTTGCAGAGGATCGAGTTTGTTTCCTAGCACCCACACGGCAGTACACAACCGTCTGTAACACCATCGCTACTGCATGTAACTCCATTCTAGAGGATTTGATACATACTTCTGGCCTATGCAGTCATCAGATACCAGACACACACATGGTGCAAATACATATAACACTGATATACATAAATAAAACACAAACTAAAGAAAAAAAATCCTTCTAGGATCAGGGGTGCCTCGGTGGTAAAGTCTAAGGCTCCAGATTCAATTTTCAGCATTGCAAAGAACAAGAACATTTTCCTGGGGTGGGGATTGAGTGTGTGTGTGACCAATCAGGGAATGTGAAAGAGAAGTCAGGGGAAGGGACTGGGAGGAGAGAAAGGTGGGGAAACTGTGGTCAGGATGTAATATAAGAGAGAAGAATAAATAAAGGTAGAAAGAATGCTAATACAAAGTGATGGTTGTGGTGGATTCTGTGGATGATGTCTTGAAGCAGAGACTTTTTTTTTTGATGTAGGATATTCACCTGGGAAAAAAAGGTAAGGGAAACCCCCTACTTTAAAGCCGCCACATCTACATCTTTCTCAAAGCGAACTTGCACTTCTCCAGTCAATACAAGATGTTTTCCTTTTTTTTTTACTAAAAATTGTGTGGGCTGTTATTTCCTCTACTGAATGTACTGTTACATGAAAGCAGGAGATATACATTGTTTCACTGGTACCAGGTAAGTATTTACTCAATAAGCTACTGAAAGAGTAGCTGAAGTTGTAGCTCAGTAGTGGGGCTCATACAGCCTTAGGGTCTGCTCCCAAACATCCAAAACTACCCAAAGCATGAGCTGCGTGGTTCTCCCCTGCTCTGCAATAGTGCATACATTCTATCACAGTGGAAGAATTTATTGCAAAACCAGTTACGAGTGATCTGCAACAAATGAAAAAGTTCAATGAAAAGTAACTTAGACAATAAGGAGAGGTAGTAATATATTAAAAATGGAAAGAAGATAAATTGTAAATTATAGGAAAAAATGAGGTGCCAGGCTCCTTGGTAAGTGCCTTGGTGTATTGGAAAGGTGATTATAAAGCGCTTGCTGACTAATTGTGTCCCATGTCTTCAGAGGAAAACTCAGCAGGAAAGAGCTTAAACTGACCCGACAGTCATAGTGATAAACATTAGAGAAGGCTCCAGGGTGATGCTGAAGACTCTATCTCAGGTGAATTTTAAGGAGAAACCATACGTCTTAGACATTTTAGGCAGAGCCTTGCAAGAAGAGAAAGGTCCAGATTAAATGATGCCTTGAGTTAGCTTCTTTTCAATTTGAGATGCCTGCGCCACTATGTAGGGCAAGAAGGGGGCTCTGGTAAGCACACCTTTCACTGCAGTGCCCAGTCTGATCAACTGACATTTCTTGTCTGTAAGTGGAGAGAGTTAGACCTTAAGTTTGAGTTGGAGTACAGGGAAATGAGAGAATAGCTTACCAAATAAGAATATTAAAAAATCAGTCTTAATCTAGACCTTTGAAGATACCGAGCAATTTCCACACAATAAAAACCAGAGAAGTCCTAAATCTTTCTGATACATTTCAAGTGCTATCCTTTATTTAGTAAGATTAAATTTAATAACAATGATATAAGCATAATGCTTTACTACTGACAGGGATATGCCACAGGAGATAATAAAACTGTTTATGTTTATTTACTTACATTGGTGGTAGAACTGTAAAAAAATGCAATGCTGTAGGAATTCCTGCAGCCAGTAGGCTTTAAGTTACCCGCCCACTTGGGCATGGCCTCTTATACTATATATGCTGATGAATAGCGCACGTCCGGCCTCTCTTCCAGCTGTGGGATTCTGGTGTGGGAGGTCCTTCTGTCTGTGTGTTATGTTTATTGGTTAATGAATAAAGAAACTGGCTTGGCCTGTTGATAGGGCAGAACTTAGGTAGATGGGGAAAACTGGAATGAATGCTGGGAGGAAGAAGGCAGAGTCAGAAAGCTGCCATGGAGCCGCTGCCAGAGTAAGGCATGCCGAAATTTTGCCAGTAAGCCACTGCCATGTGGTGATAAACAGATTAATGGAGATGAGTTAAATGAATATGTAACAGTTAGCCAATAAGAAGTTAGAGCAAATGGGTCAAGCAGTGTTTTAATTAATACAGTTTCTGTGTGATTATTTTGGAGCTGAGCAACTGGGAACAAAAGTTAAAGCCTTCTTTTTTATTTAAACAGAAATGGGGAGGTGATATGGGAGTCCCTTTGTGTGCTGTGATTACCATTAATGAATAAAGAAACAGTCTTGGCCTGTTGACAGGGCAGAACTTAGGTAGGCAGGGAGGACTGGACTGAATGCTGGGGAAAAAAAAGGGCAGAATCAGAGAGATACCATGGATCTACTGCCAGAAATAGACTTGCTGAAACTTTGCTGGTAGGCCTTGTCGTGATGCACAGCTTAATAGAAACGGGTTAAATTAAGATGTGGGAGTTAGCCAACAAGAAGCTAGAGCTAATGAGCCAAGCAGTGATTTAAATAATACAGTTTCTGTGTGGTTATTTTGGTCTGGGCAGGTGGGATGAACAAGCGGCCTACCTGCAGCAGAATTGGTTTGCTGTTCCCTGTTCGAGCAGAGGTCTGTAATCTGTGAGTCTACCCCTAAACAAATAACCCTCTATTATACTCAATTCTGAGCTACTGTGGGATTTCTTTTGAGCATCTGTCTTCAATGTAATAGTTATTTTTTAAAGTTATAATATTTTAATTCTATGTGGGGTCTGATGGCACACAACTTTAATCCCAGCACTCAGGAGGCAGAGACAGACAGATCTCTGTGAATTTAAGGCCACCTGGATTTATTATAGTGAGTTCCAGACTAACCAGGAGTACATACTGGGACCCCCAAAATAATTCTACTGTGTTAATGTTCCTCATTAACAATCATCGTGGTCATTTTCCATCACTGTGACAAACACTCGAGAGAACATCTTGAAGGAGGGAAGACTTTAGTCACAGTGCCAGAGGTTCACGATCAGTTTGCTCCATTTCTGAGGGCCTGTGATGAGGCAGAAAACCATGGTGGCCGGAGTATGTACTGAGACAAAGTGGCTCACCTCATGGAGGCCAGGAAGCAGAGAGATGTGTGTGGGGCCAGGGCAAAGCATCTCTTTCTAGGGCACATTCTCTCCTGACCTCCTTCCTCTCAGTTGCCACCTGTCTTCCTAGGGTTTCTACTGCTGTGATAAAACGCCACAGCCCAAGAGCAAGTTGGGAAGGAAAGGTTGATGTGGATTATACTTCCCAATTGCTGTTCAGCATCGAAGGAAGTCAGGGCAGGAACCCGAACAGACACAGGAGCTGATGCAGAGGCCATGGGGCAAGGGTGCTGACTTGTTTCTATGGTTTTCTCAGCCTGCTTTCTTACAGAACTAAGGACCACCAGCCCAGGGTTGGAAACACCCACAATGGGCTGGGCCCTTTGCCACCAATAACTAATTAAGGAAATGTCTTACAGCCAGCTCTTATGGAGGCTTTTTCTCAACTAAGGTCCGTTCCTTTCAGAAACCTTAGTTTGTGTGTCAAGTTGACGTAAGGAACCCGGCACACCTCCCATCCTACTTTTGCCGCCTCTCAACAATGCCATCCCATTCTGAGTCTATCCCAGGGTTCATCCGCTGATGTCATCAAAGCCTTCATCTGCACTAGAGTGGCGGCTCTGAATATCACCTCTCTGAGAAACAATACTCTTAACTCACGAGTCTTTTTGCTCATACTTCATACCCAAACCTTAATTTTCATCTTAGAAGCACCCTAAAGACAAACTTTCATTAGGAGAAGGTATCCCCTCTGTGAGAGCTTTGTTTTGTAAAGTGTGATTTCTTATTACTGGATAGTGCCCTAACAATTGCCTTGGAAGTAAACATTTAAATTTTTGTGACTTCAAGAATTCTACGTTGAATTTTTATTCTGTAGTACTGAAAAGAAGCACAAAAGTCATTTTATACTTTTATATAACACTGTATTTTATACTTTTATATAACACTGTGTTTTATACTTTTATATAACACTGTGTTTTATACTTTTATATAACACTGTATTTTATACTTTGGCCCAGTGTGGGGTAGAAACAAGCACTAGGATTTATTTATTCGGGCAGACTTCCAATTTTATTACTACATAATTTTACGTATCTATTTTAGTTCAGAACATGGAGTTTTGAATTCTTTTAGAAATAGTTAGAAACGTGTCTTTCTATTCTAAGACAGTATAGTAGAGTTCCTTCTTTCTTTGCTTAAATACCAGGAATACAAAGTTTCTCACTACCGAGTGAGATCCGCGAGTCATAGTGTACGCAAAAGTTCGAGAGTGACATTTAAATGGCTTCCACATAAAGGTTCATTTGTCTAGAGTAAAATTATGCCCAATACAAAGCTAGAAATTATTTTAATTGATTCCAGCTTTTCTGTATATGTGTCTGCCGTTCCTTCATTCTCCCATCGGCCTCGTCAGGTCAGTGACAAAGTCTTGCAGGTTGTGGTACCAAAATGACATTGGATGCCCTGGAACTGAAGCTACTACCAGATGCGGGTTACAGAGAACCCAGGGTCCCTGTACGGGCAATAGGCCTTCTTAACTGCTCAGACATTTCTCCCATCTCCCTCAAGCACCCCGGGCTACTTGAAGGCTACTATAAAGATAAATAAATATAAGGTTACTATAAAAATACAAATAATGACTCACTGAGTTATTCAGTTAAAAAGAAAATCTGACCATGGGATGGTTGGTGGTGGCTCATGCCTTTAATCCCCACATTCCAAAGGTAGAGGCAGGCAGATCTCTGTAAATTCAAGGCAAGCTTGGTCTCTAAAGTGAGTTCTAGGACATCCAGGGCTGTTATACAAAGAAACCCTGTCTTGAAAGCTAAACTGAAACAAACCAAAACAAAAACACCAGACAATTCAGGAAAGCAAATATCCTTATCTATATTTTATAGATAAAAATGGAGACAAAGAGGTTAATAATTTGCTTCTGATACATAGTCTCTAATTGAAGCCTCCAAATATATTAGCTCCTTCCCCAGGAATTAGTTATTTGAGTTATGTTCTGAAAGAAGTGGGTGGTTTCACTAGAAAGAGCAAAAGGAACAGGATATTCTGAGCAACAAGAGAAACTCATTAAAACCCAGAACTAAAGTCTACAGGTAGTTTCAATAAAAAGTGAAAATTAAAGTTTAGGACCTTTTACAAAGTTCTGTGGAAGATACAGTAATGCTGTACTTAAAAAACATTAAAAGATTTTTCCTGCATATATGGGCACTGTGTGTGTGTGTGTGTGTGTTTCTCTGTGTGTGTGTGTGTTGGGACAAGACTTTCTCTGTGTATCCCTGGCAGTCCTGGGGCAAACTCTGTAGTCGGGGCTGACCTTGGGCTCAGAGGGCCACCTGCCTCTGCTCCCAGAGTGCGAGGATTAAGGACGTGTGCCACCCTGCCTGGCTCTGTTACGAGGTTATGATTGGCACCTGGACAGCAGGAATAGGTTGACAGTGAGGTAGAGACAAACTTTGCAGTGTATGGAGGCAGAACATAGCCTGTGGAAAATCCTTTCAGTCATCAGACAAGCAGAGTTGTAAACTGTAGATTAAATTTTCACCAGCGTGTGGTTTAATTAAACTTATTACTATAAAGAATTCTTGCTCATACAGCATACACACGGATATACATCTCACATGGTTTTGTTTGGCTAGGAATTGGGCAACCCGACCCTGGCACTCCTATTACGTGTTCATTAGCACTTTCAGAAAATCTTTTTGTTTGTGGCAAAAGGGTCTAATTCTATATCCAGGCATCTTTGTATTTAAGGCAATCCTCCTGACTCAGACTCTCAGGTTTTGACATTATAGGTATGGTCCGTGACTCCTAGCCTAATCCTGTTTTATTTATAAATAGTTTTCATGGCAGACATTATTTACAATTATACATTATATTTATTTATTTACTATAAATATATATTATTATACATTATTTGGGTGGGTTTCCGGATGGAAAGAGCACACCGAAAGCCCTCATCGTCTTTGACTACTGCAGCTAGCACCAGAGAAGCATGCTTTCCTCCGTTATATATGAATCAAAGGGCAGCTGGCGACGTCCCCTTTTATTTCGAAGTGCTGAAAGAACAGTTGAAGTTACTGTGTCACACAGGGAATTGTCAGCAGTTATCGATGGCAATCATGGACATGATTCCGATTATTAAAATCCAATGCAACTCCTAGAGCTCGTTATTGATTTCAGCTAATTTTTTTGCATGGAACTTGAAGGAAAGATGCTCCAAATGAAAACAGCAGTGGTTTATGAAGAATTGATTGACATAGTGGGAGATAGAGATAGATACACGGTGAAAGACTCGGCAGATACACAGACTCGTGCTCTTCCGGTGCAGATTCCGTCAGACGTAAGCAGTGTTGTTAGCTGGCCCTTACCGCGCTTGCCTGCTGACCTACGGCTATCCTGGTCCTCACTATGTAGACCAGCCTGACCCTGAACTCAGAGATTACCTGTCTTTGCTACCCCCACCCCCACGGGCCACGAATCCATCTTGCCAGTCAAGCCCTGAGTTTTTATGGTACAGACATAAAACCCTAAAGGTACTCTCCCCACATTTGACATCTGTCCCGAACATTTATCCATTATTAATACAAAGTTGAAACATTACTGTCAGTTATAATGAACCGAACTACTCCATTATGTTTCTCTTCTTTATAGAAGATATTAAAAAATCACTGCCAAATCAAGAGATTACCAAAAAGTGTACAGGCTGGGGGTGGGGAATTTTATTATTAGCCGGGCAGTGATGGCGCACACCTTCAATCCCAGTACAAGGGAGGCAGAGGCAGGTGGATCTCTGTGAGTTCAAGGCCAGCCTGGTCTACAGGGTGAGTTCCAGGACAGCCAGGGCTACACAGAAACCCTCATTCAGAAACTTATTAAAGTATTGAAACTTGGAGTTGCAGCATAGCTCAGCAGTGGAGTCCTTGCTTAGAGAACGGGAGGCCTTTAGTCAGATCTCCGTGGCCTGCCCCACCACAGAAAAGGGGGCAGGCAGAACTCCTGGTGTCTGACATTTATATCTGTTTGATAATTCACAACTAAAATCTCTAAATAAAGCCCATAAAGCTGGAGACTTTAAAGAGTGAGGCAGGTAGGTGGGACACATTGGCGAGGCGAGCTATTCAGGGGTGAGTTTCTCATCCCCCCCCTTTTATTCAGGGTCTTAGGCCAAGGGTCCCTGAGAGCACCACATATCCCAGTTGCAGAGAGATGAAATTCTGAGATTCTAATCGCTGTCCAGAGGCTGGGAAAAGGACTGTTTACTGGCTGCACAGGGTAATATTTTTTTCTTGACTCATCAAAGGCAGACGAAACGTGGAGGTGCGTGTGTGTGTTCTCATTTTCTGTTGAAAGGAGTAGAGAAACGGACGCATTGGCTCTCAGAGAGTTCACAGTTCTAAAAGTCATTTTCTTTTCTCCTGCTGTTTCCTTTGTGGGTGGCCCCAGCGGTGGGAACTGTGGCAGCTAGGAGCTGACGAAGAAGACTAGGGCT
>NW_026067898.1:8399016-8454134 GCF_014885135.2 Alexandromys fortis
CCACCACCTCCACCACCACCACCACCTCCACCACCACCACTGTCATTGTGTTTTGTATTATTCAGTATCAAATTAAAGTTTTTAGCATGCTTCAGCTGTTTTGATGTTTTTTTTTCTTGATTTTCTTGACTTTAAGAGATTTATTATTTCTTCCATTTTTTGTTTGTCTTTTCCTTCATTTCTTTAAGGGAATTTTTCATTTCCTCTTTAAGGGTCTCTATTATCTTCATAAGGTTCTATTAAAGGATGTTTTCTTCTGCTTCTTCTGGGTCAGGATGTTCAGGTCTTCCTTTTGTAGGACACTAGGTTCACGTATTGACATACTGTTCT
The DNA here is from genome assembly GCF_014885135.2 of Alexandromys fortis. Lineage (NCBI taxonomy): Eukaryota > Metazoa > Chordata > Mammalia > Rodentia > Cricetidae > Alexandromys > Alexandromys fortis. The sequence continues at coordinate 8,399,347 of NW_026067898.1, forward strand.
CTAGGTTGTTGAATGTATTCTTGCAATTGTGCCATTTATCTCTTCCTACAAGAGGTGCAGGTGCGGGTCTGTGACTTAGGTGTTCACTCTTCCTCCTGGTGCAGGCGGGGCTGTACCTCTGGTAGTTGCCTATGTGACTCTGGGGCTCCGCTCCAGGTGCAGTCAGTGCCAAGTTGTAGGTGAAGGGTTGTAGGTGAAGGGTCGTAGGTGAAGCGGGGAATGGTTGCAAGTGTGGGAAACTTGCTCCGGGGTCTCTGGGTTTTGGTGGTTTGGGGTGGGGCACGGGACATTCCTCCTTGTGTAGGGCCTGGCCCTCTAGCTGGGAACCCTGACACCACTCCTGGGGCAGTCAGGTCCAAGGCACCAGTAGTCAGATAAGTGGTGAGAGATGGTTTGTGGGTATGGGGAGTCTGCTCCCAGGTCTGTGGGGCTTCACTGGGTAGGGGTTGGGTGCAGGATGTGCCTCCGGGGGCTAGGGGCTAGAGAGCTGGGCCATCCAGCCATGAACCCAGACCCCTCTCCAGGGGTGGTCCTTGAATAGTTCTCGGAAGTTTTGGCCATTCTCATTTTTTCCCTTTACATATGTCTGAATGCATTATTGTCTCAGTCCTGTCCTCTATCTCCAACATTTATTCTTTTGCTTTGTCTTGTCTACTGTGACACTGTTCACTGTTTTATTTGATTGGCTCTTCCATTTCCAGCTTGTCTGTTTGGTTCTTTTCCTGAGTCTTTTTTTTTTAACTGAAAATTTCCTCTATGATTTTGAATTTTACCTTCAAATTTCTTCATTCATGCTGCTTAACCTTCCTATCTAGGCTCCAGATTGACTTTTCTATTCATCTGCTTATCGAGTCTTGTGTGTGGTCTCTGATCTTTTAAGAACTAGGATTTCAAGGTTTTCTTGTGGAATTTCAGCTCATCTTCAGTTCCTAGCGCTGGAGCTCAGAATCTCAGAGCTATGGCAGTGGCATTTTCTCTGCCCATGTGTCTTTGTTCTGCTTTGCCAGTCTGATGGAGTGACGGTGCCCTCCGGCTTTCACTTCCCTTCTGCTCACTCTCCAGTAACTGGTTTTGAATCTGTGATTCTTTCCAGCGAGTTGTCACCTGAATGTATGATCCCAATTTGTTTTAGGAAGGAAGCTTACTGAGGTAACACACACACACACACACACACACACACACACACACACACACACAATGATTCGGCAGTAGTACCAGTGTTAACTTGCAAAACTAGTCATTTACTTTACTTGGATCCCAGAGAAGTTTCGGAGACAGCAGACCCAGGAAATGGACTGAGGAAAATGTAGTTTACAGGGGTTTTAAAACCATCATGATTGATGGTTAAGATATAAAAAGGAGGGGGTGGGGAGACGGGAAAAGAGGGAGCAAAGAATGAACAGCATGGAAATTGATAAGTTAGAGGATTCGGGATGATGAAGGAAAAGAGTGTAGACACAGTACAAAAAACAGCACAGAAAGTGGATGGTTGGAGGCAAGAGATGTACAAGGGAAAATATTGTATATACTGGGAAAGAGGTCGTAAAAGTCTTTTAGATGAGTTACAAGCTAAAACAAAATGAAATAAAGATGGCTAATATGTATATTTAGGTCTGGGATTAGTGGGGATAGTGGCCAGGAAACTAGAAAGGGCCATGGAATGGGCTTTAAGGCAAGGAGGGTATGGGATATAAAGAGGGATACTGGAGGGAAGGTTAGAGTGGAAATGGCAGTGGAATGAGTAGGAAGATGTGTATGGGGTGAGATGTGTATGAAACCAAAAAAAAAAAAAAAATGTAAGAAAATACCATAAAGAACCCTGTTATTCTGTAAGCTAACTAGAATAGAATTTAAAAAACAAAAATTGGTCTCAAAAAAGAAAAAAAAAACAAAATTGAAGTTTTTAGTATCAATGTTTCTTGTAGCTGGGGTGAATGTGGTTTCTCCAATCTCATTTGTAGAAGGGTCTGCAGGAAGAGCAGGGCTGGTAGCCTGTTATTCAAGTCAGAATGCTTCTCCTGCTTAGGACATGCAACTCCACTTTCTACAGCAGTTCCCCAGTGTGAGAGTCTTTCTTGTCCTTCACAGCTCCGTCTCTGGCGTGCTGGTGTGTTTGGAATCCTACTTTCCATTCTTGGCTTCTGTGGTTGAGGCTATGAGGGGTGTGGCAGGCTTGTACACACCTGTGTTTGTTTTGGTTACTGGGTGTCCACTTCTTGCTGGATCTTATTCCACCCCCCCCCCCATGCAAGTTCAGCATACTTATGTTCCCGTCTTGTTGCTCTCCTGGCAGCCGTGAGTGCAGTGGCTTTTCTGGCTGCTCATGGAGACCTCGGCTTCAGGTTCTTGACACACTTCTCTCCGTCTCTCTGCCAGTAGGGTATCCTGCTCCTGATCACATCTTCACAGTCACTTAGACATTTACAGATTTCATTCGGCTTTAGTGTATCGGCATTCTTACTAAAGGTTCATGGAACTCTTATCTAGGCTCACTTAGACTGTTTACTTCAGTAGAGTGTGCTGGGATGAATCCAAATGGGCAAGCAATGTATATCACAGTGTGATCTTGAAGACATCACTCTACACAAAAACCTCTCTGATGAATTATCATTAACTTTGCATATAAGAACGGTTTTTCTTTTTTCTGCAATTAACACATTGCCATGTGTGGAGGTCAGAAGATAATCTGTATGGGTTCATTCTCTCCTTCCACCATGTGGGTTTACTGTATCAAATTCAGACTTGATATCAAGTGACTTTACTCACTGAGCCATCTAGTTAGCCCCAACCACACACTTCATACCTTGAAGTAACATATATTATCACATTGTTCTGCAGGTCAAAAATCCAGACAGTGTAGCTTAGCTGGTTCTCTGTTTTAGGTTTCACAAGATTTAAACATCAGCAGGGTGTGTTCCTTTCTGTTGGTTGAGAAGAATGCTTCCAAGTTACTCAGGGAGTTTGAGTTTAATTCTTCACAATGGGAGGGCTGACCTCTCACTTTCCAGCTGTAAGTCAGGTGAGCTTCTGAAGGATAACTGCCCTCCGTGGCTCCTGGCCTATCTCCTCTGTTTTTAAAAGTCATAGATGAACCACCAAATCCTTATAATTTGGCTATCTCTGATTACTTCTTATCTCATCTTTTTTTTTTCTCAATTTTTCTTTTCTGCCTATCACTGACTCCGGTTAAACTCTTTTTGCCAGGGAAATATTTCAATTGGCTCCATTCAAATTGTCTAGGAGAATTTTCCCCTTTAAAAGTTCTATAGTGTCAATTTCTTCTGCATATTTCCTTGATTATTATTGTATCATTATTTTATTGACTAACTAGAGGTGAGAATCTTACAGGAATACTTTTAGAATCTGTTGGGGTCCAGTGCTAGCCCGGACCCTCAATTATTTCTCCAGATCAGACCCCAACATACCAGACCCCAACATAAACTCTCTCTGGACTGGCGTGGAGGCGCGGGAATAAAGACACAGCTCACATGGCTTTATCGGGAGGGAGATTCTCAGAGATCCCTCATAAAGTCCTGAGTTCACATCCTGAAGAATTTCTCTCATTTATTCTCCAAACAGTCTTTATACCAAAACTTAACTTAGGGGAAATACTACATTCTGTCTCCTGGGTAACCAGGTGAATGGCTTTCAGTCCCTTCCACAACTACCTGTCTGCTGTGTATGCTAGCTGTCACGTAGGTTTGAATCAGCATCTCTATCAGGCATCCTCCAAATTACAAAGGAGCAACAACATCCTGACCTTTTGTTAGGTTGCGACTGCCTGTCTGGTAGGCTATGTGACCATCCTCAGGTGGGGCCTATGGCTTCAGAGCCTGGGCTGCCACACCATATAAGAATATGGGCCTACAAGAATCCTTCCTATTACAAGGTATGGGATATAATGAAAATGAGAACAAACTTGAAGAATAAGAGGCTTATGTGAGAACAATGTAGACACAATGTTCCAGAAAGAAAGGCTTACATGAAAGGAAATGATATACACAAAGAAAGTTGGGATAAAATTTGAATTGTATTTTTTTTTTTTTGGGTGAGGTTCTGGAAAACCTGATTCCAAAAATAAGGCAAATAAAAGGCAAAAAATGATAATTGACCATGGAAAAGCAAATATATCCTGTAACTCATTTTATGAGGCTAGTTAGGCTTTCCTTATTACTAAACATAGAGAAAGACTGTTATAATAAGGAACTGCGGGCCTGCTTTTTGTCCCGCCCGGCTCCCGCATGACTAACTTAGTCCTGAAAATAATAACACAGAAACTGTATTCATTTAAACACTGCCTGGCCCATTAGTTCTAGCCTCTTATTGGCTAACTCACATCTTGATTAACCCATTTTTAATAATATGTGTAGAACCACGAGACTATGGCTTACTGGCAAGATTCTAACCTTACACCGGTCTCGGGCTGGATAATCATGGCATCTGCCTGACTCTGCTTCTTTCTCCCAGCATTCTGGTTGGTCTACTCAGCCTATCTAAGCTGCTGTCCTATCAAAAGGCCAGACAGTTTCTTTATTTGATCAATGAAAGTGACATATAGACAGAAGATTCTCTTACAAAAGACCTTAACAGAAAAATCATCGCAAGTCCACACCTTTGTGAAAGCTCTATACATTTGAAGCAAAACAGCATATCAAATTCAGCAATATCGAAGACTGTGGCAGATCAACAGGAAAGAAAGCCAAGGCCAGAAGCACTTCACACATACACGACTCTTCTGACTTATAAGCAAGTGTTAAGGGTATGCGTGTCCCCAACCAAATTCTCACTAAATAAAATCAACTATGTACAAAGAAGTACGAAGCTAAGGCAGTGAGATCGCTTCTCACTGCGCAAGTCTGTTTCATTCTTCAAAAGTCATCTAAGTGATCCATCACCTCAGCAGCAGCGAGGGAAACTGTGCAATCAGGTAAATACAAGTAGGGAAATAAGGACAAAACAGGATAGCTATTTGCAACAAGACAGTTTTCTAAACTTCACAGAGAACAATGGACAGGAATTGGTAATATAACTCAGATTGCATGCTATCATGTTTGAGCCTTGTATTTTCAACAATGTAAAACATATTAAGAAACAAACGAAAGCAGAAGAATGCAAAAAAGAGAAATGGCTGTAACTTCTTAATTCCATTTTATTTGTCCATTTATTTACTTACTTTTAACATATAATGAATGGAACCTATATTGTAGTACATGCTTAGGCACGTGATCGACCAATGAGCTACATTCCCAGCATCTCAATAACTGTTTTTCCTTTTATTGAAAAATAGATTTTACATACACTATATCTTGATTACCATTTTCCCTCCCTCCACTTCTTCCAGCATCTCCCTACTTCTCGTCCCATCTGAATCCCACTCCACTTTTGCTTCTCATTAGAAAACAGGTGGACGAGCCGGGCGATGGTGGTGCACGCCTTTAATCCCAGCACTCGGGAGGCAGAGGCAGGCGGATCTCTGTGAGTTCGAGACCAGCCTGGACTACAGAGCTAGTTCCAGGACAGGCTCCAAAGCCACAGAGAAACCCTGTCTCGAAAACAAAACAAAACAAAACAAACAAACAAACAAAAAAAACAGGTGGACGCTGGAGAGATGGCTCAGTGATTAAGAGCACTAGCTGCTTTTCCAGAGGACCAGGGTTCAATTCCCAGCACCCACATGGCAGCTCACAACTGTTTGTACCTCCAGTTCTAGGGGATCTGATACTCTCATACATACAGACAAAACACCAAAGCACATTCAGAATAATGATTTTTCTCATTTTCTCTTTTCTCAAAAGAGAAAACAAACAGGCATCTATGGGGTAACACAATATAAAAGAAAACCAAGCAATTGGAGTAGGACAAGAACAACAGGAAAAGAGTCCAAGAAAAGGCACAAGAAACAGATAAAAATGCAGAGACCCACTCGTTTGAACACTCAGGATCCCATAAAACACAAAACTAGAAGCTACGATAGATACAGAGAGCCTGAAGGGTAAAAAGAAAAATAGTAGAAAAAGAAGAAAAGGCCCAGACAGGACATTATAAGGAAAGGAACCTTGAAAGATGTCATTGAGTTTGCTTTCTGTTGGCCATCTACTGCTGCGCATGCAGTCTACCCTTAAGGGCAGTTTGTTTCCCAGTGAGAAAAGCCTGTATTTTAATAAGTACTTTGGTGATTCTCATGCAGTTAGTCTCTGACATCATAGTGCCATGGCTTGAGTAAACTTAGTCATAAAAAGAATCAATAGTGGCCCTTATTAAACTTCAGGCCCCACAACAGACAAGTATCTCTAACGGGGAGCCTGAGAATTTAGATTTTTAACAAGAGTCCCTGGTGATTCTCAGAGAAACCTGGGACTCTGCTATGGGGACTTCTACTTTGTATTTTCTATTCTAAATGTAAAGACAAACAGCTTAGAGTAAGAACAGCTTCATTGAAAAGAAAGTGGCAACCCTGCAGAAAGGGTAACACATTTTTGTCTAGCCCTGACTTTCTGGTGTTTCAGACCCATAAATCCAATGTTTATACTTCCTTTGAAGTCGTAAAAACATCCTAAACTCTTTGTTCACGCCAAAATCACCATTTTTCTCTAACTCTAGTTCTTTCCCAGTGTTCCCCATATCTCAATGATGGCATTAGTAGCAATCTAATGGGACCACCAGAAACCAAGTTATTTTTAATTTCTCTGTTCTTAAGCCTTGATCTCAATCTGTCACCGAGACCTCTCATTTTACTTTCTAATTTGTTCCATCTGCACTACGTATTTCCATTTCTTTGTTCTTATCTCATTTCACTTGAACTATGTCCAACTTCACCCATCACTTGTAGACTCTAGCTTGTCCAGTGTTGACAGTGCTTGTGCCCCCACACTGTAGCTGGAATGATTTTGCTCTGATCCTATCAAATCTGCTCTTTTCTCAAGAAAAGGATTAACTTTGTTTTTTTAAAAACAAGGCCAGGGAAACATCTTTTAGTGTGGTGCCCAGTTTCACTGTATCACTCACTGTCTCCCCGTATCTATGATCCAGCCACAATGGCCTCCTTTTAGTCTTTTAGGCTTGCAATGCCTGCTTCTAACAAAAGGCCTTTGCTTATGACATTCCTTGTGTTTTCCACACTATGTCTCTTATTCTTCAGATCTGAGTGTGGCTTTCTTAAGAAAGCTTTCTTTAACACCTCTGACCAGACTGATAAATACCCCTTCTGTAAGGTTTCATAACACTTAAGGAAATTGGTTTTTTTTGGCTGAATTAGACCACTTATGATTCCATCAGCTTGAATAGTTTGTTACCTCTCTCAAAGTATTCTCTGGATTTCACATATATATGAGATATATTTCATAATATACCCCATGTTTAGTTTTCTGTTTGCCTTCCCTCATTGACCCTTGACACACTCTTCCTTTTTCCTTCTTTTTTCATTTCTTTCATGATATTGAGGACAAAACCCAGGGTCTCGAATACACTAGATAAGTGTACTTACTACCACTGAGCTATATCCTCAGTGCAGATCTAACCTCTCCATATAGAAGACAAAGTGGTATAGTGCTACCTTTAACAGTGTACATGTCTTTCTACTTTCAGTTTCCTCATTTGAAAAACGATACTTACTTAGAAAGATTTGGGGGGAATGATTTGGAGGTTATGTTTTCCTTTTGAATGAGTTAGGTTAAATTCTAGCATAATTCCTGTAGGATATTTTCTCCCAGGATTAGATTTTTTTTAGAGTCTCATGTATCCAGCTAGCTCTTCTGTCTCATCCTGATTTATTTTGAAACTCCCTTTACGACAGACCATGATGGCTCAAGAAAAACTAGAGGACGAAGTGTTAGCAACAGTCAGACATGTTCTTTCCTGTTCCTTTGAGGAAAGATCCGAGACAAGAAGCAACTGCACAGCAGCACAAGATTTAGAGACTTAGAAACTACAAAGGCTAGGAAATAAAATGGTAAAATTTCCAGATCAAACCCGGTGAAATGGTGTTCATTTTCTTCCACATTTGTTAGGTGACCCACACTGCCCGTTAAAGTTTAGCTCTCTCCTCCAATTTTAACAGAGCTGTAATTATAGATTTTAGTATTTAGAGAGTCATCTTATTAGATACACTATGTCTATGTCATCCTTCTTTGCCTGCGTCGTCACTGGAAACAGCATATTATACTTATGTTTTGAAAATCAGAAACATTTTCTTTAGTAAAGTTGAAGAACCCATAAAAATGATGACACACAGGATAAAACATAAAAGCCTTTGTTGAAGTTTCCTTTCTTGTTATGGGTTCACATCTCTAGCTTTTCCCCTTCCTCATTCAGGTGTCATTTATCACTGATCCTGACGCAGTTGACTAGGAACTTAACATTCCTTAGGCAGTGGAAATACTGCCCGATGGTTCTATGCTGGCCCAGTTAAGCGGAGCGTTTGGAGAGTGTTCTTGAAGTGAAGAGTGTTACAGATGGAAAGCTCGGCCTTTGTTGCTACCCACAGGTTTGAAAGGGCCATCCTTTGCGTTTGAAGCTCATCTCACTCTGGTGAGGTAACCGTCCAGTCATCAAAGGCCCCTTTTGACGTCCACGAGCAACAGAAGCCTCCAGGGGGTCCAAGCAGGCAATAAATACGTGTCTCCAGTGGCCTGACTGGGATTGGTCTCTTCTGAGCTATGTAGCGTAAACCTTTCCGCTGCCTAGCCTAGAGCGTCAACACCCCTCTTCTGTGTCCTCTCCAGTCTTCTCTCTCGCTCAGGTCTGGGACAATCAGGATGGGTTTCTTTTCCTGGAGATACTTAGGGGAGGGAGGTTGTTCAAAAGCAAAGGAGGCAAAGAAAGAACAAGAATCAAGCCCTAGTTAAGAGTCATCGGAACAGCCATACCCTGCTGCGACCTAAGGAACCGACAGCCCGCCCAGCCCGCGGAAGAGACGCAGCCGGAACCCTCGGGCCAAACGCGTCGCTCGTAGACACCAACGGCCGAGCCGGCCGGATCACGTGACGGGGGAGCGGCGCGCGTCGGCCGCGGCGCCCATTGGCTGGCGGCGGGAGCGCGGGGTTTGATGGGAAGGCGTTGGCCGGGCCCAGCGCTCTATCAGTAGCTGCTGCGGCTTGCTTCGGGGGCGGGCTGCTCTGTGGCCACCGGGGCTTGCCGGAGCGGACGCCGGGGCTGGGCGGCTCCCGCTTTCCTCAGGTAGGACGGTGAAGGGGAGGGCCGCGTAGACGGGCTCCGGGCTGCGGGAATCGGTGCCCCGGTTCCCCTGCGCGCCGACCCGGGTGCCTCCGCCCATGCCAAGTGGCCTAGGGCTCGGTAGTGGCTGGGGACACGCGGCGGGGCTGAGCCCTCGTACACGGTGCTCACCTTCTCCCGTGGATCCCCAGCCCAGCTGCCCGAGCGGCTCCGGAGCGCACGAGACCCGGCTCTGCCTCCCCCAGGCCGGGGTTCTCCGGGCTAGGTTCTCAGGGATCCTGACGCAGTGGCGGTGGTTTGGAGCCCGAACTCATGGCCATACCTGTGTTGAGAAGTGCCCGAAGGCCCCAGCAAGCACCCCCGTAGCTGAAATCGCCACCCCGAGTGCTCTGATCCCCTCCGCGGCCCCTTGAGCTGGCAAGGATGGGAAGGACTGAAAACTGTCAGTGTCACGCTGCTCAGTCCGCGCGTGTGGGCGTGGATTGGGAGCGCCTTAGAGGAGCAGCTCCACGGCCATTGTCCTTATTTATTAGAGGGACCGCGGCCGGCGGAGGGGTGAAGGGGAGAAGACGAAGCTGAATGGTGTTAGGTGCGGCCGCAGCGAAGCTACTCCAAACGACGGGTCAGTGGATTTAAGCCTTTGACGACGTGTTTTCGGACGGGAGAGTTCGGATTGGTGAATTTAAGTTTTGTGTGCACTTGTCAGCAACACCTGTGACTCACCGAGTTTTCCATGCTCTGCTCTTCCTTTTTGGCTTCTGGTTTGTTGTGCTTAGAGTCTGTTGTTTTTTGTCTCAGTAACTTCGGTCTCAGCGTTGACAAAATTGTCTAGAGGTGTAATGGCTTGGGAGTAAATTTAGTTTCAGGCATATGTTGAAGCTGGTAGGCAAGACTAATCCCTGGTCCCCAAAGGTCTCCATAGTGTCTCAGAGGAACGGGGTTGATGTTGAATACATTTTCTTAAACAAGAGCGGCTCATTTAAACGTAGAGTTTTAAAAAAGTTCCTTGACATCTAGTGTCAGCACAACGGCGCTGTTAATAAACGTACTGTCTGTAATGTTGGAAGAATGCAAGGAAGGGCAGGTGACTATCATAAATATATGATTTCATAGAGAAATCTCCCTGCACCTTTCTTTTTCCTTTTGTGGCAGTCATCTCACGCATCTGAAATGCTTTTAGAGGTGTGTTTCTTTTCGTTTATTTTCGGGCAATAAACCTGGTGTAAGATACTTCCGAATTGCCTGTTTGGATATTTGAAAGCGCTTTTGAACAAATTGCATTAAGGTGACTAGTTTATATTTAAGTTTCGGACTTCAGTTAAACAAACACACAACTTAACTTCCCTTGCTGTATTCTATGAAGGCCTGCGAGTTTATTCTAATGAGAAGAGCCTGAAAAATAGCCTTCTTTGTTTTCATGCTACAGTAAGTGAGAAAAATACTTTCAGTAAAGATACAAACTTATTTGTAAACATTTTAAGGTATGTAATAAATGCTCATTTAAAAATTTAGGCATGTACTTCATTTAAATATTACATGTGGGTGTTTTGTTAATAGCAGTAGTAATGGCTACAATTTATTAAACAGTATGTGCTGAACACTGTGTGTTCACTTAATTTATACAATTCCATGGAATGTAAATATATTTACTGCTTTATAAACCAAGGCTTAGAGAGTTTAAGTAATTTACCCAAAATCATATAGCTAGTATGTGGCTGAGCCATGTCTTGAATCATTGTCCCATTGTTTTGATGTCATTTGGAATGAGTTGAGAATTCAAGAAAAACATTTAAGATTTTAAGTTCTGTCACTTCCACCTGAGTGTGAATACCAATAGACAATATCATGTAATTTGGTAGGCATTGCTGCTTATTGAAACACACTTAGGGAGTTGAGAGATGGGTTAGAGGCTGGGAGCACTCAGAGGACTCACGTGGTGGTTCATGGCCATCTGCAGCTCTAGCTCTGGGGTCTCTAACACCCTAGCTCTGGGGTATCTAACACCTTAGCTCCGGGGTATCTAACACCCTAGCTCCGGGGTCTCTATAACACCCTAGCTATGGGGTCTCTAACACTCTAGCTCTGGGGTATCTAACATTCTAGCTCTAGGTTATTAAAGGTCCTAGCTCTGGGGTATCTAACATCCTAGATCTGGGGTATCTAACATCCTAGATTTGGGGTATCTCACATCCTAGCTCTAGAGTATCTAATATCCTAGTAACATCCTCTTCTGACTTCCCTGGGCACAAGGCACACATATGGTGCACATATACATGCATCAAAATGCTCAAACAAGTAAAATTAAGTGAACTTAAAACACATGTGGGTGCGCTCAATCCCTATGATCAAACATGCTAAATCCTATTGTAATATCAGAGCTGGAAAGAGATGGTACAGGTTGGGGACAGCTGCTGAGGTTCATTTAATGGCAAGTGAGTGATTTATTAAAGAAATGCTGGCATTACTTGACAAGAAAGTAGAGATGGGTTAGAAAATGGAAGGGACTACAGTCAGAGAAACAATTTATTCTTAGTAATTACCACGTTATCAGGGATTGGAGCAGATAGTGTAGGACGTTAAGTCTTTCTGCATTTAAGAAGATTCTAACTATCCCTCTTTGCAGATGAGGAAATTGACAAAAAGGGATGTTTAAGTGATTTATTTGCGCATGTTTCCCAGGAAATGATGGGCAATCAGAATTGGAGTTAAAATGTTTGGATGGAAAGGACAAAAGCAGTGTGAGAGAAAAATGAGCTTAATACAGGAGAAAATATTTAATCTTTTTGTGTTTCCTATTTGTTAAAAGCTGGTGTACATGCATATCATTTATAACAACCAGCTTCTTTAATGATATTGTAATTTAACAGAAAAATTTCTGAATCTATAAGAATTGATTCTTTACTTATAAGTATGAAAGCATGGATTTAATGACTAACTAATATTTCAGAGGGTAAATTTAAAAGTACAACTTCTTTAGAGAGACGAGAGACTAATTTTTTTTAACACAAAACATTCTGGAGATGAATACTTGATATAAAATAGATATTTATTATGATTTATGCGTATAGTTAATATACTCATTCAAAAGTTACAGTAATGACTTTTTAGGCCCGTAGCTCTAAAAGTTTTGCCTGGAGTCCTAGAAATTTAGCCAGCAGTTTAACCTCTCTCAATGCAGATTTTAGCACTGAAATTTAACCAGATAAAGGAACTGGGCAACCTGATACATTGCCATGAACACTGTCTCTTGTGTTTATAACTCATTTTCCATTTTAGCAGCTCTTCTTGGCAACTATTTGAGAAGGCTCAAGGTGCTTTCATATATTTTATTTCACTTTGTTTTTGTTTTTATTTTTTACAGTGCTAAGAATTGAGCTCAGGACTCCACATGTACTAGCAAGTGCTCTACTTATGACCTGTATCCTCAGCTATCTGTCTGTCTCTTCTTATACATAGATACTCCAAAATATTTAGATATATTCCAGCCTATGCTATTTAAGTATTCTCCATTTCTGATTTTATGCTATTGGGAATAACTGGTTGCATTAAAAAAATAAAAGCTAAAGTGCAATGTTTGGTTTTGCTACTTGCTATCTTCGGAGCTTACATATTACTTCTGTAGGCTCAGGGTCTTAATTTGTGGAGTGGAGGGACAGTATCTAAATGATAAAAGTTTTGCAAACCATCTGTTTTAGGGCTCCTTAGAGATTTAGTGCTAAGTGTGTAGTTGATGTTGCCATTAATTTCCAACAGTAAAAAGCCGTCTGAGCCAGGCAGGGCATGATGATGCGGTTTTGTAATGCCAGTCCTCAGGAGGCTGAAGCAGGAAGGTGGAACCTGAGGGTAGGCTAAACTATATAGGGAGACCCTGTCCCCCAAAACCAATCCAAAACAGAAAATTTGGTCTCAAGGTGTGATGGCTACAGACTTGACTTGGAAGGATATAGTTCTTTCGGAAATGGATCTTAGTAGTCCAGTTGTTCATGAAAAATTGTTAGATAGCACATACTAGTTTCAAAACAGTGGGGTGATGTGTAATTTGAGAATGTCAAATTAATTTGTTCATGTGAATGTCTTTCCTTCTACCTTTCTTGGTGACTATTTTTAGCCTCTTAAGGAGGTTTTAAGATTTGTTTAATATCTTGTCCCAGATATGACTCCTTTTTGTTTATTAGAGCTCCCAAATACCTCATAGTTACAGCTTAGAATTTTTAATACTGAGCTAGTATTGCAGGATTAATATTGTTTACAATTTAATTGTAGTTTATGAAATTGTTTGTTGCTTCAGACCACCTTAGGACAGATCATATTTGTGTCCTGAAGAGTCACTTTGTAAATGAAAGCACTTGGTAATCAGGCATTCCTTACTTTCTAAGAAAAGAAATTCTTAAAATAGGTATGCCTTGAGCTAATCTTTATATAAAAATAGTGTTGAAATTCTTCCTGGGTGCTGATAATTATTTATTATGGTTAAGATATGGGGATATATGAAAATAAGTGTGTGCACAAGTGTATAATGAAGTAGTTTTACATACTGATAAGCATATATTTGTAGCCTGATAAGAACACTTCAGTTTGAAGGTAAAATTTTACTGTTTCGCTGGGCAGTGGTGGCGCACGCCTTTAATCCCAGCACTTGGGAGGCAGGGGCAGGCAGATCTCTGTGAGTTCGAGGCCAGCCTGGTCTACAGAGCTAGTTCCAGGACAGGCTCCAAAGCCACAGAGAAACCCTGTCTCGAAAAACCAAAGGAAAAAAAAATTACTGTTTCAACTTAAAAGAGTAGAAATTATATACTTATCTGTTAAATTGACTTATATATTATCATTTTTAAGTTTTTATGCAATATTTGAGAATTACAGATAAATAAAGGGAATACACAGCTAACTGAAATGAAGGTCATCTAAGTCTGAGGGTCTTAGAATTTCAGTCACACATGCTTAGCTGGGTATTGAACAGCAGTGTTGTTAGAAATAGGTCTCAAGGTCTGAAGTCTGAAGATAAAGGAACTTTAGGACATGTTTCTTAGGTGCTATTGGACAAGTCACTAACTCCAGTGTCACTGAGTTTTCTTATCTCCAAGATGATTACAGTAAAGACTGCACTGTGACAAACTATTGATATATTTAATTAACAAAGTAATTAAAGCTCAAACTATTGAAGGATTTATTCTTTTATCACAAGAACAACATAGGGAAACTACTTTAAAAAATAGAAAGTTTGTAGATATGTGTATACTTCTAAAGTGATGTGTCATTAAGTGTCCAGCTCTATTTTTGCCTTCAAATGTGTCCTCACTTTGAATATGCCAGTGGCTGCCTGTTTCCGTTGAGTGGAGGCCCACAGACGCTTTGTGGTATTTAATGTAGTATTGCAACATGAAAGTTTTAGAGAGAATGTGCTGTGTATTCAACCTAAAATTTTAATCTATTTGCTTTGTTTTTAGCTGTGACTTCTTTTGGACAACCCATGATATTTATTATTGTGCCAACTTTCTCCAAATAGAAGATGGGTGGACTGTTTTCTCGATGGAGGGTAAGAAAACATATTTTCTGTATTGCAAGTTTTCAAGGCTGTCGTAAAAATGTTACATAAAGGTTTTTGTAAAGGTCTCCTTTGGGGTTTACTTTTCAGTGAGTTTGATACTATATATTTAATCTCATTTAACTCCATTTAGAGTTACTTCTTTGGACATTATGGTAGTTCTGTTTATTTTATGGGTATCTAATGACTCTAGAAATTCATTTTTATTTGTGTATTTTATGCAAGTAGTTTTCTTCTTATATTGCCCAAATCCCAAGTTTATTCTAAAAATAGTTGAATTTGTTTTATGTTGTAGTTATGGCTTTTATAGACTGCATAATCTGCTTGCTTATTTATCTGTCTATTTAATTAATTATTTTGGAGACAGAGTTTCACTGTGCAGCCTTGAACTCACAGAAATTTGCCTCGCCTCTGTTTTCCTAGTGCTGGGACTTAAGGAATTTTTCTTTTTAGCATGCCGTATAAATTCACTAATGTCACACTAAATATGCTTTTAAGAGTTATAGGTTGAACAAAATTAAAAATGAAGATTTTGTTAAGCTTTTAGAGGAAGTATCTCAAAGTTAGAGATTCAAATTACACTGTTAAATACTCTTCTAATGTAAGAAGAGATTATATAGTCTAGGACAAATTAATTTTCTTATTTCATATAATAGGGACTAGTGATATATGATTTAGCTTTTGACTTGTTAGATTAATCCATGTTTTAGATTAGTGCTAAATTGACTCCCCCTTTTTTAAAAATTCACAGGTAAAATTGCATGTATTTATTATATGCAACATGATATTTTAAAGTATGTACATTATGTTATTTAGATCTAGCTAATTAGCATATGCATTAGCTCATAATTAACATTCCCTTTGTTGGCATTTTTCATGAATGTGGTATATCAGGACTAGAGAGATGGTTAAGGGGTTAAGAACACCTGTTGCTCTTGTAAAGCCTGAGTTCAGTTTGTAGTACCCTAGAGAGGTTATTCACAGCTGCCTGGAACTCCAGTTTTAGGGATGTGGCACCTCTAGCTTCCCATGTCCCCTGTACTCACGTTGAGTACACACAAACATAAATGTGTATGTGCATACTTAAAACACAAATAAACCATAAGCTATAGTCCCCATGCTGTGTGGATCTGTAGAATGTATTCTATATGGTGTTTTGTATCCTCTGACCCCCTGTAGCTCTCTACCTCCAATTTCCCTAGACTGGTAGCTTTTCATTTTCTACTCCTATGGGATCAGCTTTTTTCCATCCCAGTGATGTGTGAAATGACTTTCTTTAAAAATCTGACAGACCGAGAATTTTATTATTCCTTTGTTTTTATTTGTTTGGATTATATGAAGTTGCCAGTATTCTGCTGTGACATAAAAAAAAAAAATGGCAGTTTTGTGTGGTTCAGCCTTACATAAACAACTCTAGTAGGGACTTTAGCACTGATATTTGTTACTGTCTCGATAAATATTTTCTCAATTGTCATTTAAATCATTCTGGCTTATATAAAAATGTATTTGGCAAATAATCTCTGCTATTATAAACTATTCTTAGATACTCTAAAAATCTAATCTTTATGAAGCTGTGTATTTGGGGCTGAAGCGATGGCTCAGAGGTTAAGGTACTGGTCGCATACAATTTCAGCAGCCATACACTTTCCCTCACTCACAACTATTTATAACTTCAGTTCCAGGAGGTCCAGTGCCCTCTTCTGACCTCTGTGGGCACCAGGATGCATGTGGTATACAGACATACATGCAGGCACACACCTATACACATTTAAAACAAAACAAACAAACAACTCTCCCCAGACTGTGTACTTTAGGAATCAGACCTGCAATTCTTGTGCTTCAGTGCATCAGACAGTGTGGTACTTAGCAGAGCCCAAGGTGAATGAGCTTTTAGCATTATTGAATTAAACTATCTTTAGCCTGTGAATATTTTGGTATATTAATTCCTTTGGATGAAAATTTATTTCTTTATATAAAAGTCTGTTCTGTTGAGGTTAAGAATGGTAAATGTAGAACTATCGCAGTTGAAAGTTTTAGGGAAAGTGTTACTTTAAGAATCCTAGCTGTACAGTGGAGGCGGAGTCCTTATAATCTAAGCACTTGGGAAGCAGAGGCAAGTGGATCTTTGTGAGTTCAAGACTCACCTGGTCTACAGAGCTATTTCCAGGAAAGGTAGGCCCGTACAAAGAAACCTTGTCTTGAAAAAACAAACCCTCCCCCCAACTATATAGTTTGCCTCTACAAAGAAACCTTGTCTTGAAAAAAAACAAACCTTCCCCCCAACTATATAGTTTGGTAATTTTAATTTTTCTATTGTAGTTAAAACAGGTAGAACTATAGCTTGATAACATTGAGAAACCTAGTTGTGAATTAAAATGTTCTAATGACTGTAAAGCCAAGTGTTTCTAAGTTTGCAGTAACAAGTTCTAATGCCATGCCTTATTTCTGTTTCTAAAACAGGCAAAACCTTCAACAGTCGAAGTTCTAGAAAATATAGATAAGGTATGTTCATTAACTCTAGTATTTTATCTTAATATTTTAATAATTTTACGTTAGAGAAGAGATATGGGAACTTAAAGATAATATAGAGGAATCCTGAGAACTTTAGTGTTACATGATCTCAAAAAAAAAAAAAAAAATCTGGTCTCCCAGTGACTTAAGAAGCCTGTATCAAGTAATAGAATCCGATGGAATGCAATTAGAGCTAACGGGGTGTAAATGAATGTAACAGATAACATAATAAAGGTTGCTGGCTACTGTGTAGCTTTTATCAGTCAGCAAAAATTCTGTAGCTTTGACATTTTTCTCTTATTTAAAAAGTATTTTGTTCTTAGGAATATTGGAAGTAGTGAATAGACTGGAATGATGGAGTTTCAGCCATTGTTTTGATTTTGTTGTTTATTTGGAGACAATCTCGCTAATATTATTCTGCCTGTCTGGCCTAGAACTCTCTGTTTAGACCAGGCTGGCCTCAAACTTGGAGAAATCTGCCTCCCTCTACCCCAGTATTAAAGGTGTATACTACCATCCTGGCCCTACATTGTTACAATTTATATTCTTTTTTTTTTTTTTTCTTGCCAGATTTCTAAAAACCATGTGTGGAGAGCTATTTTTTTTTTTTTGACTCAATAAGTATTTGCTGGTATCAGTTTTATTTCTCCAGTCTTTGATAATTTAATAGATTAAAAATAACATTTAATATTTCAGTTTAAAAATAATTTGTTGAGAAAAACTTTTTATTTTTTAAGTTCATTTTTAGTTTTCCTTCCCTTATGTTTGCTTTGAAATGGTAGAACACTGAATTTCCTTGACTCCTAGGACTCTTGTACGATCTTTCTGTCGTGTTAGTTCTCTCATTTCAATTTCTAAATGCTTTATGAGATTTAATAATACAGAATATTTCTCTTTTAACAGGAAATTGAAGCATTGGAAGAATTTAGAGAAAAAAATCAGAGATTGCAAAAATTATGGGTTGGAAGATTAATTATCTATTCTTCAGTTCTTTATCTGTTTACGTGCTTAATCGTGTACCTGTGGTATCTTCCCGACGAGTTTACAGCGAGGCTTGCCATGACACTCCCATTCTTCGCTTTTCCTTTCATGTAAGTAAAGTTCCTTTTTGTTGATCCTTTCTTTTTCTGACCAGATAATTTTAATATATTCATTCTCTTTTTATTATAAGATATTGTCTCAGATTGAATAAGTTTGGACTATTTTTATAGTTTGATAACTATTTTTTTAATTGTATAATTTCTAGTCTATAACCTAAAGGGTTGTTCTTAATAAAAACCCAGAGTCAGATATTAGGGGGTGAAAGCCGAGAGGTCAGAGTAGCAGGGGAGCCAGCCACCAGAGAGAGGGCTTACCTCTACCAATGCTCAGACTGAAGGGGCGGTCCTGTGTCTCCTCAGACTGCATTTACAGACTGCATCTGTCTGAGCTCCTGTCTCCTCCTGCCTTGTATTCCTCTCTCTGCCCAGCTATATCCCTTCCTGTGTCCACCTCCCTAATGCTGGGATTAAAGATGTGGGCCACCGCCACCTGGCTTCTAGTAGCTTACTTAGTTCTGCACTCAGATCTTTAGGCAAGCTTTACTTGTTAAAACACAAATAAAATATCACTATATCTTAGGGATAGCACCATTGTTGCTAGTAATATTTTATAGTTTTCTGTTAGGCTACCATAGTTCCTCTAGGCCAATGGTTCTTAACCTGTGGGTATTGGCCCCTTCAGAGGTCAAATAACCCTTTCATAGTGGTTGCATAATAGATATCCTGCATATTAGATGTTTTCATTATGACTTTTAACAGAAAAATTGCAGTTATGAATTAGTGAAAATAATTTTATGGTTTTGGGGGTCACTATAACATGAAGAATGGTATTAAAGGGTCACAGCCTTAGGAAGGCTGAGAATTACTGCTATAGGCATTGGGCATGATATATGGAGTGTGGATGAGTGGGGAGGGTTTGTAATACTAAAATAATAAGTGTCCAAATGCCTCCAAGTATGTATCTTTCATCCTAATGCCTCTCTTTTTAATTATTGCTATCAGCCAATTAATTATTTCTTCTTAACTATTTCATAATCTGGCACTTTATGGGAGGTGTATCTCAACTGAGGATTTTGGGAAACAGTAAGAAGTCTTTTTCATTTAATTAGCAAACATTTATGAATAACAATTGTGTAGACATTGGGTTATAATAGTATATGGTGAACAAAATTAAAAAAAAATCACTGGCTGTAAATTTTAGGTTTTATATATATTAAGGAATCAGTGTGATTAATGTTATGACAGAGAAATACAAAATGCTATGGGAACTTTTAACAGGGGCCCTAACCCAGGCTTGGGGACAGGTCCTAGAAACAGTCTTGGTTACGTTTTCCATTATTCTCAAGTTAAGCAGCTTAGAACAATATCCATTATATCAGAGCTCTGAAGTTCAGAAACTCAGGCAGATTAACTGGGTCTTTGCTTAGACCCAGGCCTGAGTGAGTCTCCAGGGGTTAGACCGAAGTGTATTTGGAGTCTCTGCGGGAGAACTGCAGACTTTTAAAAGAAATTTAAGATTTTAGTTTTGCATTTAGTCTGGGACATATTTCTAAATTTGAACTCCCAAACTCATAAAGTAATCAACTTTGCATGTGCAGAGGTGAACAAGTTTATTTTTATATTCAGATCTGAGAACTGGAATTGAGTTCATGTGGAACATTGCAGTTAATCTTCTGGACATTGACTGTGGGGCCTCGTCATGTCCTCGGCTAGAGCTTTGTCTCTGAGCTATGCTACCAGCCTCACTCTTAGCTTGTTTCCCTTCTTTTTAGAAATCTTTTGGAGCTTTTTAAATTTCAAGTAGATGAACTTATAATACTGAACTCTTACACTGTTTCCTTTATATTTTTCATAAAAAAGGAGAAAATAAGATTAAAAGTATGAGATACTTACTTGATTTAAATATTTTCACAAAACTAGGAAAACTACTCTTACTTGACATTCAGTTCTATAGAGCAGTTGATTTTCTGATTATAAAAGGTAATTTATAGATCCCTGATAGAGAACTCCGCTAATTTCAACTGCTGCCCCAAATTGTGCTTTGCTGGATCTGTTACTAAGTCATAAGAATCACTTTTGAAACAATCACTTTATTAAAATAATTACAGTAATTATTTTTGATGATCCTGGGATGGAACCCAGTACATGAGTTATTTTCCACTTAGCTATATACTTAGCCTGAATCATTTTTAAAAGTAGAAAAACTTCATTAAGTGTTTAAGTGTCGACTTGACATAGCCTAGAGTCATCGGAGAAGGGAGTCTCACTTGAAGGGTTGTCTAGATCAGATTGGCCTGAAGACAGCTGCTAAGCATGAGCCTGGGCATAAGCCAGGAAACAGTTTTCCTCCACAGTTTCTACCTTCGTGTTCTTGTTTGAGTTCCTTAGTGGTGGACTGTGACATTTGAGTATAAACCAAACAAAGCGTTCCTGTCTTCAGTGGGTTTTGTTAGTGGGTTTTAGCAGCCACAGAAAGGCAGCTAGAACAGTTATATTTGTTCATTCATTATTTGTGTGTGTGTGTGTGTGTGTGTGTGTGTGTGTGTTTGCACATGTGGGTTTAGGTCAAATAACATTCTTCTTGGGTGGCAGTTCTCTTCTACCATGTGGGTCCTGGGGATTGAATTCGGGCTATCCTACTCTGCTTCAAGAGCTTTTGCCTACCGAGTCATCTTGCCTACCCATGAAGCATTTGGTTACTGTGCTCTCTGATTGCTGTGTGTCACTGTAGTTAGTGCTCTCTGGTTTGATAAGTTGCAGAACCACCTCACTTCGTCTCATTCATTGTTACCCCGTTCTCTACTGTTGTGGCTTCTGTTTCAGTGAGCTCTTTCTTCACTTTGGGAAGCACAGGCCAAGTTACCTAACAAAGAATAGATTGTCTTTCCAGGCAGTGACAGTCAGCATGAAACAATACAGGTGTGGAAGTGGATGCTGAGGTAAATAAAGAGTTATCACCTGGGTTATTTTATTGGTAGTAGGAACTATTACTTAAGTTTGGTTGGCCTTTTTTCCTTAGAGAGCAGTTCTGACGGCTGGACTAGGATTTACTTCAAGTATTGGAAGCAGAAGGAGCAATAAAATGTATTGCTTTATTCTTCACATTTTTATTGATTAGACCACTTAGAAATTTGTCTGATATGTTCGAAATGTGACCATTATCTCTATTATGTATTTGGCGCTGCCTCAACTATAGAGGTCAAGGGCCAAGACAGAGCCTTTGCAGTCCAGTTACAGCTGTTACAGAATTGCCCTTGGTAGTAGGGTATCAGTGCTCCGTCTTCACCTTGTTTATAAGACGGATGAACTTTAGGTTCCATTATTGTTTCCTAGAACATAGACTTAAGTGGATATAATTTTTTTCAATTCTTTTAAACTTAAACGTTGCTTTTTTAGTGCTGAGGATCAAATCCAAGGCCTTATACATACTAAACAAATACTCTACTACTGGGGCATATTCCCGGCATAAGATTGAACCCCCTTCGCTTCCCATGCCCAGTGCTAAGGCTCAAATCCCCAGGGCTTCACACGTACTAGGCAGATATTCTACCCTCTAACCCACTAAGTTATACTCAGAATGTAGCATTTGTTTCATAGGCATCGTTAGGCTTTGCCACAGGGAGGGAAGGTTTGGGTATACTTAGACATTTTTATTTCTGCAGATGTACAATTTTTTTGGACTTGATTGATCTGTTTTCTTCAAGAAATAAAGAAATAATATCTCGGTACATAGTCTAGTCTAGGGTGGCCTCCAACTGGTAATCCTCCTGAATGCTGTGAAGATAGGTATGTTCTACATGCCTGTCTGAGTTGGCTATACAGACACACAGACATACACAGACAGACATGCACATGCATACGTAAGTAGTTTTTTTTTTTTTTAAGGGGTGCTAGGGATGTATGTATTAGGCAATCATTCTATCTGAGCTACATCCTCAAACCCTTTTTAGCTTTTATTTTCAGACAGGGTCTTGCTCAAATGATCAGGCTAACCTTGAAGTTGCTCTGTAGCTTGAACAAGGCCTGGAATTTAGATTTTCCTATTTTAGTTTCTTGAGTGGCTGCATTAAAAGCGTGCAGAGCCAGGCCTGCTTGGTGTGTGTGTGTGTGTGTGTGTGTGTGTGTGTGTGTGTGTATGTGTGTGTATGTGTGTGTCTCCAACCCAAGGCCTCAGTGTATGCTAGGTAAATAGTCTATCTATGACTGAACTGCATCGAGTATAGCACGAATTCTAATTGGCATTAATAATAAAAACCCAGAGTCAGATATTAGGGGGTGAAAGCTGAAGGACCAGAGAAGCAAAACAGTCAGCCACTAGAGAGTTCTCACCTCTACCAGTGCTCCGATGGAAGGGACAATCCTGTCTCTACAAATCCTCAGACTGCATCGGACTGCATCTGAGCTCCTGTCTCCTCCTGTTTTATATTCCTCTCTCTGCCCAGTCATATCACTTCTGTCTCCTCCTCCCGAGTACTGGGATTAAAGGTGTAAGCCACCATCACCTGAATCTGTTTCTCTTTGAGACTGGATCAATCTAATGTAGCCCAGGGTGGCTTTGAACTAAGAGAGATCTGTCTGCCTCTGCCTCCGAGTGCTGCTGGGATTAAAGGTGTGTGCCACCACCGTCTGGCCTCTATGGCTAACTAGTGAC
This sequence comes from Alexandromys fortis, assembly GCF_014885135.2. Classification (NCBI taxonomy): domain Eukaryota; kingdom Metazoa; phylum Chordata; class Mammalia; order Rodentia; family Cricetidae; genus Alexandromys; species Alexandromys fortis. Next base: position 8,422,262 of record NW_026067898.1, read on the forward strand.
TTAGCTCAGCACTCTGATCATCAGGCAAGCTTTATTTGTTAGATCACTACAGTCTAGCTTTAATTGGTTCATTTTAAAGTGAACAACTTTTAGATGTTTTTTGTGTGTATGTGGTCATTAAGCCCAGTGCCCCATGCTTGCTAGACAACCACTGTTTCACTTAGTCATACCTCAGCTACTTACCTTTTAATGTCATAAGCACTTTCAGACATGTTCCGTTTCTTTTCCTTCCTTCCCTCTCTCCATCCTTCATTTCCTTTCTTTCTTAATAAAAATTTCTAGACATTTTATTCCCTCTAATTTTAGAAATTAATTACTTTAAAAATTTGATCTCCCTAGAGGAATAAACCATTGTCTTCCTCCATGGTGGATTTGTTTTTTAATTATATCAAATCTTTTTTGTTGTTGTTGTTTTCTCTGGGACTCTGAGGGAAGAAATTTAAGCAAGGGAACCGAGAAAGGTGGTCATCTTCCTCTTTCTTTCTTTCTTTCTTTCTTTCTTTCTTTCTTTCTTTCTTTCTTTCTTTCTTTTCTTTTCTTTCTTTCCCCACTTCAGTTAGAAGCTGTTAAGAATAGTTAACATTCTTAACCATGAGGCAGAGGGGCACACTGGAAATGCCTGGGCGTTTGAAACCTCAGCGCTCACCCCCACTGACATCTCCAACAAGATCAAATCTCCTAATCCCTTTCAAACAGTTCCACCAACTAGGACCAGGTATTCAAATATGAGCTATGGGGACCATTCTTATTCAAACCATCACACACAGTTTTCATGCTTCCTACCGCTGGGTATTTCCTGAGTTAGTCAGAAGACTGGCAAACATGGCAGCCTTTTGAAGTAAATTCAGTCATTTGGCCAGCCTACTGCTTCCTCCCTTCCTCCCTCCCTCCTTCATTCTCTCCCTTCCTTCCTTTTCTCCACACAAATACACCCCTGTGGAGGTCAGAGAACAACTTGGAGGAGCTGATTCTCTCCCTCCACTTAGTCCTTAGGCTTGATGGCAAACACCTTTCCCATCTCAAGGATCCCCATGACAGAAGTTTTAAATTTTTCTGATGAGATGCTGTTTGTCAGTTTTATTTTTATGAATATTGTTTTTCTATCACGTTTAAGAATTTTTCCTTAATTATATGCCCCAGAGATTTCCCCAGAGATGTTTTTTTTTTCAAGCCTTTTAAAAGAAATATGTTATACTGGTTTGTAATGTATTTTTAATTGATGAGATGTTGGTTGAAGTCTCCCCAACCCCAGATGCTGCCTAGTGGGTGAATTTTTAGAAAGGAGCCATACCTTTAAAAACTATTTTCATAGATCTTTTAGAAGTGCAATATGTACATATGTAAGGAAACATTATAATGAAACCCATTATTTTATACAACTAATTGGTGGTAGTAAAATTAAAAAGATAAGTAACTTTGTCTAGTTAAGTCTTTGTTTTTGTGGTATTAACATAAGAATTTTCTACTTTTTTGGGCCCTGGTATGTCTCTGTTCATGATTTTCAGTCTGAGAAAACAGTTTGAAAGTTAGTTCATGTTAAGGATTAGATTTTATTTTATGATCCAGTATGTCGGTCTCTTTGAATTTCTGGTTTAAAATTTAGTGCATTTTGGTGATAAGAAAGAAGTTAATTTTAGTTTTTAAATATAATGTATTTTTTTTAGTTTTATAAAAAAAGGCTTTCTATATATTATATTTACTTTATTTTGAGCCAGTTATTTGTGGGAGATTTGTTTGGGATGAATGGAATGTCTCCAACTGTGTTCTTGACTAACTGGAGACCTTCTAATAAATACTTTGGATTGATACGCCTGCATCTTAGAGTTGATCTGTTATTTTTTCAGGAACTTGCATGATAATTACAGGCTGGATTAGCTCACATTCCCACCAACAGTGTACATAAGGGTTCCCTCTTGTCTGTTTGCTTGCTAGAGCTTGATGTGGTAGATGATCTTTTTGATGCTTTTTTGAATTGTAAATATTTTTATATTTCTGTATTCACTAGGGAAACTAGCCTATAATTTTCTTCTTTTGTTGTTTTATCTTGTTTTCTGGTTTTGGTATCAAGATAATACTGGCTTCATAAAAAGTTTGGTAGTGTTATCCCCCTTTCTATTTTATGGAGTAGTTTAAGCTCAGTGTTTGTTCTTAAAACAGGAGATTTCACTAGTAATCCATCTGGGCCTGTTTCATTTGAAAGATCCACTTATTTATTATTATTTGTTTAATTTCATTGCTTTTTATAATTCATTTAATTTTTAATCTTTTCATTTGTGTGTATGTATGTGTGTGGGGGTGTTCACACATGTCGTGGCACACTTGAGGAGGACAGTACTGTGGGGCTGATTATGTGCGCTCTTGTTGTCAGGTGTTCACAGCACTTTACCCTCAGAGCCATGGCCTACTGTTTTTCTATATTTATATTGACTTGAAGAGATGACCTTGACAAGGTTGTGATAGGATTAGTTTTGAGTTTCTCTTAATTCTTTTAATATTTTTGGATATGATAGTAGTTCAAAGCCTAAAGAGTTATTGCCATAAAACCCTTTTCTGAGGCAAGGTTTCTCTGTATGACCTTGGTTGTCCTGGAACTCTCTGTAGATCAGTCTGGCTTCCAACTCACAGAGATCCACCTGCCTCTGCCTCCCGATTGCTGGGATTAAAGACATGTGCCACACCACTGCTTAGCTACTATGAAATCTTAAAAGGAGTTATTTAGCTAAATTTTTTTTTATCAAGTATTTATTTGAAAGTAAGCCTCCCCTCCATTTCCTTCTCCAGAAAGCCTATTCTATTACATAAAGAAGAACTCTCCAATGGATTATGTAATAATGCTCATGTTTGGAAAAGCAAAACATTCTTGCCTGTTCACACAAGAGAACATATATGCCTGTTCCGACAAGGGAACATGTAAGAAAAGTCTTTGGAATTGATACTTATTTAGAGAAAGCATCCTGAGGTTGGAGAGATGACTCAGTGGTTAAGACTTGTGCTGTTCTTTCAGAGACTTGAGTTCAGTTCCTAGCATCTGTGTTAGTAGGTTTACAAACTGTAACTTCAGCTCTAGGTATCTTGCACCTTCTTCTGGCTTCTATGGACATCATTATACATGTGCACATACAAATACACATAAGTAAAAATAAAATAAATATTAATAAAAGAAAGCATTCTGTAATATTGTTCTTCATGCCTTGGGGGATTCATAGGCCCCTTAGAAACTGACAAAAGCAATGGTTTCTCTAGAGAAGTAAACTCATACAAAGACAGTTTTATAATTCAAGGGAACCTTTATGGAGTTTAGGTAAAGAACTCCTCTGTTGAAAGCTCAGGCAATCTACTGGATTCCTTGATAGAATATACTACTTTTTGACTTTTAATATGTAGAGAGAAATACCTAACCCTAATTAAAGTCTATGGATTCTGATTTTGTTTTGAATTTTGCTTCCTCTCTAGCATCTGGACCATAAGAACTGTGCTTATTTTCTTCTTTTCCAAGAGAACAGAGAGAAATAGTAAGTTTAAGTTCCAAATATTTTTTTATAAATATATATTAAATAAACAAACTCATTGTGTGATATTTTATAAGCTAGTTATGAAATAGTTTATGAGACCATAGTATGTATGAGATTATATTGTGTGTCAGAATTCTTTGCTATACAATAAAATGAAGTTTATGAACGTAATAAATTTCTATTTTTCATATATATCAGTTCTTTTTTTTTTTTTTTAAAGATTTATTTATTATGTATACAGTATTCTCAGTACTCTGCCTGCAGGCCAGAAGAGGGCACAGATCTCATTACAGATGGTTGTGAGCCACCATGTGGTTGCTGGGAATTGAACTCAGGACCTTTGGAAGAGCAGGCGGTGCTCTTAACCACTGAGCCATCTCTCCAGCCCCTATCAGTTTTTATTTAGAATTTTTTTCACAAAACATTTTTTTAAATAAAAGCAAATTGTATTAAATTAAATTAATCTTTGTGGGAAACATTGGTACAAAGTAAAATATAACACACATATTCTTTTTCTTTTTACTTATTTTATTATTTTATGTGTATGGGTATTTTACCTGCATTTTGCCTATACTATGTGAGCCACTTGGTACCTGTGGCGTCAAGGAGAGGCCATTGGATCTCCTAGTTAAAGATGGTTATGAGTGTCTATGTGTGCTAGGAATTGAACCTGGGTCCTTTGGAAGAGTAACCAGTGCTTTTAACTACAGAGCCATTTCTCTGGCCTTCTAGCTTTTATTTTAACTGTATTACTCTCCTTAACCTCATAGCCCTTTAGCTTTGTTTTAACTGAAATATATAAATAAAGAATCAGCTTCTAAGTAGAGAGCAACTGGTTACTCCCACAGCTTTTGTGCCATTGTTGTACTAGAGTGCCGTGCAGATAAGTCACAGCGTGGACCACGGGGCTTGTAGCTGGGCTGGTGTTGGTCTTTTCCCTCTGCAGTATCGAGTATCTTTCAGTACATGAGCCCCAGTCTTCACTAACAGAAAGGCCCTAGCTAAGCACCAGCTTGACCTCTCTGTGTTCAATGAGAAGTATACATTCTTTACATTCTTCTAAAAATAAACTTTCTATATCGTTTGCTTCTTTTTCTTTTTCTTTTTCTTTTTTTTCCCCCATTGTACAAAGTTTAGTATATTGAATTGACGAGTATCTGTCATTCTACTGAAACAGTTATCAACTCCTGGTCTATCTTAATTTTGTTTTTGCCTTCATCTTCACTATTTACATTATTTTCAAGTATATTTTAAAATAGAATAATAATAATATAATGCATTAATCATACTTAGAAATATTAATATAAAATATAAAAATTCTGATAATTTAAGTAGTTCTACTTGCTTTAAGAATATTTTTTCTGATTCAATATGTAAATAAGGTTGTATAAGTAGATGGCCTTTAGAATATCCTCCTTCCATACGACCTCACTTCTGTCTGCTTCAGGATATGTGGCCGAGTCCAAATAACCACTTATCTTGAGATACTTTTGATTTTTTTTTTCTTACACTTTTCCTTATCCTATTTTTTTGGTATCCCTATCCTCTTTGAATATAACTACATGCTTAATCTCTGACAAACACTATCTAAAATACACTTAATATTTTCACTTAAAAAGTTTTATTATGTGTGTGTGTGTGTGTGCGCGCGCGCGCGTGCACCTGCATGTATTTATATGCCCCATGTATGTAGTACAGATGTCTGCGAAGACTAGAAGAGGGCATTTGATCATTGGTTGTGAGTTGCCCAATATGGGTGTTTGGAACTAAACTCTAGTTCTGTGCAAGACAGTTCTAGGGAATCTGGCACCCTCACACAGAGATCCATGCAGGCAAAACGCCAATGCACATAAAATAAAAATAAATTGTTCAAAAAATTTTGTCTATATAAAGTCCATTAATATTTTTCCTGAATCTTGAAATGTATTATACAGCCAGAATATGAAATATATGGGTAAACATTAAGATAATTTTTATCTCTGCATATGTGATAAATTTAGAGGACTCCTAGACATTTTCTTGTGTTTACTTCATGTATATTATTTATGATGATTGAGTTTCATATCTAAGCATCTTAATATTTGATTTAGCTTTTATTTAAATCTTCTTTTCTAGACGAAGCTTTGGATGATTTAAAATCCCAGAAGAAAAAGATAGTAAGTTAAATTTTATCTAAAGTTAATTTATATAAATAAGTTAAGAACTGAATAATTAATGTTTATGTATTATACCCTAGTGACTCTTCAAGGAACACTTTTGACAGTATTTTGATGTTGAAATTATGATTTTTTGTAGTTAATGATAATATACAGGAAAAAGGTTAGATGTGGTGTTTTTAGATTCTGAGAACTATGCTAGTTGGAAAGTAAGCAAATAATTCATATTGAAGAACTAAATGAGGCAGAGGGTATAAAGGTGAGTGCCCAGAGTGTGTTTTAGAGCCCCAGTAGAGGAAATGTATACTTGTGTTCATTCTTAGGTTTCTTTAGTACAGAGTACACACACACACACACACACACACACACACACAGAGAGAGAGAGAGAGAGAGAGAGAGAGAGGAATATTAGTTATAAGAGAAACTCAACATGAAAAGACTGAAATGAGAGACTATGATATTTTTTCTAGTATCTTTTGCTTTACCCCTGCAATGGTGCGCACACGGATACCCATTGTGAGGCTAGTTCGTGAATGCTTTGTGTGTTTTGGGAAGAGTACTAGAGTAAGACAAAGGGCTGAGGGGCTCAGAGGTCGGCACATGAAAGTCTGTATAAGTGAGTTGATCTTGGGGTTTGCCTTTGTAGTTTTACCCGTTCTTTTAGTATTAAAGTGGAAATGGTGGTGATTGCTGATAGTATGATATATAGAAAACTCATAAGATGGAATTTACTCAAGTATAGTCTGTTTAGTGTACTTGTGTCTGGAGTAAAATAAGTTGATTCGTTTTCTGTTGCTGTGATAAAGAACTGAGGTGTTCAACTTAAACTGATGACAATTCATTTTGGCTCCTGACTTTAAAGGTTTTAGTCCTTGATCACTTGCTTGCCTGCGGTAGCACAGTATCTCATGATGGGTGCATGTTATATGAAAAGAATTTTAGTAACAATTACAAAATGTAATGGGGAGTGGGTTTGTATCAATTAGTACTTTAGAATTATCTTATTAAGGAAAATAAATGAAACAGACACACACGTGAATATTAAGGCTGACTGACTTACTAGGAATTGCAGTTGTTGAAATAGCATTGATTTGAGTTCTCTGTTAAAGATGACAGTTTTGTCTAACCTTTAAAAAATTTAAAACATTTTTATCTTTTAAAAACTTTCACTGCATATAGTCATTATATTTATTATGTTACATAAGGGCATATTGACACAAGTATGTATTGTATTGAGCAAGTTCCCTTCTCGTGTCTCCCTGGTCTCCCCACTTCCATTAGTCCTTTCCCCGTAGACACTCTCACTTACGTCATATGTTTACACATGTTTTTGTATGTGTATAAAACCTAGGAATGACCTACAGGAGAAAACATACAATACCTGCTTCTCTGAGCCTGGCTTAATTTTCTTAATACTCCAGTCTTTGTAAACAGAGCAGTAGGCTGCACTTGTCACTATGCTGATAGAATCAGTAGCTTCTTGCCACCCTGACATTCACGTTTTTATTATTCATAGTGGAATAAAACTGTAGATTATCTGTAGGTCACAATGCAACACCTTAAGTGCTCACTCACCATATTCGTCTTAGTGACTTCTGTTGTGCTAGTGTAGAGCATTTCTGTTGTTACTGAGAGTTCTGTTTCACAAGAGGTCTAAAAAGCATTAGCATCAGAGATTAAATTCTTTAATATTCCATAATGACATTGATTTGGGGATGTATTCTGTGATACCCTTTCTCTACCTCATTCTTAATTTTCTCTAGTCCAAAATGAATTTTATATTATAAAATTAAAGTAACTTTATTTATTATATATTATTTATCATTATTAATTTATTATAATTGTGGAATAATTAGTAAAATATTTTAGTTTTACTAAATTGAGATTCATTAATCTTCTCAGAACTTAGCTTCTTAAATGTTGAACATTTAATGGGGAATCTATTAACTTCTATTGTTTGGGTTATTTCTTTTAAAGCTGTGCTTTAGCTAAGTAAATGTCATTCGAGTCGCTTTCTAAAGTAAGTGTCCCTGGAGTGAACACGACCTATAATGAATCTAAGTGGTTATTGGTCACTGGGAAGGAGAAGGTCCTGTTCCAATTTTTCCAAAAGCATTTTATATTACACCGTAGTTTTTTTTTTCGTGCTGACTATCTTAGACTAGATCTTAACTCTAAGTATTGCTGAAGTGATATTTTACTAGTGATTACTTTTAAAATCAAACCCCTGTATTAGACTTTAAAGTGACTTGAGAGCATAGTAAGTAAAGTGCTGGAACAAGAAGCATTTTAATTACAGGCCCTAGTGTGAGCGTAAAACCCAATACAAATTTTACTTAAATCCTGTTGGATTTTTTTTTTTTATTCTAAAGTCGTTTGAATCTAAGTAAAAAAAAAATAATAAAGGGGGTGGGGAGGACGTTAGCTTTTGAGTCACTTGAGCAAAGCCATGGCTGTTCTCCAGTTAGTGAGTTTTCACTGCACTCTCAGAAGCTAATTGCTTCTGCTAATAAATAATCTAAAATCGATGCTGACAGCAGTTAATTGGCACAGAGATTTTATTTTGTAAAGCTCTTGGCTAACGACCTTCTTAAATTAATAGCATTAAGTGCTATGAGGAAATAAATCTGAGGAATTGCCTGTCACTTGCTTGTCATGTCTAATAACTTCCGATAATGATGGCTGATAGATTTCTGCACATTCCATTATTGCAGTCGGTGCATGTGATTATTCTCCTCATTATATGTAAACAATTAGCCAGATTTGGTATTTCCTACAGTAAAGCTGCTAAAATACAAGCAATGTGTTAGAGGTTAGAAACTATTTTAAAAGCTTGGATTTTAATTATTTGATTGTAGGAAATCTTTCTATTTAGATATATTTGCTGAATGTAAGTACAAACAGGAGGGGGTGATTTTATTTTTCTTGATTCCAAGATTTTAATATCTTTTGAAGACGATTTATAAAAACAAATAATGATTCAAAATATAACAATTTATGGGAATTTTTGTTTGTAGCTTGAAGAAGTCATGGAAAAAGAAACTTATAAGACAGCTAAGTTAATTCTCGAAAGGTTTGATCCAGAATCAAAGAAAGCAAAGGTAAAACTGTGACTCTGTTTTTTCATTACAACTTCTCCATTGTATTCGGGACTGCGTAATTTAAACATGATTGTAATTGACAGGAGTTTGAGCCGCCATCTGCTGGAGCAGCTGTAACTGCAAAACCAGGACAAGGTAAATAACTTTGTAGAAACTGCTGCTGCTGTTGGAAAGATCCGTATTTACCCAAGTGAGTTCACAAGTGTGTGTTGGTGGTGTGTAAAAAGTTAAATGCTTTTATGTTCATTTGTACTTGGTAATCTGACAGATGACATAGAATAGATAACAATATTTTTGCTTTTATTTTGTGGGAATACATTGATAAGTTAGAATATTGAATATTTATTGAGATTAAAATAAATAATTGGTTTTAATTTTGAAATTTAATTAATTTTACTTATATTATAATGAGCTTTTTCCCTTGCAAATAATAGTCTTAGGAATATCTGTTATTAATATCTTTTCATTTTTATGAGTTCCTTCTGGAGAATGAAGATTTTTGTGACAGTTAAAAAACTTTAAAATAACACATTTACTTAATAAAAAAGTAAATAATTTAAAAATGAGAAAAATGAGGATTGAATAAATATGAATTTTTTATATAGTTCATATAGAAATATATAGAAAGAAATTTCATATAACAACAAATATTTGGAGTTGTATTGCCTATCATCACCTTTACATTTAGTATTATAAAATTTCAAGTCATTTTATATTTATTGCAAATTATTTAAATTTAGTTTATTATTATTGTATGTGGGATGTGTGTGTTGTGGGGGGGGTCATGTATGCCAGGGCTCATGTGTAGCGGTCAAAGGGTAACTGTGCAGTTGACTCAATCCTTCCACCTTTTTGTAGGTTAAAGGGATTGAGCATAGGTTCTCAGGCCTATGCGGTAAGCATTTACCTAGTGAGTCTCCTCATCAGCCCCCAGAAGTCATTTCATATGGTTATATGAAATATCTCCTGAAGTGGAATGTGAATATTTTGAGTTTGCATTAGTTTTTAATCTTTATTTTTTTTTCAGTAGAATCTGGTAAGTTTTCAAGATTTTGTGGCATTGAAGAAAAAGATACATAGAAAACTAACTCTGGTCCATGCAGAATTGAAGCCTGGTTTCAAAGTTACGATACTATTTATAGCTTTGAGAGGGAATGTTTTTTATAAATATCCACAAGGACCATGAAGATTAAATGAGTCATATTTTAGGTTTCCTAACTGGTATGGCTGTGTGGGAAGAATTTATAACCAGTCTTTATAACTAGGATTTTAAATTAGAGAAATATTAGCTTGTTCTTTTCTTTATTTTTTCACTGTTTTTTTTTTTTTTTGGTAAAAGTAAAAGTTCACATACAATTAAAATAAATTAGATATATATGTTTCTAAAGAAATTCCCATATTCATAATCAGTGTTAAGTTTTTCTATAGTTTATACATTTGCTAAGCAATCATAGAAAAAAGTTTTATTCTGCGTGAAACAATTTGTGTACATACTTTTTTTTTTTTTTTAAGATTTATTTATTTATTATGTATACAACATTCTGCCTCGATATATGCCCGCACGCCAGAAGAGGGCGCCAGATCTCATTACAGATGGTTGTGAGCCACCATGTGGTTGCTGGGAATTGAACTCAGGACCTCTGGAAGAGCAGCCAGTGCTCTTAACCTCTGAGCCATCTCTCCAGCCCTTGTGTACGTACTTTTAAGAAGTACTGCTGAAGTCTGAATCCATAGGAGCTGAGAGTAAAATTGTTGTTTCCAGAGATACAGAGGTGACGGGGGCAGTAGGCAGATATCGGTCAAAGAATCCAGAGCTGTAGTTAAGTAAATGAGTATGCCACACAGACAACTAATGCACACTATGGTGACTGTAGTTAGCAATGCTTTATTGTTTGCTTGAAATTTGCAATGACAGTGGATTTTATGTGTTCTCCATATACAGAAAAACTGGCATGATGGGAATGTCTAATTAGCTTGACTGTAGGAATCATTTAATAATGTTGAAGAAATTCTTTGAATAAGTATTAACACTAGTAAATATGTTTTTCAGTGTGGTATTTTGCAAAAAACTATGGCTGTTGCTTTTCTAAATACTAAAATATTTCAAGCAAGTTATTTTAAGAATTTAAACTTTTTTTAGAAAATTTTGAGACACAAATACAATTTTTCTTCTGACACCATATCCTAATTATAGAAAACTACTGCTGATTTATTTGCTTTGGATACTTGCACTGCTTTTGGATAGTCTTAGAGAGGATTAATTTTCAGCTGTATTTTGATCAGCCATTTAAAAAATGCATTTAAGGAGCAGGCAAGATGTCTCAGTGGGTAAAGGCTTTTGCTGCCAAGCATGATTATGGCCTCAGTCTACCCCTGGATCCACAGTTAGAAGGAGAACTGACTCCTTGAAGGTGTCCTCTGACCTCCACATATGCTTCGTGGCATACAGGCACACAGTTTTCTCCCTCTAATTAATAAAGACTTTTAATTAAAAATGTATCTAATACTTATAGGCAGGTGCCTTGTAGGATAAAGAGATGAGGGTATCATTTTTTAACCTTAAAAATTTATATTGCGTGTGTGTATATCCTCTTGTATGTATAGTTATACACACATGTGTATGCAAATGTATGTGGAGGCCAGGGGACACCCTCATGCTGTCACTTCAGGTGCTGTTTATCTTTTTTTTTTTTTATTTTTGAGGCAGGGTCTCTCACTTTCCTTTAGCTCCCCATATAGCCTAGGTTGTCTGGCTAGCAACCTAGAGACCTCCTGTCTCTGCTTCCCCAGCACTGGTGTTACAAAGGAGGTTCTTGTCCGGTCTTTCATTTTGTGGTTTCTGGGGACTGAGCTCAGGTCCTGCAACTTGTACTACATACATTTTATGATTGAGCTATTTTCCCAGTCCCATCTCTCTCAAAAACTTAAAACTTTAACTAAAATACACTTCTTGGGAGGGGTATATTATTCCAGGATATCTTGATTCTGTTTTTTTTCCTAATTTAAAGAATTCTAAATTGTGTTATAATTTTTATTCTACCTTTTCAGAATTACATTTTAGTTACATTGAATCTTATTCAGCATCTTTTAGTTTCATATCTTCTTTGCTTATTGCAGACAGGGTTACACTCTGTGGCCTAGACTAATCTGGAATTTGTGGCAATCCTTCTGCCTCAGACTCCTGAGTGCTGGGATTGCAGAAGTGTGCCACCTTTCTTAACCTGCTGTTGTTCTTACAGGTGATGGTTACATAGGTGTTGGTTTTATGTTTGTGTTAGTTCTGAGTTTCTGTTGGTTTGAAATCTTTAGTTTCTGCTGCACTTGCATGCTCGCTTTCCCTCTTCCCTTCCTCCCTCCTCTTTTCCCTTCCTCTCTCATTCCTTCTTGCCTTCTCTTACTTTTTCATCTGAGTTTTGATTAACAGAAAGTGAGGTAAAGTACTGAATACATATATTGCATTCATATATGGCTCTTGAAAGGGCTACTCTCCAAAAGGATTTTAACTTGAAGTGTCTATTTTGCAAGCTCTCTTACAAATGCTGACCTGCAAAAATTGATGCATGTATAATAGATTATTTTATGTAACTGAGTTGTTAATGTTTCCTGTGCTTAGACTGACTATAACTTTTGAGGATAGTATTGTTTGATTTGCCAAGGTTTTATGTTAAAAGAAATAGCATGCTTACTGGATGATTAACCCATCTTCCCCGGCGTTCTCTTTCAGTTCCAAGTAGATTTCATTTTTTTTTTTTTTAAAAAGAACAGCTTTGGTTTGTAAACAAATATCAAAGACAGTGTAGAGTTCCTGTTTTTCTTGCACCAAGTTTCTCCTTTTATCATAACAAGAAGGTATGTTTGTAGCCATGTGATATGTTCATATTGTTAACTGAAGGCTGTATGTTACTCTTTTCTGTTCTATGATACCATTTGAGTTCTAGTAATGTTTAGTTGTCTTTTCTTCTTAGACAGCTTCTAACTGAAATGGTTTCTGGATTTTTCTTTGTTTTTTGACCTTCAGAGATCTTTCCCTAACATTTTTTTTTTGATAAGGAGTTTTTAGATAATTTTATTCTTAAAAAAATGGTTATTTTTTGCTATGAAGGAATAAGCATACAAAGTAGGGATCTCTGTGCATAAATATTAGGTAGAAATGTTTGCTGCGATTATGGACTAGAAGACAGGAAGATTTTTGTCTCATTTTAAAAAGCGATAAAGCTTAGACAAATGAAAAATGAAATTTGCCACAATATAAACTTCTGAGTACTCTCTATATTATATAGAAATGTAAGTATTTGGGAATGATGAAAAATTAAATTTCTTTCAAGATCTTGATTATATAATGTTGAAATAGGAGCAGCAGGGCTTCGTCCCCAGCACCCCGGCCGCCTGGTGGCTTATGCCCCGAAATAACAACACACAAACTGTATTCATTTAAACACTGCTTGCCCATTATATCTAGCCTCTTCTCGGCTAACTCTTGCACCTGGACTAGCCCATTTCTAATAATGTGTGTAAGCACCCCAAGGTGCGCTTACTGGGAAGATTCTAGCCTAGGTCCATCCTGGGTCGGAGCTTCATTGCATGTGGCTCTGAGAGCAGAGCTATCGGGAGAGCGGAGCATGGTGTCTCTGCTCCAGAGAGCAGAGCTGTCGAGTCTGAGCTCACTTCCTCTTCCTCCCAGCATCCTATTCTGTTTACTCCTCCCACCTATGTTTTAACCTATCAGGGCAAGCAGTTTCTTTATTTAATTAACCAATGACCTTCCTCCATCAATATAAGACTAAATTTTTCGAGGACTAAACTTCATTTTCAAGATCTTGAAATCGAGAACTATATTTAATTCTAATGTACTCTCTTAGTTACGGTTACTGTTGCTATGATGAAATACCAAGACCAAAAGCAAGTTGAAGAGGAAAGGCTTATTTTTCTTTGGCTTAAACTTCCACATTGTTATTCATCATCAAAGGAAATCAAGACAGGAACTCAAACAGGGGCAGAACCTGGAGGCAGGAGCTGATGCAGAGGCCATGGAAGGGCGCTGCTTACTAGCTTGCTTCTCATGGCTTGCTCAGACTGCTTTCTTATAGAACCCAGGACACCAGCTCAGGTGTAGCACCGCCCACAATGGGCTGGGCCCTCCCCTATTGATCACTAATTGAGAAAATGCCTTACAGCAGGATTTCATGGAGGCATTTCCTCAACTGAGTCTCCTTCCTCTCAGATGAATTGTAGCTTGTGTCAAGGTAACAGATAAAACCAGCCAGTACAGATGAATAGGAGATTTTTGAGTTCACATGTGCCTTGATCCTGTTGAGTTAGAGGGCCTTATTTCCTTGATATCCTCTATCCCTTTTGGTTCTTACACTGGATCCTCCTCCTGTTCTGTGGATTCCCTCATCCCTGAGGGGAGGGATTTGATGGAGAAACCCATTTAGGGATGTTTCAGGTTTCTCTTACTCTGTTTAATGTCTGGCTGTGAGTCTGTGTTTGTTCCTTTCTACTACAGGAGGAAGCTTTGTGATGATGGCTGAGCAAGGCAATGATCAATGAGTACAGCAGAATGTCGTTAGGAGTAATTTTATTGCTATGTTCTTTTAGTGGAATAGTAGTGTTTGGTTTTTCCTCTGGTCTTTGGGCTATCTAGTCTTAGGTTATTGGTCACCCAAGCTGTGTTGGGTATGGGTTTCATCTCGTGGAGTGGGCCTTAAGCCAAATCAGATATTGGTTGGTTACTCCCACAAGCTTTACCCACCATTGCATTAGCATGTCTTGTGGGTAAGACAATGTTGTATGTAGATCAAAGGGTTTGTAAGCTGGGTTGTTGTTTTTTTTCTCCTTTGGTAGAGTACTTTCCTGTACCAAAGACAATGGCATATATAGGTAGTGTCTATGTAGGCACCAACTAGACTTCTCCACATTTAGTGAGCTCTGTAGGTGTCTTCAGCAATAGGGACTTGCCACCAGTTTATGGATAGCAACCTATAGTGTTGGCAACAAACTGATTTTTTTGTTTGTTTGTTTTTGTTGTTGTTGTTTTTCCTGTAGGACCCCTATGGCCAGCAACTCAACTTAAATGTAATTTATTTCTGGATTCCTGGAAGCTTCATTTGGTGACAAGAGCTGTTCAGTTTGGGGTTCTGTTTCCCCCTTTACTTGGTAGTTTAATTTAGATTGTCTTCATATATTTATATGTTTTAGGAAGCTTCTACTGTATTAGGTTTCCGTACTACCCCTCAAAAGGCCCTTAATTTTAGCTCCTCCTCCTTATGTTCCTCCCTTGTCATTCTCCCTTTCCCCCCTCCCCACTTGATCCCCCTGTTCCAGTTGTTCTCCACCCCATCCCACCTACAGCCATCTATTCTGTTTACCTTTCCTAGAGAGATTTATCTGTCCCCTCCTAGTCCCTTACTCTGTACCTAACCTTTGTGACTCTAGATTATACCTTGGTTATTATTGACTTAACAGCTAATATCCACATATAAGAGAATACATACATTTTTGTCTATCTTGAGTTACCTTACTCAAGATGTTTTCTAGTTCCACCCATATACCTGGGAATTTTACAATTTCATTTAAAAAAAAACAGATGAGTAATAGTCCATATTGTAAATGTACCATATTTTCTCACCACTGATCTGTTGAGGATATCTAGGTTGTTTCAATTTCTGGCTATTATGAATAGAACAGCAGTGAACATGGTTGAGCAACTGTCTCTTTGGTAGGATGATGTCTCCTTTGGGTGTATGCCCAAGAATAATATAGCTGAATCTTAAGGTAGATCGATTCCCATCTTCCTGAGGAACTGCCACATTGATTTCCATAGTGGCTGTATAAATTTGCAGTCTCACCAGCATGGAGGAGTTTTCCCCTTACTCCACATCCTTGCCAGCATGAGTTGTTATTTGTTTTATTGTCATAACCATTGTGACAGGTGTAAGATGAAATCTAAATCAAGAAGACCTTTTTTTTAAAAAAAAAATCCTGGAGATTGGATAGAACAGAGAACAAAACTGAGACATAAAATTTAGGATATAATATAATCTAGTATAGATATGAGAAGAGGTCATGAATCATACAAAGTTATGGCAATGTCAGTGGAAAAGGAGCAACTAGAGCAGTGGTTTTCAACCTCTGGGTCGTGACCCCTTTGGGAGGGTTGATGACTCTTTCACGGGGTTGCATAACATACTTACTTTGTGATTCATTATATAGCAAAACTACAGTTATGAAGTAGCAATGGAAATCTTATGGTTATGGTCATCACAACAAGAAGCACTGTATTAAAGGGTCTCAGTATTACAGGAAGGTTGGGAACCACTGGACTAGCTAGAGAAAGTAGACTGACATAGTTTGATGTGATTGCATTTGGAAAGTAGTGGGTAGTTGGATGAGTCATTAAACCATCTAGATATCTACCAAGTCTCTTGAGAGGCATTACAAAAATAAAGCCTCGTAGTATAGTTTTTAAGACATGGTGCCCTTTCTATGTGAGAATGTTCAAACAGTTATGTGGTTGCACAGTCTGTCCAGTATTGCAAGGAGATACTTCCATGAATAGTCCATAGCTTCTGTGAGTTAGAAGGTGATATTCAAATTACTACTGGAAATGCCTAGGTCAATTTTGAAAAGTAAAATTAAGTTATATTTTCATTATAGAATATTCAGCTCAAGAATTATTAACAGAAAGCTACAGAGAAAGATTTTAATTTTTAAATTTTTTTTTCATTTTACATACCAACCACAGTTGCCCCTCCTCCCCTTCCCACACCCACCCCCTACCTCCTCCTGAACCCATCCCCCATCTACTCCTCTGAAAGGGTAAGGCTCCCCCATGGGGAGTCAACAAAGCCTGGCACATTAAGTTGAGGCAGGACTAAGCCCCTCCCCACTGCTGAACAAGGCATCCCACCATAGGGATGGGCTCCAAAAAGCCAACTCATGCACCAGGGACAGATTTTAATTTTTACATGGTTAGATTTTCACTAAAGAAACCCCAAAATAACTTGTGAAACATTTAACGTATAAATTAAATATTTTATTATTCTAATTTATATGAGTGGTTTGCCTGCATGTATATCTCTGTACCACGTGTGTGCCTGGTGCTAGAAGAGGCCCAAAGAGGGGGTCAGATTCCCTGGAACTGCAGCTGTTGAGCACAGTGTTGGTGTGTGTGCTGGAAATCAAACCCAGGTCCTGTGGGAAAACAACCACCACCTAGTGGTGACGCATTTGCAAGTCTAGTTCCAGGGGATCTGATGAGGACTCCAGGCATGATGCATGTGGCATACATACACAAAGGCAAACACTTACATAGAAAAGAAATAATTTTTATTATATATATTTCCTATGTAAGTGTGCTTCATGCCTTCCAGGTGCCCGTGAAAGACTGAACAGGGCACTGGAACTCCTAGAACTGAGATTACAGACAGTTGTAAGCTGCCATGTGGTTCCAGGAACTGAACCTACTCTGCTCCTAAGTGCTGAGTCAGTTTTCCGTTCCTATAAAATGTAATCCCTGTAGGAACTAGATTGCTTAAGAATGCTTCCACTGTTATTTCTTTAGTTTTCATTTTTCCAGTGTTAGGGATTGAACTCAGGGCTTTGCTGATTTCCGGCAGTTGTTGTACTACCTAACTATAGCTCCCCACGCAGTCCAGACTGACTTAGAGTCGATCTGTGCCTTTGCCTCTTTACTACTTGCATTCCGTGTGGTTTACTATACTTGGCTTTAGATTGCTTAGTTTTTGGTTATTGTAATCCATGGGACCTGTTTATTAGTGCTAATACTAATAACTACTGCTTATTAAGTACTTTTCATGTGCTCTGGCTAAGCTCTTAATGTTAATTTTCTCATTCTTTACAGTAACCATAGTGATTAAGTATTTTCTTTATGAGGAAGCAAAGTTGAGAGATGTCATCAGTTTAGAAAAGGCTGTGTGCATTATGCAGTAAACAATGTAGCTGAAGTTAAGGAAGATTGAGTAGAGAGTCTTCTTATAACATTGTTTTAGAATTACTTTTAAACTTATTTTCTTTTGTTTATTCTAATGTAATTTGAGTCTGGCTTAGTTTTGAATTTAAACTAGTATAGCTGGGCATATTCTTATATTTGGTAACTAAATTTTGTTGACTGATTATTAATGTCATCTTTCTGTCGAGAATTAAAGGCTGGAGTGTAGCTCAGTTGATAGAATGTCTGTCTAGGGTATGTGAAGTCCTGGGCTTGATGCTACATGCCTCTAATTCTACTACCGGGATATGGAGGCAGGAGGATCAGAAGTTCCAGGTCCTTCTAAGGAGTTTGATATACGTACTCTATGATTTATGTACCCTATGATAGATCTACTCTATCTAAACAAACATCTTTTTTTAAAAAAACTGTCAGATAGAATCCAAATCGAAAATGTTTCATGCACTTTTACTGTTTAGACCAATGAACATATGATTTCTTTAGTTTCAACCCAGTAATTTAGGCTTGTGACAGTTTACTGTGATGTACAGAATTAAAAAGTCACAGAGGGTCTCTTTATTTGCTCTCTGATGCTAAGGTGTGAGAGGGACTGTTTATGTCGCTTAGGTCATCTAGTAGATCATGAAACAGTCTGTGTAGCCAGTCAGTAAACAGCCGTAAGGGCCATGTGCTCCTTTTGTGCCTTTTCCCAACTGTTGATAATATGTAAACAAAAACTACAAACTCAGCGGCAGCTTCAATCTGGCACATTGGACCAATCTCTGCTGTAGAGAATTTTGTACTAAGGTTATGTATGACAGAACATTATATACACAAGAGAAGTTTTTCTTCTCTGAATATATTGCATAAATCAGTGTCCCAAGAAGGTGACCATAGTGTGAAGGAGTAGGTACCTAAGTAGTTGAAGCATACTTTTTAGATAGTGTTCTTATGACTACTTAAATTATTTTATTATTCCAGAATATACATGTATATATTTCCTTATTAAAATTATTATTTTTAGTCTTGAAAAACAATCTACTGTTTGAAATTTTCACCAATTCTGATGTTTTCTTTTTCGCATCACTGTTAGAAGGCTTGTTATAAAAAGATGTGACACGTAACTGGCTGGTGACTTTATTACATTGAATTTGTCAGTAGATAAATCAAGTTGTTTTTTTATTGTTTTGTTTTTCAAGACAGAATTTATCTTGTGTGTATGTAACCTTGGCTGTCCTGGAACTCACTGTGTAGATCAGGCTGGCCTTGAACTCAAGAGATCAGCATGTTTCTGCCCCCTAAGTGCTGGGATTAAAGTGTGCGCCACCGCCGCCTGGCTAGTTTGGTTGTATAAATTTGTACAATTGGATTAGGGGTTCATAGAGTTCTCTAGTTTGTATGTTCTGTAGAATTCACATTATAAATGCTTAGAAACAGTGCCTGTTAGTGCTAAAAAATTTCAGTAAACGTCATTTATGGTTGTGGCTAATATATTAGACATTAAGTCTAGAATATATTATTATTCTCAGAGATTCGTCAGCGAACTGCAGCTCAGAGAAACCTTTCCCCAGCACCATCGAGCTCTAATCAGGGCCCTCCTCCACAAGTTCCAGTCACTCCTGGGCCTTCAAAGGATGCATCGGCTCCAGGGGGACCTCCAGGGGGACCTCCGGAAAGGACTGCTGCTCCAGCCTTACCCAGGCGCCTTGGATCCCCTGCTACTTCAGTGCCTGGAATGGGTAAACACAGCACTTAATGTTATTTACAGTTTATATTGTTTTCTCTGGTTACCAATAAAATGGGCCATTTTCAGACAGTATGGAAATGGCATTTCATTTGGAAATAGCAGAGCAGTTATCTGATTAAGCAGGAGTTCCATATTCAATTAGCTATAACTCTTTACAGCTGGCACCTTGTGATACCAAACCTATTTCTTGAGCTCATTTAACTGTTATGGCTTCTTTGTTTAAATGGCAATAAAACTTTGTAGCGTTCTGTAGTCTACAGTGTAGCATTATCTTTTTATATTCAATTCTTAGAATGGCTCTAGATTTATATATGGTTGGGATAGAGGAGAACACTTAAGCAAGTACTTATATTCTTTGCTAATTCCTCATATAGACACTAAAACATGACAATTACCATATTTCAGGAAAAATATTCAAGCATTGTAGTGCCTGATATACTTTTGTAAATATGAGCTAGTAGATTTTTTTCTCCTAAGTCATGGAACTATAGTATTTTCTGATAGGCTTCTTTTAAGTTCTATTAAGAGTGTGATTGATCTGTGGATTTTATCCAGTGCTGTAACATATGGCCAGCCACTCTTTATTTTTTGAAGTGTGATTAGGGCAAGGAAATCTATTCATTGCTTTAGCAGATGACATGGTTTGTGTAGATTTCCATGTCAGATTATTAAATAAGAGTAAACTATTTTATTTATGGTATTTAATTCTAATTGAAGTACTTTAGCACTTTATGACTAGTTGCTACTTTCTAGAGTAATGATTTTGAGAGTAGACACTACTTTAATCAGTTGGGTATTTAGAGCATTTATTAAATAGAAAAACCCCAGTGTTATTTATGGTAGATTTTTTGCTTGCATTCCTATAAAAATGCAGCTAAGGTTTTAGAAGACTAGGAAACTATTGATTTACAAGGTAAGAGAACTGACTTTGAATGGAATGCATAAAAATCTTAGTATTTAAAATAATTTTAATACCTTACAATTTTATGTGTAATGATAAAATAGTTATATATTTGTGAAATTGAGACAGCTTAATGGGCTGAAACAGTTCATTTTTTTTTTTTAGTTGTTTTGTAGGTGATTTGAGATACCCATAATTTGTAAATTCAAATTTTGTTTGTTTAAGAACTGAAGACTCGGGTAAGAGTCTTTGACTCGCAGGCAACTTAGCCACGTATATAGTTGTAAGGACTATACTGTCTAGTATAGGGCTATACAGCAACTAGCTGAAGTTCCATGTGCATGTAAATAAAACATGTTTTGCATACGTTTCTAATTAGCTTCTGTGGAAATACTGTTTATATTGTACATTGCCAAAAATGTGAATGAGTTAAACAATTTATTATAGAGAAAATTAGTAATTCATTTTTCTATTCCAACATGTTTGTGAGAGAATCAATTTAATGTATATTACCGCAGTGCTCCCATATGTTTGAAAATTAATAAGCAGCAGGTACTTGATAATTTGCCAAACTGTGTAAAAATGCCCAGTATTCCTACAATAATTGCTTTTGATGTTTATTATTTACTGTTCCCCATGACATCATGAGTATTAAGATGCATATTTTTAAAGTTGCCAAGTTATTTAATCAAGTTATTACCAAGTTGCAGGAAGCCTAAGATACTTGAATGAAATCTTTTGTTTTATGTATCCAGATTGCTTTGTGGACATGTTCACTTTAAATATGTAAAAGCCACCTAAATTGATATAAATGCTTTCACAATCTAATTTGAAAACTGGGAATGTAGCTCAGTGGTAGAATGTTTGCCTAAGGTACTGTATTAGCTACACATATATTTTTATGTTTCCTTTTTCTTTTTAGTTCAGCTAAATATTTTCTAATTTCTGTTTTGACTTTGCTTTGCATCCTGAATTAGTTAGATAGTTTTAAATGCTTGGTGAGCTTTAAGATGTTTTCTGCTGCTGATTCTAATTCTTTTGTAGTCAGGAAATATACTGTGTGCTGTTTGGATCTGATTAAATGTATTGAGGCTTGTTTAATGACCCATTATGCCATGTCTTGGTATCTGCTTTCTTTCTGTTTGAAAAACAAAACAAAACAAACATGTATTTGTTCTCTAGGGTAGAGCAGTTCTAAAAGTCCATTAGATAAAGCTGGTGATAGTGAGTGTTCAAGTCTTTTTTCCCCCTGATTTTTTGTAGATTTATTTATTTTTAATCAATTATTGGTAACAAAATGTTAAAACCTTTAATCATAATTTTTATTTGTCTATCTTTTCTTGAATTTCTGTTAGTTTTTGTCTTATGGGTTTGACGTTCTGTTATGATGCACTTGGATGTTTGGCATGGTTGTACTTCAAGGAAAAGCTGTATGTCATTATTCATTTGTGGGTGTGTGTGCGCATGAGTGTGTGCATGGTTGTGCGCATGGGCATGGAAGTCAGAAGACAACTTGCGGGGTTAGGGTCTCTCCACTGCGTGGACTCCAGAGACTGAACTCACGCCCTCAGGCTTGGTGGTAGCACCTTTACCCACTGAGCCATCTTGCTGGTCCCTAGTTCTTGATAAGTTGATGCCTTTGTCCTTGTGACCTTTATAGTCATTTAAAGTTTCTTATGCTTAGTGTTAGCATATTTTTGTATTTTACTTAAAATTTATTTATTTTTCTAGTTTTTTTTTTTTTTTTAAAGCATGTTCGTAGCATATATTGAAGAGTTGCTTCTTTGTCCCGTCTGAGCCTGTTTCATCATGCGGTGCTGACCATGGTGCCGTGACTGTGTTTGGATTTGAGCTTAAACGTTTTGTGGGACGTGAGCTCCTTTGTCCCATGCGTGTGCTGTCCTTTTCTCCATTTGCTCTTTCCCTTTGAACTGAAATTTTTGTGACTACATTTAATCTTTTTTCACTGCCATATTGTTTGTAACACTTTTGACATGTGATTTTAATGGTTGTGCTGATATTTAGTAGATACCTCTAATCACAGTTGTTCATGTGATGTGATACCATCTCACATATAGTTTTAAAGATCTGACAAAAATACAGTTAACAATTTCCCTCTTTTGGCTCTTGTGTTATTTATTTTAATTCTTTTCCTTTTATCTTACATTTTACTTCTATACATATTATAAGTCTCACAATTATTTTTTTATTTAATCAGTTATGCAGTCTCACTATGTAGTCTTGGCTGGTTCACAGCTAAGCCCAGCCTTCTGTGTTTGTGAGCCTAGTACCCATGGAGAACAGAAGAAGTGTCAGATGTTAATAGGACTGGAGTTACAGATGGTCGTGAGCCTCCACTGGGTGCTGGCAAACAAGTCCAGTTCCTCTGCAAGAACAGCCAGGGCTGTGCCGCCCCTGAAGCTTAGATCTACTTTTTGGTTTTGTTTGTTTGTTTTTATTTTTGTTTTTTTATACCTGTTGTCACTTCCTTTGGCTTTAAGGATTTTTAAAAATTATTCTTGTAATGTAGTTTGGCCAATGAATGATAAATTCTTTATTTTAAACATTTGGAAAAAGATCTCATTTTGCCTTATTTTTGTTTAAAAAACATATTTATGCTGGATACAGATTCTAGTCTGACAGCTTTCATTTTCAGAATGTTAAAGATAAGTTTTGTTTTAGCCTGCATCTGATTAAGTCTTCTGTCGCCTTTTTCTCTATAATGTACCCCTTTCGGCCTATTATTAAGCAGTTTGTGTGTACAAAATAGTGTGTCTTATGTTTGGGATTTGTTAAGATTCTTTTATCTGTGTCTTTACAACTCAAATTTGGAAAAAGTTATATACTATTTCTTTAATTATGTATACCTTTTTCGTTTCTCTACAGAACTGTTCATTGTTATATAACTTACTGATCCCCCCCCCCCCCCGCTCCCTTAATTTTTGGTCTATTTTGTTACATTTTATATGGTTTTTATTGCCATGTCTTCAACTACACCAATACCTTTTTTATAATGTCTAAATGTCTGTTTATTTCATCTGTGTGTTTTTTCATCCTACACATTGTAGACTTCTGTGAAGTTTAGTGTTAATACTTGTAATTTGTCTCATGTCTTTTTAGCACGCCTAGATTCTCAAACACGTGGAAGTGTTTTAGTATTTTTCCCTACTAATTCAGTCACATCTGAAACAATTTTTTTTCACTGTACATTGTACTTTTGTTTGTTTGTTTGGCTAGTACTTTTTGAATGCCAGAAAAGGCAGATTTTATATTACTGGGTGTGTTTCTTCTTCTTCCTCCTCCCCACCTCCCTTTCCCTCCCTCCCTCCCTCCCTCCCTCCCTCCCTCCCTTCTTCCCTCCCTTCCTTTTTTGGAAACAGGCAGTCATTCTGATTGTGTATGAATACTGTTTTCTTTAATCTTTTGGAGATTTTTCTACTCTGTTTTTTAGATACATGGGCTGGTCAGTAATCTGCTGAGTGTTTTGAGAGGGCCTCTGTAGATGCTAAGTGTAACAGGCTTTCTATTGGGCCACCAACAGCTCCCAAATCATAACATGGAGACTTGCTGTTATGAATGCTCAGTCTTAGTTTAGGCTTGTTTTTGGCTAGCTTTTTAAATTGAAATTAACATGTTTCCTCTTCTACATTTTGTTTCAGGCTTTTTACCTTTCCTTCATTCTTTATGTCCTCCTTTTCCTGCTTTCTCCAGTGGCTGGTGGCTGCCTGGTCCTAATTGTCTCCCTCACTCTCTTCTCTCTGGAGCCTAGATTCTTCCGCCTGCTTTTCAGCTTTTAATTAGACCAACCAGGTGCCTTAGGCAGGCAAAGTAAAACAACAGCACATGTTGATATAATTAAACAAATGCAACATAAACAAATGTAAGACAGCTTTACATAGTTACAGTGATACTCCACAACACTTAAGTGCTTTTCTTTCTTCGTGTTGCCCCTTCTCTGCATCTGTTTCCCCAGAGCCCCAGGGCCGTCTTATCCACCCTGGTGACAACTGTGTTTACCTCCTACCTCTGTTTAGAAACTGACTGTAAGCAAAAGCTGGGGCGTTGCAGGGTTTGTCTTTTTAGTTTTCTAAGGGAAATTTAACATATATTGTTTGATGCACATGTTGTTGAGTTTTAATACACTTCCCATATTTCTCACAGTCTTTGGGGAAGGTAACCCTGATGTCTTACTCTGAGTTCAAAATGGAAGTCTAAATTACTATCATAGACTTTTTAGTAGATTTTAATAGTATAGTTTATTAAACATTTCATGCTGTATAGAGATTTATAAGAGTTAGTATTTTGTTTTGTTAAAATCTTTCAACAAATGTTAAATATTCTAATACAACTGAATCACTTTGGTAGTTGAATTAAATATTGTATATGTATTGTATACACACAAATTTCTTCTGATTTTTATTTCTTTGCTAGGCCTTCATCCTCCAGGTCCACCCTTAGCAAGACCCATTCTCCCCCGAGAACGAGGTGCTCTGGATAGAATTGTTGAATATTTAGTTGGTGATGGTCCACAGAACAGGTAATGTTTGCTGCACTAGTAGATAAAGGAACATAAAAAAAAATTACTGGCCAGTATATGTGTATATTTGTGATATTTTGTGGCTTGTAGTTGTTATCATTTTAGAGAAATTGAATTATTTTTGTTCCAATTGTTAAAACTGAAGAGAGGAAAAATAGTACAAACCTGGCAGGTTAATGAGAAATAGAATTTTTTATATGTATCACTGTTGGTGGTGGTGATGGTAATACTTCCAATAGTAGTAAAAAATGTGCATTATTTAGCTCTTACTATTTTTCAAACGTTTTTCAGATTATTGTATTACTTGGTCCTTACCATAAATCCAGGAAGGTAGTTATGAGTGTGCAAAGCATTTGTCATTGTGTAGGCTTAAAAAAAAACTCTACTTTCAAAAAAAAACTTCTCTAGTTAGTATCAGTTTCATAAAGGGAGCATAGTTTAATGCTAATATAAGTTGTATGTTATTCAAAACAGAATGATCTGATTAAGCCAACCATCTGATTAGAGACCAGAAAATGAGAATGAGGTTTAAGTATAACTGATAATGAGAAAGGTACAGGAACCACATCATAAAAAAAGTTACTGTTGGTCCTAATTATATAGAATTGAATGTATTTATTTTCTGTAAGGGTTTTCAGTGTTTGTGCTTTATCTTATTTTTTATAATATTTATTGTGACTCTCTAAGAAAGTTCCATCATTTCCAGCCTTAATAAAACACAATTTGGAAGTTTTCATCTCCAGTAATAAATCATTGAGAAATTTAAGTGTTTTATTGCTAAACTTTAAAAAAAAGATTTTTTTTATTAATTTTTAAGTTGTCTGTATGTGTGTCTGTGTATATTAATGTAGGTACACACAAGTCAGAAACATGACTCCCTGGAGTTGGAGTTACAGATGGTTGTGAGTTGCCTGATGTAGGTGCTGGGAATCAAATTCCGGTCCTCTGGAAGAGAAGTATATGCTATGATCTTAACTGCTGAGCCATTTCTCAAGCCCTCAGTTTCTAAACTTCTTTCTGTTAACTTAGGATATATTCAGTTGTTCCTTAGTTTATTTTTAATGTCTTGTATATATAGATGCCCATACATACACATCTATTTACATGTGCACATATACATTCAAATGCTTTATGTCCTGTGTATTTTATTAGGTGCTGGGGAAAGAGCTCAGGGTCTTGCACATGCTCAGCAAGCATCCTATCACCGAGCTATACTCCCAACTCAAATCGTATTTCAAACTGGTTGAAATTTGGGTTTTGGTTAGCTTCAGCTTTTGCTTAAGGAGTGTTGCTAATGATTTGCTGACATTCCTTTATTATGGCAGAGTCATCTGTAACTGACATGAGTCACAATGACTAAGTGGCCTCTCTGGTGAACTTCATCTGAGTGTAACCAGTGTGTTATTTCCCTGTGGTGTAGGTACGCTCTCATATGTCAGCAGTGTTTTTCTCACAATGGCATGGCTTTGAAAGAAGAATTCGAATACATTGGTAAGGATTTTTGGATAGTTAGGTTTAAATATTTTACTCTTAAATGTATCATTCTCATCTACTTCCATGTAATATTTTATTTTAGGTACTGCCTGTACATATTGACCAGATACATTGTCTCCTTATTTAATACTAAAAACAAAGGAGAAAAACTAATGCAATTCCTTTTTAGAATGCACAGCCTCTAGGCCAGCTGTTCTCAGATATTCTGCTACCCAGACTCATCTACAGGGAGTCCGATTTAATTACTGGGGGTCGGAGCTAAGCATTAGCGTTGACTTTTAAGATCACCAGTTATTTTCATATGCAGCCATTATTAAATGCTCACATGATAAGTTATGCTTTAGAAATTTAACATACTACATCTTCTTAGACAAGATTCTGGGTCTTAAAATATGTAATTATTCTATTGACTAGAAATCCACGTTCAGTCAAGTATTTAAATAATTATGTAGTTTTGCTATTAAACTGTTATTTAACTTGTTACACATTTAAGATTAATATTTGAATTCTCATAGTAATCATGTAGTATGCATTAAAATTAATGTTGATTAGCACAGCTATTAATGATAGTAAGGTAGAAATTCAGAGGTTATACATTTTAACTTGAGTCTGATTATTTATAAAAATAATCTTGTGAATTATCTGATTAGTTCTTGAAATTTGTTTTTTCTTTCTTCATTTTTAAAAACTTCTATGTAGCTTTTCGCTGTGCCTACTGTTTTTTCTTGAATCCTGCAAGAAAAACCAGACCTCAAGCTCCGCGACTTCCAGAGTTTAGTTTTGAAAAGAGGCAGGCGGTGGAAAACTCAAGCTCAGCTGGCCCCATGCCATCAGAAAGTGCACCCTCAACACAGAGCCAGCGCAGTGAAGGTAGGACCGTGCTAGGTAAAGTGTTTGTCTGGTAGCGTGTATAGCCTGATAATAAGAGCACAACACTTCTAGATGATGGTGGTTAATTTACCAAGTTCTTCAGCATGCATATGTCAGCTGTTGCACTGATGGCTTCTGTGATTGAGATGATGTGTTTCAGTTTTCCAATGCGGATCATGTTGTGATCGCAGCACTTAGCACCAGCCGGCTAAGCATTGTTTAGAGACTCGACTAGGGATGCTCTCATGGAATCCCATTGATGTGTCACAATGAAGCACTGAAATTAAGAAACAACTGTTCTAAGGGCAGAATATTTAGAATATATGTGGGTGGAATAGGTGTGCGGCTACCATTCAGATGGTAGAGATGATTGGAAATCAGGAATCTTAGGATTGGAAAGTCATCCTTGCACGTTTTGGACAACTTGGTTAATATTAATAGCACTTTTTCATTTGGACAGTTTATTAGAAGTCCATGAACTTAGCATCATCTGTGATAAAGGAGTCACTTTGTTGTATAGCAACAAGATTTACTAGAACTCGTGTTTTAGAATTATTCTTGCAAGTCTATCGTAGGAACTCTGAAGGTCGTTCCCTGGGAACTTGAGCAGTTGAAGTAGAAAACTACCAGCGTTTCTTGTTAGTAGTGTTCACTCACTTCCTGTCACTCATTTCTAAATTAGGAACATGGCTAAAATTATGAAACAGACCATAAGATTTTGTTACTATTGCCTAGTGTTTAAATACATCCTGGAAGCTCATAAATTAAGTAACAATTATCATTCATATACATTTGATTTATTTTTCATAAAAGCATTAGAATTGCTTTAGCTGGGTTATATGAAGCAGTGAATATTTTAGATATCAGAAAGTTAGTATGAGATTCAAGATTTTTTTTTTTAACTTTGAGGAATGAACCTGAAATATGTGTGGAATTTGGCTTGGCGTTTGGCTTACTAACAAGTATCAAAGCGAACATAAATACAGACAGCTGTGACTGAGCCTGTGTACTTCCAACGCTGAGTGAATGCATCTTCGTCTCCAAGTCTGCAGCATCAACTCCAAACACAGTGTCAACCTTTTTCTTTTGCTTAAGTCATGCTCTGAGCTGCATGCTGACACATGCAAACCATCTGCCTTGGCATTGTGACCTCTTGGAACTGAGAATAAAGGATTTTATACTGAAGATGCCTAGAGGAAAGACTGAAGTCCCTTCATGAGTAACCATGCTTATGAAAGCTAAAGTGAATGCTTGAAAGCCAATAGTATTTTTGTTTGATTTTCTTTTTAAAGAGGAAAAGGAAAAAAATACAACAAAATATAAATCTTGATAATGGGTCCTATTCTTTATTTCTTCTGCTAAGGTCAAGCTGGATAGTTAGCAAACAACACAGCCATACTTTTCCTTCTCATCTAATCTAGGAGGAACAGTCCCTCAGATGTCCCATTTTGTATCTGAAATCTCCGGAATGAAGTCTAACTGGCTCAAAGTGAACCCCAGTAAGGTAATGTTAATAGGCGAAGACTAAACTTGAGGCAGGGTCTGATGACTCCTTAGTACTAAGAGCTGAAGCAGTAATTCCATCTTGTAAAGGGCGTTTTTTAGAGTAGTAACTTTTCTTACTTCTCTTTGGATTCATCAGAGTGGCCGGCCACCTTTTTTCTTGTTGTTTCTTCAGAAGACGAAAACTTCTCCAAGACTCCTATTACTGCACGATGACATAGTTATGCTGGATCCTATAGCAAATGATGCCAAATATTTCTGATGAGCAAAGAGAGCTGCATATATTTTAAACAGTGGTGGATAGATTGAACTATTAAGTAAGACAGTATGATTTCAATCATCTCTGGACTAGTAGTCAGTAGAGCTGGAGGATTAAAGTTCTGATCTCTAAATTCATTAGGGTTGTAGAAAATTGAGGACTGGACAGAAATTTTATTTTCATTTTGTATTTTTAAAGCATATTGAAATAGCTTCTTGAGCAGGAACTGTACAGAGAATGTTGTTGAATTTACAAGTACACTGAGAAGGTAACTTCCTTCTGAGGTTTTCTTCCAGCAAATATGAGTAAGTATTTCTAGAGATGAGCTAGAACTAAGATTTTTTTCCCTCCCAGTCTATGTCACTTGTCTTTGCAGCTAAGTTTTTTCTGGATTCTGATATTAGAAGAATTCACACTTAGGGTGAGGGTTTTAAATTTTCTGTATCACTTTTCAGAAGAGCATTGGAATCTAGTTTTACCAAAGAGACCTAGAAGAAGTCATGTTAATCCTTGAACTTTTTTACTGTACATCCAGATACTTTGATAACAGATTATAACAAAAATACAAGAAACTAGTGGTATTAATTGCTGTAGTTCTAAAACTGTACCAGGTATGACATATCAACAAGGACTTGCTTTTAGATTCCTTATTTTCTTTTATGATAAAATGATACAATACACAACTATATAAAAAATTAACTCTGCCAGTGGACATTGAAGTGGTTGACTGGTTTTTCCTACCCCCAAAACTGAGGTCAGAAGATGACTCAGTGAGCAAAAGCCCTTGCCATGAAAGTTTGTTGAGCCCCATTTGGTCCAGGTGGAGAGAGAGCGCCAACTCCACAGTGTTGCCCTTTGGCGAAGGCACGCATGCTGTGGGATATGCTCCTCTCCAACACTGATAATGCTGCTGATGAGAGAAGTCCTTCAACAGAACACCTTATGTCTAAGATGATAGTCATGGACGCTGTAATCAGCGCAATGAGGTCTCCACATTATTGTGTGAGTCTAGTGCTGCTTTCTTTGCTACCATATTTGAAAAAAAAAAGTTTCCATTACTCAGTTATGATTATCTAGGGCCTAGGTCATTGCTTTAGTTGAAAATATCTTTTATTCACTCTATGATATGAAAATTCTTGGCTTCTATCCAGTACTGATAGTTAAGTAGACTTCATAAAATATGAAATTTGGAATCTGGTATTATTTTTTATTTTATGCAGAATACTGTTACTATTAGGTTCTATTGAACGAATAAGAATTTTGTTTTTAGTGCTTCTTATGATGCTTTAACATTTGTTTATGTTGAGCTTCTGAGTATTTTTTTATTTTGTGTAAGATATAGATATAATTTGATCTTCTGATTCCTTTTTTCTAAACATTTCCACCTAATGATTTAGTTTTAGGTTATTGCTTCATAATGAAACTCAGAATTTGTTTAACTGAATTGTTCACTAGTGATAAATAACTATATAATATTCTACATTTTGAATTTTAACTATTTTTTAAAACCTGGTTATAATTTAATTGAATTATTTATTGAGTCATTCTTATGACTTGGGATGAAATTCATGCCTTTGTTCCTTAAATATACTGACCTGAAGGAAAGCAAAAATGCCTTCTTTACAACCTATATACTTAAAGATTGAAGTTGCCAACTTCAGTTTAATGATGAGGAGGGATATGTACAGTGGACATGTATAGTGAGCACTATAAGAAGGCCAAGTTTTGATTTCCCCACAAAGAAAAAAGAAATTATTTTGCTAGATTATTTAGTTTTCTTTAAGAGCTAGGATAAAAATCTAAAGCTAAGGCCCTTTTTATGTTTTTGCACATGTGTGTTTATAGGTGAAGCAGTAGTGTTTTTATTATACAGTTACATGGTTTTGAGTTTGAGACTTCGAGCTGAGCTGAGGCTCAGCCTAAACAGTCAGTTACTAAGTGCTATTATTTGGTAGAAAAACACTGTTGTTTTAGTAATTTTAGAGGGACGGTGGTGAATAGGAATAGGAACCAAAACAGATTGATTTATCATTTTTGTTTCATCATATTTTGGTATACTCTTTTTGTTTGTTTTGCATTATAGATACTAAACCTGATTTGAATTATTTTTTTCTTGCATATATAATCAGGTCATTCAGGTCACTATCTTAAGTCTTAGTCTTTTGGTATCTTATGGTCAAATACTAACATTTTAAACTGTTTTATATTACCAAACTTATTTAAACTGAAGCTTCAGTAAACAAAACAGTTTTTGTTTTTATTAGAATAGGCAAATGATGTTTTCATAGAAATTGGTGCTTTGGGGATTGTATGTGGTCTTACTATAATACTGTAATGTTTCAATGTAGAATTGTTCCATATCTGTTAATTCTGTGCACTTGGTCTTTTAGAT
Organism: Alexandromys fortis; assembly: GCF_014885135.2. NCBI lineage: Eukaryota > Metazoa > Chordata > Mammalia > Rodentia > Cricetidae > Alexandromys > Alexandromys fortis. Next base: position 8,453,684 of record NW_026067898.1, read on the forward strand.
CTTGTTTGTATGGTTTCCTGTAAGGTGGAATTGACCCCTCAACATCAAATGCTGACTGGTTTGCGTCGTAGGTGTATAACACGCCAGTTCTTTTTCAGTGTTGCTCCCATCAAGATTGGTTTTACAGATCAACCCCAGAGAAGAGAAATACTTATAGATAGGCAGTTTGGTTATTTTCAGTTTCTACTGATCATTTCACAGGTTTTTAGTTTTCCATATATTTTCTGAAATATAATTTTGACTGGAGACTGTGACATATTTTATAGTTATTGAGACACATGGTATTTCTTTGAATTCATGTATTATAGGTGTTTTTAGCTTTTTATACAAACCTAGAATTTTAAAATTGGCTTTGACTTGGTAAAGTTTTTTTTTTTAATTTTATTTTTATTGAGAAAAGGGGAAAAAAAAGTTTCCGCCTCCTCCCAGCCTCCCATTTTCCTCCCCCCCC